>NW_024870731.1:28912500-29322500 GCF_019054845.1 Dipodomys spectabilis | reverse complement strand
ATCTAGTAGCCAAAGCAGGAATATGAACTTCCTAATGTTCTAAATTTATTTTGTATTCATTTTCGTAAAGGTTACTTTAAGATGAATTAAACTATCTGGATCAGTATCCAGAAACCTTTTAATATCAACAGCCACATCATATTTAGGCTTCGGGGAATACAGTCTTTGTGAAACTATACAAAGCTGCAATTGTTCAGAGAGAACAGTGTTGATCATATGTAAACAAAGTGAGCATGGTAATAATAAAATAAAACTTTATTTACAAAGGCAGGCAATTGACTGGACCATATTTTCCAACCCCTGATCTTTCCAGTGTGATTTGCTAATGAGGTTCTTTTACCCATACTACTTTCCATACTCTTTTGGACTATTTCCTTTGCATAATTTCAGCAAGAAAGTTGATTTTTGTGAACTTTGCTCTTATCACAGGGATTCTAATCTACCAGTGAATTATGAATTTATTTGCAAGCAATAATGTTTTCTTCTTTCATATCTTCAGTTCTAAAACAGATAAGAAAATACATTCACTTTTTTTGTCATTTATGTCTCGTGACTTACAACTTGAAGATTGATGCTTGACATATAACGAGTCCAATACAACATAATATTCTCATCCCAAGTCAGAGAAGCTTAATGCATAGATTCAAATGAGTCACATCTGTGTTCAGAGTAAATCCTTGCAAATCAATTATAAAAAGAGCATCCAAAGATGTCTTATATTTGGCCGAGAATGCGTGAAACTATGTATTTGAAAATCTGTGGCAGGTACTGAGGCCTCTTGATTCCAAGCATACTAATGAGATTTCAGAGGTACAGGACAGGAACTTGGTGCCCATTCCAACCTGCAGGTATAACAACAGGAAATTGAACACTAATTGATTACTGGCAATTGAACACGAATCGATTACTGGCTGCTCAGTGGCATGAAGTCGTCTATAGCAGAGTCTAAGTGAATAAATAATCAAGTTCTGGTTAAACAGCAATGAAATGACAGGTTGCTCAGAAAAGGCCTGTTACCAAGACAGGTTAGAGCTGTGAGTCCCTTCCTGCCCCAGGAGGAAATGAGAGACAGGTTACGTTATTACCCCATGTCACATTTCCTCCAGGAGCCTGGAATTGCTGCCACAAACTTCCTTCAGGGGGAAGCAGGGGAGGGAGGTAATCTCAGTTTAACAGACTGGGAAATGATGTCCCCGAGTGGCTTAGTGACACACTGGTGAGTTTGTTTGCTTCAGCCCTGGAGCTCCTCCTGGGACAAAACCTGGACGACTTCCTAATCTGCTTGCCTTCAACTGTGTTACAGCCACCAGTACTTATCTGACTTGGGCTGCGCCTGGTGAGGAGGATAAGGTGAATAGCTGCTACCACTAGTTGTAAACTTATTAGGACTCAGGTCTGTGCTGTGTTAGATGTAACGTTATCCCATTTAGAAGTGATGGGGGGGGGGGGAGAAGGGTAAGTACACAGATGTTTAGTTGAAAGATGTAGAAACTGAGGCTATCAATGTCAAGGAGCTTGGCCATTTGCAACTTTTTTTCTTCTTAGGATTCCAAAGGGTTTTTTGTTGTTGTTGTTGTTGTTGTTGTTACTGTTTTGCCTTAGCTGACATAGCTGTTCTGATCTACCCTAGCAGCTCTGTGTGTGTGTGTGTGTGTGTGTGTGTGTGTGTGTGTGTGTGTGTGCGTGCTGAAATGTGGTGATGCTATTCTGTCTTGTGTATCAGGCTCAGAGCTGAGTACATGACCTAATTAAGTTGTCCCAGAATGACCAATGTGCTTTTATGACATAGGTTAATCATCTAGTTGTTGGGGACAGCTAGTCTTACCTAGTTTTGCTCGTCTTACTTCCTCATTAACTCCTATAGGAGAGCCTAAGTGCTTTGTGAATTTAAAGAATTCCAAAGCTCCATTATAGCAACAAAAGTCCAGGCACCAGTGGCCCGCATCTGTAATCCTAGCTACTCAGGAGGCTGAGGTCCGAGGGTTGTGGTTTGAAGCCAACCTGGGCAGGAAAGTCCATGAGAATTATCTACCAAAAAACTATCAAAAAAGCCAGAAGTAGTAGAGTGCTAGCCTTGAGCCCAAAGAGCTCAGGGACAGTGCTCAGGCCCTGAGTTCAAGCCCTAGTACCAGCATCTTCCACCCCCTCCCCCGCCAAGAGTCAGTTATTAAGAAAAATGATTTACCCACTTATATCTCAATAGCTTGGGAATCCTTCAATGAGCAGTCATCCTTGGATTCTTGTTAGTACCTAGCAAGCACCTGATGATCTTTATACCTGCTACAATCTGGAAGATGCTTTTAGAATAGTCTTGAATAATCTTCAGTTCCATCTATTAAACTCCAGGGTGCTGAAACATTATCACTAAAAGCAAGTAGGAAGCTACAAATTTGATATTCTTACAATATTTCTAGTTTTATAATTATTTCATGGATGAGAGAGCCATTATCTGATAACATCCAGAAATGTGAAAATTATTCATTTCATACAAGCAACCCGGGTCCTGTTGTAGTTTTTGATTAAAATGAAGACTTACCAAGTTTTATTCCTCAAAGTATGATCGCTTCACGGGCAATTGAAATCGGCTAGTTCCATTGTTGGGTTTCTAATTCCAGAGCTTATAATAATATTTTTTTTGGAGTCAAACATGACATAATGTTAGATCTCCTGCAGCTAGGAAAGATGATAAAGTGTTTTAGCCACAGCAGGTGCATTGCAAAAATCCTTTATTAAAAAGAGCTGCCATACATATGCTCAGAGTGTGATGGATTGTGCAGAAATTAAGAGTGACATGCTATGAATTTACAGCATTAACTTTTCCCCCCTAATTAAAGCAATGGGAATGGCCTCTACACAGAATCTGGTTGGAGTTAGAAAAGAGGATGATTGTATTCCCTAGCACTCCAGAGGATGAATTCTTGACCCTGTATTCTCACAAGAAGAGTGCTGGAATTAAACTAAAAGTAGATGACAAAAGGCAACTGACATGATTTAATTAAAAGCCTCTCTTCTGTTATACCTTGACTTCTACTTCCAACTTGATAGGTGGGTATCTGCTTCCCCTGCCCCCTCCCACCCCGGTTCATGTGTAATTAGATTTGGTAATGTGGCTGTCCTGTTGGCAGAGAAAACTCTCCTATCACACAGAATGGCTGACTTCCAAACATCAGAAGGATTCCCCATAATTCCAGTAGTGATGGAATGTTAGCAGTGATTAAGACAAGCCATCACACAATTACCTACCAACATCTTTCGTGACTTCTAGTGAAAGAGTTGAAAGAGTTGGCTTCTTTTGTATGTTCCTTTTAGCACAGAGGGAGATGAAAATCTTTTACATCTATGTCTTCACAATTGTGCTACAAGAATAATAGTCTCATATATATATATATGTATACACACACACATACACACACACACATACACACACACATATATCACCAGCTTTTGGAAGAGAAGAGATAAAAAGTCACGTCTTCATGAAAAGTGGAGCACTCCTGGAACACAGCTACACAGGAACAGTAATATATCCCCCCAAAGCATAGACTTTACAAGTTATCAAATCCCTGGGCCTCAGGCATATATGTATTTCCTCATGAATTGTAACATCTTTCCTACACTGATCCATAGAGGGGCATTCTAGTGTCTCCTTTATTCAGAAGCCTTACAGATTTTTTTGGTTGTTGTTCCTAGAAATAGAGAGAAAAGACACAGTCACGCTTTTTCACTGTCCTCTCCTTCCCATGGTAAGCTTTAACTTTTTTACTCTTCTTTAAATTCATTAATATTTTGCCTCCCAACAAATCATTAACTGTTATGGTTTGCCTTTTCTTGTGTGCATCATTACGAAGAGGATGGTCATCAGAACTGGTAGTAATCTTGGGCACATTCCTAATTAAATCTTCTTTCTTTTCTTTGAAATAGGGGTTACTACCCACAAAAAATTATTTGGGCTGGGCACCAATGGTTCACACCTCAAATTTTGGCTACTCCAGAGGCTGAGATCTGATGATCTCAATTTGAAGCCAGCTAGGGTAGGAAAGTCTGTGAGACTCTTATCCCCAATTCACTACTGACAAGGCCAGAAAGATAATTGTGGCTCAAGTGGAAAAGTGCTAGCCTTGAGGACAAAGAAAAAGTTCAGGGATAGTGCCTAAGCCTTGAGTTCAAGCCCAAGGGACTCTCTCTCTCTCTCTCTCTCACACACACACACACACACACATATGTTCTGAAGATGAAGTGCTATGTGCATACCTCATATGGGGTTAGCCACTAAATATTAGTGATGAATATTTACTATTATATATTGTCAATGAAAGGACCTGAATCTACCAGGGGTATTTAAGTATTACACTTGCAGACTATCTAAATTGGTAATAAAATGTAAGAACATGAGAAAGGTTTGGTCTGAACCTATCTCAGGAGAATGAGTCTTTTTATTCTTATATTTCTTATATTTTATTCTTATATTCTTATATTCCTCTTGTCAAAAGTCTTAGCACTAGAATAGTGATATCACAAAGAGAGAGAGAGAGATACACAGAGAGAGACAAATGTGATGAAAGGAAAAGTAAAAAGTTTAAAAAAAGAGAAGGTAAAGAGCATAAATTCCAGGCTGTAAAGAATAAGAAGAAATAAGGACAACATAATTATAAAATTACATTCTTGTCTTTCTCTTCAAACCAGCAGTCTATCTGATTTAATATAACTTAATCCACTTAATAAGACCTAAAATTCTTGTTTATATGTTCTTTAGTTCTTCATCCAATATTCTCTTACCATCTGTTTTTTAATTATGTCATTGCTAAGCATAAATACCCTTTCTGCCAGATGCTGATGCTCATTCCTGTAATACTAGTTTACTCAGGAGGCTGAGATCAGAGGATCGTGGTTCAAAGCCAGCTTGAGCAGGAAAGTCTCTGAGTCATTTATCTCCAATGAACCCAAACGAGCCCAGAAGTGGATGTGTGGCTCCAGTGGTAGAGTGCCAGCCTTGAGAAAAAAAGGTAAGGAATAATGCCTATGCCTTGAATTTAAGCTCCAATACCAGCACAAAACAATAACAACAATGACAACAGTAAACAAATATTCTTCTTTCCCCATACCAAAATCCCATCTGCCATTATTCTATTCAAACATCAATGGCTTCTTAGAATCCACAGTTTAAGGATGACAAAAACAATTCATTTCAGATACTTTCTTCTAGTCACTGGTGATAGGCAATTATAGTGCCTGTATAAAAAGAGACCTAAGTCTCTATCTAGATTCAATAGGAAAGAATGATTCATGTCTCTCCCATGCATGGGAAGAAGGATTATAGTTTCCAGTAGCATGCATTTCTGTCTCATGTGACCTTTACTATTGGTGGCATTGCATTAGTTACTAGGAAATCTTATTGTGTCTTCAGTTTGCTCTTCTGTAAGGTTATTTTACCTTCACCCCAAACTTCTTATGGAATTAAGTTATTGTTTTTCTTTCTTATATTAGCAGTTCTACCTGACTGCCTTCTGTTCTGTAAATACCTGGTGGTTATAAATCAAGTGATTGACATCCACAAGTAAAAATTAAAGTGTTTGAGGGTACAGAAGCTGGGCACCTGGTATCTCTTCCTTTCCTGTAGAAAGTTTGCCTAAATACTCAGAACATCAACCTCAGTAGCCCCCAGGGTGCTTTTCATGGGAAGTCATACATTTCCCATGCACACATCTCCCAGACATGCCTGGGGCAGTTTGCTGAGATCAGTCTCTGAAATAGAATTGCTCAATTTGTATAGTTCAGTATCATTTTCTCTGTCCTGAAAAGCATGCGCTAGAGCAGGCCAGAAACAGCAGAGCTAGTGAGAGGAAATAGACATCTACTCATCTCCACAGGAGTCACATTGAAAAGGGTGTTCAAAGCCAGGGCACATAGGAGCTTAGACTTTGAAAACATCACAGCTAGCTTGGAAAGCCAGCAACTACACAAAGGGGAACCATTCAGTTTGCTCTATTCCCCATGGCTTCTCTCAATGAGTTTATAAAAAAGCACAAAGAACCAACATAGTAGGGCATGCTGACAGCTGTGAGAAGACTCTGGAAACTTCACAATTCCTGAATGTAGGTGTTAGAGAGGCAGGCTTCATGTTGGGGTATATAAGTGAGGGTGAATGTGTGTATGAAGATACAGATGGCTTAAGAGCAGCCACCTCAATTTTGCTTGCTAATTCACCACAAGCTAAAGAAGAGTGAAAGTATTCACTCATGAAATAAGTAGCTGAGAGTTTATTTGGGCTAAGAACAGAAGGAATCTGGGTTTCCATGTTGAAGGTTTACATTTGTCCAACTAGACCAAGGCTTTTCAATCTTGGAACTGTTGACATTTCAGGGTGGCTAAGTCATTGTTTTAAAAGAGAGTTTAGCACTTACACAATGTTAAGGTGATTAGCGGCATTCCTAGTCTCTTCCTGTAAGATATCAGTACCATTCACTCTGAAATGAGTCAATATAATTGTCTCCAATGTGCCCTGGGGTAAAAATTCACCTTCGGATACCAGGCATGGATGGCTCACGCCTGTAATCCTAGCTACTAAGGAGGCTGAGATCTGAGGATCATGGTTCAAAGCCAGCCCAGGCACAAAAGTCCATGAGACTCATCTCCAATAAACCACTCAGAAAACCGGAAGTGGTGCTGTGGCTTAAGTGGTAAAGTGCTAGCCTTGAGTTGAAGAGCTGAGGGACAGGCCTAGAGTTCAAGTCCCACAATTGACAAAAAAATAAAATTAAAAAAATTCATCTTCTGCTGAGAATGATCAGATTAGACTTTTCTCTTTGACTTGCCTGAGGATGAAAGCAACATCAACACAAGACCCTTTGTCGATATAATTTCACAAATTACATACCTGCACCTGTATTTTTTTTTTTTGGGGTCCGGTCGTGGGGCCTGAACTCTGGGCCTGAGCACTGTCCCTCAGTTCTTCAGCTCAAGGCTAGTGCTCTACCACTTGCCATACCGCCACTTCCGGCTTTTTTCTTTTTGCTTATGTGGTGCTGAGGAATTGAACCCAGAGCCTCAGGCATGCAAGGCAAGCACTCTACCACTGAGCCACCTTCCCAGCCCACTTGCACCTGTATTTTGTCATTCAGCACAGCCTTAAAACAAATTTGTATCTCTCCTAAGCCACAATTGTGATTAATTTCCTTAGTATATTAAATACTTCCAAAAAATATAGGATGTTAATATTGAAGTATATCAGCTTACATTAATCAATGTATTATTTTTTATGTAGGCAAATATATATCCAAACACAAATCAGTTATAACCATAAATCAAGGCCAAGCTGGCAGTATATCTAAGTTGGAAATGAGTCTACATAATAAATAAAAACACAAAAATATTTTAGAATAAGTATGTCCTTTACTGTAGCTGTTCTGGGAATTGTTATAAATTGAAAGAAGAAAGAATTACATAAAATACATACAATGGGAGCTAGATATACAGTACATTGTACCTGTCAAAATATCCCAGTGAAAGTAGATTTATGGGCAGGTGTTGTTCATCATTGTTGTCATTAATCTGGATTTGCAAACATCTTGACTTTCTAATAGAAATGGTGAGGGAAAAAAATCAAATAAAATCCTGGATTGCATTAACTGCATGATAAAGCAAAGTTAAAAATGCAGTAAAGCTGAGTGTCAGTGGCTCAGTAATCCTAGTTACTCAGGAGGCTGAGATCTGAGGATCATGGTTCAAACCCAGCCCCCAGGCAGGAAATTCCGAGAGTCTCTTATTTCCAATAAACCATTTAGAAAACCGGAAGTGGTGCTGTGGCTCTAGTGGTAGAATGCTTGCCTTGAGCTGAAGAGCTGAGGGACAGCGCCCAAGCTAAAAGTTCAAGCCCTACGACTGACCAAAAAAAAAAGAAAAGAAAGAAATTCACAGTGTTTCCTTACTAACCATTACTTGTATTTATTTATGACTCAGCTATGACTCATTAATTCATTAGGCAGACATGGTAGGGAAGAGGACAAAGATGGGCAAATGGTGTTAAGGAAGGCTTTTAACACATTTACATATTTCCCCTAGCACGAAGACAAGCATTTAGTCAAATTGTTTTTGCCAAGTAAATTGACTATTAATTTAGCAGGACAAGTCTGAATAAAGATTGTATTAAGTGTAGTTCTTATCACTTGGGAGGATAAAGAATAGAAACATGTGAAATTACCTCAACACTATACTTAGACCAGATAATTTAGTAAGTAGTAATTCTACCAAATTCAATCATTACATTGTTCTTTCCCATTCTAAAAGCAAGGCCACTTTCTATCCAACTTAAATTTGCTCTCAAACTCTTGACAGGTTTCTTAGGCTGACAACTTAAGTCTGTAACTTTCTTTTATTGTAAAAGAAAGGCTTCCTTTCTATGGACTCTTTTATTCTTAATGTGTTAGGGAGTTTGCTTGATAATTGAGCACCTGCAATACCTACAGTACAAATAAACTCATCTCTGTGCTGAAGTGGCCCTCTGTTCACACTTCTGCAGTGAGGGTAATCTCACAGTTGCTGAACTGTCTCTTGGGCCTTTATTCCCAGTAGAGTCTGTTTCAGTCCATAAGCATCTAGGCAGGATTGCTCAAGACCCTCCACCATCCATCCTGAAAATACCCAAACTAAGTCTGATCAATTACATTATATGTAACCTATGCACAAGACTCATAATAATCATGTCTACATGACTTCTAATGTCCAGTACAACATAGTTATTCTATCATTTTGTTTCAGAGATAACAAAAAGAAAAATACATCCGTGTGTGTTCAGTAGAGTCACAATTTTCTCTTTTAAGTATTTTTTATCCCCAGTTGGTTGAATCTATGGGTGCAGAACCCATGAGTATGGAAGGCTCACTGTATAAACATGATAAGAATAGAAACAAGGTCAAGTGGCTGATGCCAATAATCCTGGCTACTTGAGAATCAGCAATCAAAAGAATGATGATTTGAAGCTAGCCAAGGCAAAATGCCAGTAAGAACCCATCTCAACCAATAAAACTTTATGTGTGTGTACCTGCATGTGCACACGTGTGCTTGTGCATGTGCATGTGTGCACCTGTCATCTCTCTTTGCATAAGAAAGCTATCAGCAGGGAAATACACTAATACATATATTGCAGTTATTCCTACTGAAGAGATTACAGATCCTTTTCTTCTTCACTCTTTGTACCAATGTTTAACCATTTGTACTTGTAGAATTAAAAAAGGAAATAAATTTAAGACAACACAGCTTCGTGCTTTCTTGCAAAATACAAATAACATGGAAATGAAAAAAAATGAACACTTGGAACACTCAATAGTAAATTCAAGGTGGCATTCTAGCTATGGGATGAGACAAACATGGTAAGACAAACTTCTGGGAAAATCTGAGAAGGGAATGGATGGGCCAGAGATGGTCTGAGACAATGTTCCTCTTAAGTTGGAAGACTTATTGGAGACTTGTTTCTGGTAATGGAAGGCTAGGATACATTATCAAATAAATCTTATCTAATATCAAAATTATCAAATAAATGATCAACTCTAGTAAGTAATGAACAAGATAAAAATTGGAAGTAAACCTTACAATTATGCACAGAAGAGAAGTTATGCCCTAAGTTCATTTGCTGTTGATCTTTTCAAGTACTTACACTCAGGGAGAATTCAGAAGTCAAGGAAACACTCACATTTGCCCAACAGGAATCACATCACACAATGGTTTGGGATTTTAAAAAGCTACACAAACAGGTAAAGGGTCAAGGGGAGACCTAGGAAAACCCTACATAAGTAGAAGGTAATTAAAATAAAAAGAGTTATCAGTGCCACAAGAAACCAATAAAGCAATGGAGGAAAGTCAGTGAAATGAAAAACTCATCTTGGAATAAAAGGGTAACAGTGACAGACTTCTAGTCACAATGGCCTAGAAAGCATGCCACCCCTAACAAGAGTGAAAGAGATAATATCACCATAAATATTTCATTTTAGAAGGTATAAAGAAAAGTTATAAATGGAAGAACAGGACAACTTTAATAAGGGAAGAACCAGACAATTTTTTTTGAAAGATGCAAACTACTGAAGCTAATTTTGGAAAAAAAGACCCAAAGTGATCACCTGAATACTTCTTTTTTTTTTTTTTATTGTGAAACTACTGTACAGAGGGGCTACAATTAATTACATGGGCGAGATAATGAGTACATTTCTTATCAAGCATTGTAGCCTCCTCCTTTGTTTACCCTTCCCATCCTCCCCCTGCCCCCCCACCTAATCCTCCCCCCCACACCAAAGTTGTAAAGTTTGTTTTCGACATAACGACTTGTACATCTTATTGTTGCAATGGGTCCACCTGTATCCGTATTTAAACGATTTGTTTTTTCCCTTCTCCTCCACAAATTATACCAACATCAAATACAGTGAAAGCAAGGGTTATACTGTGGGGGAGGGACATACAAAGCAACAAAGAAATCATCTTACAAATGTGTTGGAAACAATCGCATGAAAGAAAAAAAGCATTTGAATACATATCTTAGGGTACCTGAATACTTCTTTACCCATTAATTTTATTTTTGCAAAGATAGAGATACCTCAGGTCTAGCCTTATTAGTGTTCTCAAGCAGTTAATGAAGAAATAATACCACACTGTTCTTCAGCAAACAAAGAAATAATGAACATTTCCCACCTTACTGAACGCACTATTATCATAATACCAAAAAGCAGTTCAAGTCATGAAAAGAAAGAAAATTAAAAGTTGAGTAGCCCTTAATGACATTAAAAGGACAAGTAAATATATACAACTTCATCAAAATTAAGTGCTTATGTGCATGAAAGAATACTATCAAGAAAGTAGAAATGCATTCTAAAGAATGGAGAAAATCTTAATAATTATTACCTGGTAAAAGATCAACTACTGTAATAGGTGACTTTAGACATCCTATGGAATAGCCAAAACTGCATGGTGCTGGCATTTAAACAGAGGAAAGCAGCCCAAAGGAAGGAGAGAGAGATCCCAGAAATGATTCCACATATCTGCAGCCTACTGAACTTCCACAAAGGCATCCCAAAGCACACATCTGCCTCTTCATCACATGGGCCTCGGGGCTGGGCCCACGCAGAAGATAGGAGTTTGACCTTTTCTCCTGCTCTGAACAAAATTCAACTTAAGGAGCATTGTACATCTAAATGTAAAACTGGAAAACACCCAAGCACTAGAAGAAAGCATTGGGCAAATATCTGAAGACATTTGTAGAGGCAACGATTTAAAAAACTATTTGCACAGGTCTCTCCAAACAGATGAAATAGTAGCAAAAATTGGCAAAATGGATTACAGCAAACTAAAAGGCTTCTACACAGCAAGAAAACAATGAATGGCATGAATGAACAGCACACAGAGTGGGTATGCTAAAAAAAGATGGATCATGGTGTGAAATGATGAATATATGGTTTCATTTAATTGTGGTCAGTTCACAAGATATAAAATATTAAAATGTGTTATAAACCTTAATTACACACCATTTTTTAAAGTCAGTCCTGGGGGGCTTGAACTGAGGGCCCAAGAGTTGTTCCTGAGCTTTTTTGCTTACAGCTAGTGTTCTACCACTTGAGCTACAACTCCACTTCCAGCTTTTTGGTCATTAGTTGGAACTAAGAGTCTCATGGACTTTTTTTTGCCTGGGCTGGCTTTGAACCGTGATCCTCCAACCTCTGCTTCCTGAGTAGGTAGGATTATAAGCATGATTCCCAGTCTACAATTTTTCACCTGTCATTGATACCTCAACAATATGGGAAATGTAGGAAGCTCCATTTTCAAAAAGAAGGTGAAACCTCATTAAAAAGGATTAAAAAAGTGGGATATAATGGTAAGAAAATTGTCACAAACTTTCAGTGATGGGAAAGAGGCAGAAACCCAGCCAGAACATAGCTAAAATATGACCAAGCAGAGAGTTTCTCCAGAGGCAGACGCATGTATATTCATTCCATTCTCAGTAGCCTTTGAAATGGCCCACACTTTATGATAATGATACTGTAAAGAAATTCACAGACAAATTATGCAAAAAAGGAATCCAGAGCAGCACAAATCAGATTCTTCATGCCAGCAATTATGGGGCAAGTTCTGTAACTCCCAATTGTGGGAAAAGTTTGGGAGACTGTTAGGGTACATACAATGAAGTTTATAAAGTTCTATAAAGACTGTGTGCCTGAGTATTTCATATACCTGTTTACCACACGGATTTGATCACATCCACATGTCAAAATTAAGTAGTTGTATTCAGGCACTGGTGGCAAACATAGACATGCAGACATAGACACAGACCGCCCCCATCTCCACACAGAACTGAATCTGTAAAAGATTATAAAAAAAATACTTTCTAAATAGCAAGTTGAAGCATGGGTTTCTATTACATTCCATGTCTAGCTTATTCCTGAGATCAACTTTTAATCACTATCATTTAATGCCGATATAATTAACTACATATGTAAGACATTTGGCATACTTACATCCATTTTAACTAAAACCACTCCATTAAGATAAAGCCTCAATCCCCCTTTTTCTGGTCTTAAATAGTGACTGGTTTGGTGGCACCTAAAGCTAGTTCTTGAAAGAGTTTGAGCAATTATAAGCTGCTAAGGAATCAGTAAATGTTGAAGTTTGTCAAAAAAATGAAAGAAGTGAAATATTACAAAGGCAGCTGCTATTAATTTTTAAATAATTGGTAGATCCTAATTCTGTCAGCACAAAGCTACATATATATTCTGCTTCATTTGATGGGAGTGAACTTCAAAAAGAGATGAAGTCTTTTTAGTTTTGTGCCTCAAACAAAGATAATTTGCTTGAAATCCAGGAAAGGAAACTAAATCACAAATATTGTTATCTCACATTTTTTTTTTCACTTAATCCTGATTTGCAGTTCAGTGAGAGACAAGTAGTTCAATCCTCCATAGTACAGTGAAAGATGAGGAATTACTGTGAGGTCTTTCTATGGCTTGGTTATGTGAGCTGCTGCTACTGTCACTGGCCTATGAGAGACATTATCATGTGTGTGTCTCATGGTTTCAAGTAAGGATTTACCCAGTAGAGCAACGCAGACATCTGGGTAGTACTTGGATAAGTAAATGTTTATTAACGAAACCCAGAATTTACCACGGACTACGTTTTAAAGTATTATCTCATTTCTAGCAAAACTGCTACCTTGGGACCCTATCTAGTGGCCTTCCCCAAAGGGAAATGGACTTCTCTCTTGTGGCTTTGGCTGCAGTGTCATGCATCAGGACCTTGCTTAATTGTTCATTCTGGGTGAATATTGCAGTCATGATGAAAGAATATTATATACAGTGTGAAAATGTCAATGTGAAAATGTGAAATCTACTAGCATGTTCCAAAAGTTACTCTGAACACCCATCATGTAGTCAGTTCTTTGCATCAGACAAAATACTGAATGGAATAATATTCACCTTTCCTCAGTCCTGTTAAGATTCCCAAGCCACAGACAAATAAGTGCTGGGTGCTATAGAGTACAAGGAAGCAAAAGAGCCTATATCTACTTTGGAAACTTACATACCTTTTCCAGATCATAGACTCACACTTCAAATCTTTTAATAAAACATCTCTAAACCTGACCAAACTGCCGGAAAGAAATTTGTAATGAAAGGTTACCTTTGTATCGCTTCCCATTTTTTACCTCATTACTATGACAAAAAGTGTATTAGTGTCTGAACATTTCATCAGTTATGAGCACTGTGGCTGTAGGCAGCTCATAAAATGGAAATTGGTGACTGGTTGGCCTGCTCATTTGCATTAGTGCCACACCCACAATTGTTTAATTTGCATTGTATTTGCATATTTCTTATGCTGGGTGAGGGGGAGAGGGTTAAGGAGCTTGGTTGGTGGTAGTAGAAAGAATTGTTTTAATGTGGTTTCAGAGCTGATTTTGAAACTGCCTTTGCATAGGTAAAAATTAAAAATAGTGTTCAATATTAAGTTGTTTTAAAATAAGGTTACATATCCTTTTCTTCTGTGATTGAAATTTAGGTCCTATCTTCCAAAATTTATTGCAATGTTTCATTGGATAAATTACCTACCTGTATGGATCAGATAATGGAACTATGTCTCATGTGCTATTTGAAGTGTTTGTAGGGGAATCTGTGCCTTGTCACATGAAATTGATCTGTGCAGATGATGGTAGCAAATCAACAGCTATTTTTTTTCTCCTGTGCTATAGATCTAACCAAGTAGGGAGGGGCTACAACTATTCCCCAACACAGGTGCTGCTTTGGTTGATAAGGATTTTTTTCTGGCAATCATCTTGATATCTACAATGTCTGTTATGTGAGACAGGTACTGTGGTAATTTGCATGGCCTACTTACTGCAGGAACACACAAATACAAGCATTGGCATTAGTTGTCTACAAGGCCTAGGATGGAATGTTCACTCACTCGTAGGCTAGCTGTTAGGTCTGGAACCTGTATATGATCTCTAATATACCCCAGGAGGCCTTTGATTAGGGCACAGGACATACAAGTGACTCCTGTGTGACTTCTGTTCCTTGGCCTCAAACCCAGGGCACCTCCTTCGTTTCTGTAATGAGAGTTGCATCAGCAAAGTTTTCAAGTGCTACATCTAATCTTAGTGCTCTGAAACTTCCCTTCTAGTTAATGTCATCAATACTTGTCTTGGAAGCATTGTATAGAGTCTGGGAAAGGTACTTGAATTACTGTGAAATGATACCTTACATGGGTGTTACTATCGTTATTCTTGGTTTCAAGACCCACATTGTACACCACAGCCAATTCTCCAGAAACAAACTGATATAAACTGATTTGAGCTAGCCAGGGCAAAGACTAAATCCACATGTTCTGCCTCTCAGGGGCAGCCCACAAAGGTCCATTGTTATAGAACTCAGATGACAGTGATAGAGAACCTGTGGACCAGGAAGTCCTGAGCAACTGGGATCCTCACTGCAGCAGATAAGAGGAAGATTGATAGGTTACTGAAGAAATAGGCAGTGAGTTCTTCTATTTTCACCTTGGCAAATCCTCCAAAGCAGAAAAGTCCATCTTTGTAAATACTCTTCTTAAATACTATGGCTAATTGCATTTCAAGAGGAGTGGATCAAGTAGATTCATGTGTCAGATAAATGTCAACCCACTATTTGTCTCAGTGTTGAGAAAATAATTTAATAGATTTGAGGGTTAGAAAAAGGGAACTGTAAGGTAGATGGGGATAAAAGAGATGGCTATACCCTGTGGCTGATCACATATGGCCCATTATAGTGCTTCATGTTCCCATAATGCCTTGGGCTCCTGCTCAAATGCTGCTTCTTCTTCCCATAATACCCTGGGTGCTCAAGCAACCAATGAAGAGAGCCCAGGAGGCACAAAGCCTAGGGGAGGGGATATGGGAGGAGCCATGTGTTAAAATAACTGTCCTCTGAGAGGACTTTATTAGACTTTTCTTTGGAGTCCCTCTCTTTGGAGAGTCTCCCTATTTTGCAAATTTCCTTTCATTTTCAAATAAGCTTGCTCTGTCTGCTTTAGACACTTTCCTGCCTTTTAACTCTTTAATGGGTGGAAAAAATGACTCTCTATCCCTAGATGGTATACCATTCTATCTTCCCATCTCAACTTCTTCACATCATGAACCCCCATGAAGGCAAAAACAAAAAACCTCACTAAATAACATGACTTCATTTACTGGCCATCTGAACCTTTGGTGGACTCAAAGACACACCAGAAAATGCATAGCCATGATCCTCAAAGTAATTATATCTAGATCAAAAGGGAAAAAATACTCAGAGGCAATTAATAGATGATATATTTTATAAATATTTTAGATCTCTGCATGCCAAGGCAGCCAAAAGCTTTCATTGGGTAGAAGGAAGTGTGCTTTCAAGCTAAATAGAAGTTCAACAGAATTTAAATGTCTTTCAATACTTGGCTGCTTATATTGTCATTTATTTGGCCACATGTTTCTCTCCCTTCCTGGAAAAGCAAGCCTTAAACATGGTACTAGAACAATTGGAGAATGCAGAAGATGCCCAGACTTGCCCTTGTCTTCTGTGCCTTCTCACATCCAGATGAGCTCTGAGCTGGTCTTTCCATTGTATCCTCCTAAGGGGATAGTCCGGAATTGCACAAACTAAATCTCTCCTCTTACAGACATTTAGAAATACTAATTCATTTCCACTTACAGGAGCTGGATTCAGATAAAAGGCTCACATAAACATCCTGACCCAGGGTGGTTCATCTCAGCCAGCTGTCATGGGTAGAGACAGCTTCATCTCCAGTTGGTCTCCCCAGCAGCCTAAGTGTGGACAGTTGGAGCAGGGAGTGAATGGAGCTGGGAGTCTTACTGGACAATGCTATAGTGCAAAGTGTGAATACTGCGTCTCTGTGGATTGGGCTTTGATTTTTGACAACCCTACCCTGTGAATCTGTCCACGTTCCTCAGCCTGAATGTCAGTTCCTGAGTTCATAGTATCTCAGTGATATTTCTTTGTAATTGGTATTTATATGAACAATATTCAGGATGCTGGTTAAGTAGTAACTATGAATCCTGGTGGGATGAAAATCAATGGTATTTTATGCATTGTGCTTATTTTAGAAATTTCCAGTATTACCTATCATTCCTTAGATTCATTATATTATTATGATTTTTAGATGGCACACATGCATGTACTGATTTTCCATAATGAATGACTGTGATCCAGGCAAAGTCTGTGTTTCTTTCTGGAAAACAGGACATGCATATATCTGTTCTTTGTGAAGTCAATTTCCTAGTCTTTTGAATATCCTCAGCAGCTAGTGCGGAGTGGGGTATATTGCCAGTTTTTGGTAAGCACACAATGAATGAAGGAATGATCACTGGAATGTAGACAAGGATGAATTCCACACCATGGTTTTTCAACGTTGGTACTGTTGACATTTTGAGTGGAATAATTCTTTGTTGTGGGAGTGTCCTGAGCATCATGTTTAAAAATATCTGTGATCTTTACTCCTTTCAATTGTGGCAACCAAAATAGTCATCAGATACTGTCAAATGCCCCCTGTGGACCAAGCCATTCTCAGTTTGAACCTCTGTATTGATTGACAGCATAGGGATGGCTGCTAGTACAAGGTGTGGTACATAAAAGGGATTAAATAAACATTGATACCATTGCTTATTATACTTGCTATTGCTTACAGCTATTTTGGATGTTGCATTTTAAAGATGACCTTCAAATGGATTGGAGAAAGCTCACACTAGGGCTTTCTAATGGGAAGGACTATTTGATGTTCCTGCAGACCCTCTCCTAAGGTTCGGTAATTATTTCCCCCTTCAGGATAGTTATTTGGGTATGGGTAAAAGAAAAAAAAAACCACTAACTTTGGTTTTGAGCATCCCTAGTGGAAACCTGGCCCTTAGTTTACCTAAAAAAAATGTGACACATTATAATTTGTCGGTGGGATTCCCATTAAGTCAGTGGGGAGTCAATGAATAAATCCATACACAGATTTGAAAATGTAACCTTGGATGTGATCCACTTGTTATATTCATGAGAATTATAATGATTGCCTGTATGTGGATACATTTCTCTTTTCCCTCCCCTTTAACAATTTAAAGGCACATACAATTAGCCAGAGGTAACCTCTTGGTCAAGAAAGCAAAGTGAAAAAATGAAATTTAGAAGTTACTTTTGAAAATGTCACCTTCCCTTTACTGTTGAACTATGTGGCCACTCCTATATCTTCAACTGAACAATGGATTTCTTTGTGGTCAGGAAAAAGAGATGCTGTGCCTTGAACTAGAATTAGGTAGCTTGGGGGTTCTCTTTTTTTTTTTGGTCCGGTCGTGGGCCTGAACTCTGGGCCTGGGTACTGTCCCTCAGCTCTTCAGCTCAAGGCTAGCACACTACCACTTGAGCCACAGTGCCACTTCCGGCTTTTTTTTCCTGCTTATGTGGTGCTGAGGAATCGAACCCAGGGCCTCATGCATGCAAGGCAAGCACTGTACCACTGAGCCACCTTCCCAGCCCCAAGGGGTGCTCTTGAATGTATTTGTCAGTTTGGAAGCTTGAACTCATGGCCTAGGTGCTGTCTCTGAACTCTTTTGCTCAAGGCTAGTGGTTTACCACTTTGTGCCACAGCTGCATTACTGAATTTCTGGTGGTTAATTGGAGATAAGAGTCTCTCACAGGACTTTTCTGCCTGAGCTGGCTTTGAACCATGATCCTCAGATCTCAGCCTCCTGAGTAGCTAGGATTACAGGCATGAGCCAGTGGTGCCCAGCTTTTCTTGAATCTTTGGGAAGGATGTGAGTTACTTTCCTCATGAATTGTACACAAGTGGGTTACCACTTCAGACTACTTCTGCCCTTTGCCTACGGTTCAAAATAAGCAACTAGATACTTTAGCATAATAGGTACTCAATAAAGAGTCTAGCCTGTATTCTTCCACATTCTACCACACAAGCAACTGCTGCTCTAACAGCAACACTAACAACAGTTCTTCTACCATGAAACACCTATTTCTACTACAGGTTCTGATACTCCTAATACGTATTAATACAGTTACTATTACTACCCGGTCACAGCAACTGGCATTTCTACCACATCACCATGAAAGCCATGGCCGTGATGGAAGAGTAACTTTATAAGTATTTTTTTCTATAAGTATTATAATATACCACCACCACCACTTCTAGAAAAATAATTGCATTGGGAACTTATTTCCTGGATTTCACAACAGTCTTATGACATAGATATTCTAAAGCTGCTCATTAAAACAGAGGCTTAGAGGTATACAAATGTGCTCACAGAATATAATGTTCAGGTTGTGGGGAGCCCAGGCATGGCATGGAATCTTGGATCTCCAGCTTAGTGATATGCTGCTCCACACTGTCTCCCATGTGGTCCCATGACCTTAGCCTGCATCATCTCAGGATATGGCCTTCTTCCTTATAGACTGCTGAGGTTTTGGTGAATAGTATATGATTGGTCCCTCTTATTTGCTTTCAGAGTGACAGTATCACTGAATTCTGTGAATGCAGGGCCGCAGGAACTCACACAGGGTCACAGAACTGAGCGTCCAAATGTGCGCTCTGAGTTCCCACCAGGATGAAACTGGCCTCAGCTCCAGCCCACAAGTGATAATTGAATTTGTCTTCTCCTGGCCAGCAGGAACAACGTGATGGAGATTAGCATCCAAACCAGCTATGAAGCCAAGTGCTTTTATTTAGACACTTGCCAGTTTTTGAAGGTTCCAGGCACTAGAACCACAGAAATGCTAAAAAGAGGTGTGCTCAAGATAAAATATGGAAGGAGGATTAAGACATGGGAATAAAGACTCAGACCTGTCTATGAAAGAACTATGGATGACCATTTTATGTAACAATAATCATGTTATACCAACCCCAGGAGGAGGGTTATGAAATAAAGTCCCGAAACACTCTGCAACAGAAAACTATGAAGCCATTAAAACTGAAATATAGTCTGGTGCCAGTGATTCATTCCTGTAAACCTTGCTACTCAGGAGGCTGAGATCTGAAGATTGTGGTACAAACCTAGCTGGACAGGACTCTCGGTGAGACTCATTATTCCCAATTAATCACCAAGAAATCAGAAGTGGAGCTGTGGCTCAAGTGGCAGAGCACTAGTTGTAAGTAGAAAAAGTTAAGGGACAGCACACAGGCCCTGAATTTAAGTTCCAGTACTGGTATGTGCACACATGTGTGCACACATGCACACACACACACACAGTAAAACACAATTCTATAAGTAATACAAGTACTATTATAGTTAATGACACATCCTGTTATAATACATTTAGAACATACACACAGAGTATGAAATACTATATAGTCTATCATGTATTATATCACAGACATTCTTCTTGTCTGTATACATTTTAAATCATAAACCAAAAATAAAAGGATTTATTTATAAAGCAATTTACTTATTTAGAAAACCAAAATAAATGTATTTATCATTTGGAGGAAATCTAAATGCAAAGGTGACATATATATTTGAATGACATGGCCTTTCTTTGAAATTATTTTCCATCTCATCTCAACTTTGCAAATTGTCTTTATGTATCATTTGCATGCCACAGTAGAAAAATCAAGCCCTTTCTTTTTAAAAACCTAAATCTCCTATCTGATCAGCCACGTTATTTGTTAGCTTTGATTCTGAACAACTGGTGGTTTCTCATTAAAGTCAAATCCTCCCAGAAGGAGATGGGCTAAGCTGGCAGGTATAAAGGATGCCCTGTAAACTTCAGCGGCAGCTCATGTGCACATTGTTAGAGCAATTGCAATGCGTCAAAGACAACCATTTTGAAGGAGGAAATACTTATTTGGATACATAAAATATAAGCTAAATCCATTTTTATAAAAACAACCCACATCCCCAACGACCCAGCAATCCCACTTTTGGGCATTTACCCAAATGATCACAAACAAGGCCACACTAAAGCTACCAGCACAACTATGTTTATTGCAGCATTATTTACCATAGCTAAGACATGGAACCAACCCAGATGCCCCTCAGTAGATGAATGGATCAAGAAGATGTGGTATATATACACAATGGAATTCTATGCCTCCATCAGAAAGAATGACATTTCCCCATTTGTTAGGAAATGGAAAGGCTTGGAAAAAATTATATTAAGTGAAGTAAGCCAGGCCCAAAGAAACATAGGTCCCATGGTTTCCCTTATTTGCAATATCTAGTATAGGTATGAGTCAAGCAGAAAAAGTCAGATAATGTGATGTTAGGAAAACAAAACCTCAAATATGTATTTTAATGTTTTTGTTTCTTTCATGCATGTGTTTCTAATGCATTTATAAGATTATTTCTTTGTTGCTTTGTATGTCCCTCCCCCACAGTGTAACCCCTGCTTTCACTATATTTGATGTCAGTATAACATGTGGAGGAGACGGGGACAAACAAGTCGTTTAAGGATTCAGGTGGACCTGTTGCAACAATGAGAAGTACAAAATGTCATGTCAAAACCAGCTTTACAATGTCGGTGGGGGGGGGGGGGAGGGGGGGGTATGATTGGATGGGAGGGAGGGGGGAGGCTGGGAAGGGAGGTGAAGGGTAAACAAAGGAGGAGGATGCAATGCTTGGTAAGAAATGTATGCATTATCCTGCCCATGTAATTGTAACCCCTCTGTACAGTATGTTCTCAAATAAAATAAAATAAAATTTAAAAAAAAAAAAAAAAAAAACAACCCACATAAGTGAACACACAGAAAGATGCAGTCATAAACTTTTTAACCAAAAAAAACACCAATTTTATATAATTTTGAAATTAAGTCCTTCCTGTCTCCAATCTTGTCTCTCAGACCCAATTTAGTTTGCTGATCTATTTTCCTTCATCAGTTTTCTCTTTGAGCATAGAGCATTTTAGGCTTCTTTTTTTTTTCTTCCTAGAGGCCTGGAGGCATTTGAATAGGATGAATCAGCAAATGAGCTTAATTGATCCTGTTGGGCCCTCATGTATGCAAGGAAAACAAGGAGCGGCTGGCTCAGTCTTCCTCTGACAATGATCATTTTGGAAAAATACATTTCCACTTGATTTTATTTGACGGAGGAATATTGTGCCTCTGTATTATTTAGCATATCTGGACCACTTGATTATAAACATCCTCAAAATGAAAGATAGGTCTCCTGACCTCTGCCTGTCTGCATGCTAGAATGGCATTTGGTCATTTATCCTAGCTGGTTTTTTTTTTTTTTTCTTTTAAAGAGGTCCAGCATATTTGAAATACTTTCTTTCAGATTCCTCCTAATTTTCACTGACTCCATGGCAATTGTAAACCTGTGAAGGTGAGAAGAAAAAGACCTCTCTACTGAAGGATACAGAACTACGCTGAAGTTGATTTCAAACTTAGAACAAATAATATCGAGTCATTTTTCTCAAGTGCCTTGAAATTCTCCTTGTCCAGATTTTCCTTCCCACCATTTTCTTAGGCTTCTAAGACTCAGTGAGTTGGTATTCTTTCTCATCCCATCCCTTCCTTCAAACAATCTTCAATATTGGAGATGTTGCCTTGCCGACTACCAGCCCAATAGATGCACAGAGGAAAGTGCTTTGGTTAGTTCCTTTGCTTTGACATTTTCTGGTACTCAGTCATGAGACGTGACATCATTGTCGCATTAGTGTGCTCTACTGGATGCCTCCCAATTCTTTCTCCCCTTCTTAAAACATAACCACATTCACAATGACCAAGCAAGAGCTCACTCTGCACTCTGACCACTTTGATGATTCATTCTCTGAAAGAATTAAAGCAATAACAAGAGAACTTCCATGAACCCCCCCATTTTACCGTTAGTGTATGTGTCCAATACATTGTCTTGCTTCTGGCTACACAGCTGTCCAGGTTCCTCTCCAAGGGCACCACCTTCTTTGTGCCCAAGAAAGAGCTCAAACTCTCCACTCTGCTCAAAACACTGCTGTGTCCATACGTCCTTTGCCCTTCCATCACCAATTTCTCTCTCTCTACAAGAGCCTTCCCCCTGAGCATTAGCTAATATTAATTATGCTTTCATTCTCAGCTCTGCATTAATGACTTGACCTGGATTGTGTCACTTATTATTCTATTTGGACTATTGTGGAATGAAGCATCTATCCTTCGGTTCATCTATTGAAGCCCTCACCCCTGATGTGACTCTTTTTTTCAGATAAAGGCTAAATGAGTTCATAAGTGTGGGGGTCTTACCTGATAAGGTGGATGTTCTTACAAGAAGAGGAAAAGTCATCAGGAATGCACAGAAGAAAAGCCAGGTGAAGTCCTGGGCACCATTTGCAACACAAGAAACTTCAAATAGAAACCAACCTTGTCTCTGTTTTCATCTTAGATTTCCAACCTTTAGAACTGTGAGAACAGAGATTTCTGTTGCTGAAGCCCTCCTATCATCAGCAGCCCAAGATGGCTAATACAGACTGCAAATTGACATGGCTATTTGCACAGCCCAGCATCTACTTCCTTGTCTTCTCCTAATGGAATCCTGATTGTTTTCTCTGGAGAACCACCTTAACTTTTAAATCACTGTCTCGAGTTCAGGGAGAGTTGACTTCACCCCTGTGTTCAGAGGGCTAATCTCCGACTCAATGTTGGACAGTCAGTACACCCTGTTCCCTTGATCAAGTGACTGAAACTGAGGTAGTAGAAATCTGGATTTTTGTGGCAATTATTAAAGAAGACCTTTCCTTCTGTTTGCCTGGACCTGGGAGAATTCCATCTTGAAGCTGACTAATATCTTTACGAGGCTGCTTTTCACTAAAGCGGAACCAAGAGACAGAGAGAAACTGGGTTGTAAGGTTGTTTAGAACCCCTGGACCAAATTTTACATGAAGGATAAATAGGAAGAAAGTTCTGGAATTGTTTTAAAACTTACGTAGTCTGGGTAATGAGTACATTTCTTTTTGATGATACCCATTCCCTCATTTTGGAATTTTTATTCATAAGCCTCTCTGAATTAATCATCTTCATTCACTTAATTGTTTAATTTTTGTTTTTAGTTTTTTTAAACACATTTCCAATTTCCTTGGTAAAAATAAAGGTGGATTTGTCTCAGAACTAAGAATCTATAATATGCATTAAATTAGACTAAGAAATATATTATATATCTTATAATAATAATAATTTAGTCAGCTGTTGGGCTTGAATTCAGGGCTTGGGTGCTGTCCCTGAGCTTTTGTGCTCAAGACTAGTGCTCTACTATTTGAGCCACAGCTCTTCTTCTGGCTTTTTGGTAGTTAATTGAAGCTAAGAGTCTCACAGACTTTCTTGCTTGGGCTAGGTTCTAACTGTGATCATCAGATCACAGACTTCTGAGTAGCTAGGATTAGATGAGTGATCCATCACCTCCCAGCATAATGGATTTTTTTTTTTACATGTGTGATAATAATGATGTCACAAGCAAGATGAACCTTTGCCTTTAAAGACATGTTCGAAGTGAAACCAGACCATGGAACAGAGTGATGATCGGAAATCATCCCAAAGTGACTTATTCCTTTGGGGAAGGTTAAATTGAAAATCCTGTTGACATTTTTTTTTTTGGTAGGTCATGGGGCCTGAACTCTGGGGCCTGGGTGCTGTTCCTCAGCTCTTCAGCTCAAGGCTAGCGCTTTACTACTTGAGTCCCAGCGCCACTTCCGGCTTTTTCTGCTTATGTGGTGCTCATGCATGCAAGGCAAGCACTCTACCACTAAGCCACCTTCCCAGCCCACCCTTTTGACTTTTATAAGAGTACAATTCTGGTGGTAGCCAAGTGCGGCTTAGTGAAAGACAGGGAGAGGAATAACTGTAACTGTAAACTAGTCTTTAATATGTGCAGATCAATTGACTTTGCTGGTAAGGATCAGGTATTCCATGATATGCCCAGTGTAGAAACAAGGGTTATAGTTTGTAGGAGAAGACAGTCATAATTCTAAGCTATTAACAAAAATAATAGAACGGGGGTCTGGAAGAGCTCTTTGCTTTGAATACCTACACTCCTTCCACTTAACCTAATTTAAGCAATGTCAGGAATTAGAACAGATCCCCTTCAAGTCTGGCATGCTTGTCATAACATGACATTTAAATAGAAGACATCCCTTCCCAAGAGAAATTTCTGCTAAAAAACTGTGCTATTTAATGGAGCGGAAAGATTCCTTGCAAGTTTCAGGACCTGTTTATACAAAATTTACACCTGAAAGAGCAACTGTTGGCTAGGTTCCATTTATAGGGAAAGGGTCTCCAGGCAAGGATTCAGAAAGGCCAGTTCCAGGCTGGGAAGGTGGCTCAGTGGTAAAGTGCTTGCCTTGCATGCATGAGGCCCTGGGTTCCATTCCTCAGCACCACATAAGCAGAAAAAGCCAGAAGTAGTGCTGTGGCTCCAGTGGTAGAGCGTTAGCCTTGAGCTGAAGAGCTGAGGGACAGCGCCAAGGACCAGAGTTCAGGCCCCACAACTGACAAAAAAAAAAGAAAAAAAGAAAGGCCAACTCCACCACTGATGTTACCTGATTATAATATCAGTGGTGCCTATCAGAGAAATAACAGGGCCTTAGGTTGAATTTCAAATTGTGGATATAGTTTTCTGGAAGTTACCCTCTCTGATTTTCAATCTCCTCCCAAGAGACCTGGTGGTTATTCACAGTGACCTTTGTCCTTATTCGAAATGATGGCAGTCTTCCTCTAGCTGAAATGGCAGGTGGATTCCAACATTGGCCATCAGCTTCTCTTGAGACTTGGAAATGGGACATTCTGGTAGTCTAGTTGATTTGTGGTGATGGTCTTCTCTTCTTCCTCCGCCTCCTCCTTTTTCTTCTTTTTTCCCTCTTTAAACTTGGGAGTATATGAATTTAAAGAGGCAGGCTAATGGAGGTCTCATCATTTCATTTAATTTAGAAGTCTTGGGATGAAGCCCTGGGGTAACAGAGGGACCCAGTACACTTAGAACTGCAGGCTATGGTGTCTGGTCATGGGCCCAATTCTTTAATATGATGCCACTAATCTATATTAAGGGAAAATAATATAGCCAATTACCTATCCTGCTTTATTTCAAAACATAGCATTGCAAGCTTCTTGAGTTCCTACTGATCTGCCTGTGACAGAGGAATATCACGGTGCTGCAGCTATTAAAGCGAGACTTACTGGGGGATATTGGTCTTTCTCATCTTCTAAGCCTTTCCTTCTTTCTGTCTAGACTTTTTCAGATAATTGTCACTTGCTCAAAAAACACTTTTTAACTGAAATGTCAAGCAATGAACAAAAGAGGTATGAAAAAATGGACAAATGACACATAAGGAGTTACTTTATGTAATTCATAAGGGTACCTGTTCACAGAAGTACAGATGTTGGCTACAATATGAAAAGGATAGCTTGGTATGTCAGTCATGTACCCTAATATTGCTAGTGCTTATATGTCTGCCTTTCTCTTGATGTTTGGCTGAGTCAGCATTCAAAATATCCAATATTCCTATGGACATGTTTTTATAACTTTTTGGCAGTGAAGTAACAAGAGAAAAGTTATATTATGTTTGACATCAGAAAAAGATTATCAATGAAATGAAAGCTGTTGTTAGTGACTTTTCTAATACTATGTTCCACATATCATGAAAATAGACCACTCAGGTTGTATACTTAACATGCCAGCTTCTCTTGCCTTCTTTATTTACCCACTTATACCTGTTATGTCCCTGATGATAAAAACTCTCATGTGCTGTTGTAATGAAAGTGTTGGTCTTCTGGAAGAGAATATGAGAAGAGGCTGAAAAGGCCCTTAATAGTTCATGTTTGGGACCTTAGTCATCAAGGAACAAATGTAATGGGATAAAATGAGCTTCTCTGTGTATTCCTTATGCACAGAAAGAGGGAAAATTCTCTGTGTGTCAGATGGCTTAGCACAACATTTTGAGAAGACTGGGCCATTTTCTGGCCAATAGTGTAGTGACTTTACAACGAGCTCCAATGGACTGTGATCATAGATACACAACTGGCGCTTGCTAGTTAGCTATCCATGTGCACACCCAACAATCAGACCTAGGGGCTCCAGTGACACTTGAACAGCAGCTAGACTCTTTGTGTGGGTGGAAAATATGATTAATGGACACAGGTTGTTTTCACCCATAGATGATTTCCAGAAATACTTATGTGAAGGGTGTATTAATCAAGAGTTTTTGTTGTTGTTATTAGAAGTGAGAGCCAACCAATTATTTCTGGCTTAAAGATAAAGGGAATTTCGGACACAAATCCCTTGGAAGACATAGGAACAATTGACAGACGAGGAGTAGATGAGGTTATAGGAGGCCAGCTGTCAGCAGTCTCCATCTCCATCTTTTAGTGTGTCTTTTTTTCCCACAGCCCTGCCCAATCATGATGGCTTCTGAGAGCTACCAGCTACCACCAGTCCCTTGTAGGAAAGAACATTTCTTTTCACTCAATAGTTTCAAATGAATTCCTCAGGTTGAATCCTCATGGCTGAATTTGCAAAATGGACAATAAACTTATTAGCCAGACCAAAGAGAGTGTTTTCGCCTGGAATCAGGTGTGTGTATGTGTGGTGTGTGTGTTCATGGGACAAGGTGTTATCAGTCCTCAATGGACCCCACAGACTTAAGAAAGAGTTGACTTCTCAAAGAACAACCCAGATTTAATGGCCAGAAATACCGGAGCTGGGAAGTAAGTGTCTATTACCAGTGTGTGCTGGTGTTTAGTACTAGGAGATCACAAGGACTGGCCTTCCCATCTGGGCCTATGACTGGTGATTGTCCAGATGAAGCTAAGATATACTGCATCCTCACCCACAACCACATATCTGATAGTAACTATATTAAATTGACCTGAATGAAGCCAGATCTGAGGGGACTCGGACTCAGGTAAGAGAATGAAGTCAACATACCTTTAGTGAATACCTATCACACATCACATAGCACTTTCAAATATGCTTCACTCTTATGCCCCTTCAAAGCATTTGCTGTTATTTTCACATTAATATTTAAAAGAAAGAAAAGCAATGAAGAAGCCATTGCTTGGTTAACACAGCGAAGGACAACTTAGCTCATCTTCAGCTTAATACATTATTTTCATGTTTGTCTTACTCGGAAACTAGTAAAGTGGAGGTCTCATCATTGAATGGTGATGATGCCTGGCTATACTCTTGGGACTCCAATATGTTAGTTCCTGATATAGTTTCTGTGGTTTGCTTGCTGTCTGTCTTAGTCTGCTCAGAGCACTCTCACAGAATACCATAAGCTAGGAAGCTTAAACCAGAGATATTTATTTGTCTAGGGTCCAGGTGACATTCTGGTTAGGTTTTTAGCAAGGGCCCCCTTGAATTGCATCTGATCACCTTCTCAGTGTGTGCTCAGCTGATGACCTCTGGTCACTTCCACTTACCACCAATCCCGTCATGGGAGATCAACTTTCATGAACTCCTCCAAACCTAATAGTTCCCAGTAGTCCTACTTCCAAAAGCCAACACAGAGGGGCTAGAGTGTTAAGATGTGAATTGGGGGATGGACATAAATACTTAGTCTAAAGCATTCTCCTTTCCTTCTATCCTAGTTAATATTAACTCTTGGCCATTTATGCTTTGTTCTTTTCCAAGTTCTGCCTGTTTGCCTTTTTGTATTTCTCTTTGCCAAGCCACAGTAGGGAAATGAGTTGCAATCTGTCTCTGTCTCTCTTGTCTTTCTGACTGCCTCTCTCCCTCAGAGTTCTTCCCTTCTGCCTCTTTCTCTGAGAGCAAAGGAGTCCTATCATTCTCTCATCCTAGAGCTGGTAGAGGTCCGGAACTCATCCTCACTCCCCCTGTTTCACCAAGGCTTTATCATATTTTTTTTCTTAATACATCTCAGGAATTTTGAAACTGCAATAGTTATGAGTAGGATCCACAATTAACTTTCCCAAATAAGGAAGGGGTGCATAAAGCTACCTGACTCAATTTGATATAAAGCTTTATTTGGCATCTACGGAGAGTAACAGGCTTAAGGGGTTAGCTGGCTAGGCTGAACAGATTAATAACTTGCCTTGGGTTATCAGCTGAGCCTTATCCAGAAATAAATCCTGTCTGATCTCTTGGTACAAGCCATGAGATTATTTCATCTAGTCTGGAGGCAAGGGTTTTTTTTTTTTTTTTTTGCCTTGTAATTGGAGCAGCAAAATGATTCTGGCTAAAGCATATTTTGTGTGTCTCAGGGTTTGGCTAATTTATGAATTAGGACCATGGGAGGAAGATGGCTTGCTCACTGTCATTAGAAATTTATAATCAAGGAACATATGATAAAGCAGTGGTTCTCAGCCTGTGAGCAATTTTGCTGTCCCTCCTTCTCCTAGGGGACATTTGGCACTGCTTGGAGACATTCTTGATTGTTACAGCTGAGAGGGAGGAGTGGGTAGAGGCCAGGGATAATGTTGAGTATTTTAAAAAGCACAGGCAGCCCCACAACAAAGAATCACCTGGCTTGAAATGTTAATAGAACTGAATTTGTTTTTCAATGCTTAAGGTAAATTACAAGTAACCAAAGATAATGCTCAGGCTTCCAGCCAACCACATAGACTTATTTTCTTCAGCTCACAATGGACATTCTTTTCTCTGGCAGAAACTGCCAGCTACAGAACTTGGGTCAGTTTTCTACTACTACTGTAACAAACCATTATTAAACTAAATTGCTGAAATGATCATGTAGATATATTGTCTTATACTCCTTCCTTCCGCCCTTCCTTTTTCTTTCCTCCTCCTCCTCCTCCTCCTCCTCCTCCTCCTCCTCCTCCTCCTCCTCCTCCTCCTCCTCCTCCTCCTCCTCCTCCTCCTCCTCCTCCTCCTCCTCCTCCTCCTCCTCCTCCTCCTCCTCCTCCTCCTCTTCTTCCTCCTCTTCTTCCTTCATTGTTTTCTTTTCTGATGGTCATGGGGGTTGAACTCAGGCCCTGGGTGCTGTCCCTGAGCTCTTTCACTCAAGGTTAACACTCTACCACATTGGTCCACAGCTCCACTTCTGGTTGTCTGGAAATCTCACCGATTTTCCTGCCCAGGCTGGCTTTGAACTGTGAAGCTCAGCTCTCAGCCTCCTTGTTAGCTAGGATTACAGGTGTGAGCCACCAGAGCCTGGCCTTATCTTGTACTTCTGAAAGCTAGAGTTCTTCCTGTGTCCTTTCTGGAGTCTCTAACCAAAAGTCCTTTGCTTGCTTTTCTCAGCTTCTAAAAGTTGCCCAATTCTTTGGTTTGTGGCTCTCTTTATCTGTAAGGTGAGTGGTCTCATCATTTATCTCTACCTATGTCCCATCTGGTTCTCAGACTCTCTAGAATAGTTTTGCCTTCTTCCTATAAGGATCCCTGTGATAACATTAAGCCTATTTAGACAATCTAGGGCAAGATTATGAACTCAAGGCTCTGAACCACATCTACAAGATCCATTTGGCTGTGTAAAGGTTATATAGCCACATGTGTTGAGGATTAGGATGTAGACAACTTTGAGCAGCCACTATTTTTCTTCCACACATAGTTCTTTTTCTCAGCTAGAAGAATTGGTATCCTGGCGGGCGCTGGTGGCTCACGCCTGTAATTCTAGCTACTCAGAAGGCTGAGATCTGAGAATCATGGTTCAAAGCCAGCCTAGGAAGGAAAGGCTGTGAGACTCCTATCTCCAATAAACCACTAGAAAACCATAAGTGCCACTGTGGCTCAAGTGGCAGAGTACTTGCCTTGAGCTGAAGAGTGCAGGCACAGTGCCCAGGCCCAGAGTTCAAACCCCACACCTGACCGAAAAAAAAAAAGATAATGCTATCCTAACCCCTGTCTTTTAAGACGAACTCTTAATGTTATTAGGAATCGTGTCACTCAAAACAAAAAAGAAAATCAATTTAAGAAAAACAAGATAAAGCTGGGCACTGGTGTCACACCTATAATCTTAGCTACTCAGGAGGCTGAGATCTGAGGATCGTGGTTCAAAGCCAGCCCAGACAGAAAAGTCCATGGGATTCCTCTCTCCAATTAACCACCAGAAAACCAGAAGTGGCACTGTGGCTCAAGTGGCAGGGCACTAGCTTATAGCTGAAGAACACAGGGACAGCATCCAAGCCCAGAGTTCAAGCAAGCAAGCAAGCAAGTAAGGAAGGAAGGAAGGAAGGAAAGAAAGAAAAGACAAGACAAAATTAAATACCCCATCTTTGAAAAGAAGATCATTCTCTTAAAGAAGTTTCTTACTACTTGCTGAAATTACTGCTCTAAGTCTACAGTGATGATGCCAAGATTCCAAAAATTTCAGAGGAGCTGTTCTTTTGGGCTTTTTATTATTTTTTTCTTTCTGTGGCTAGATTAAAACTAAATGGAATCTCTTTTTTATTTAAAAAGAACCTCTTATCTTTATTTCCTCAACTCTATTTAGTTGAAATTTCCAGAAACATGACTAGACTTGGCATCTAGATCCATATCAATGTCCAAGTGTGTGATCCTCAAGCCTAATGCTGATCCAGACCAGAAGTTTATGCAGTAATTAAATGTCAAATAGGGTGTGCATTTAGTTTTGGAAAGTTCCATGACCACCATAGCTCTTTGGGAAACCACAGTGGGTACCCAAGAAAACCCTGCATGTTCTTCTGGAGTTTAAGAAAGTTAAAATGTATCTGGCTTCATCCAGGCAATAGAAAATTTTCTTATTCACTGTCATTTGAAAGTTCAGAAGCCTATGATGAAGCAGAAAGAAGAGGAACTAGAAGAAGAAAACTCAAGCCCAGTGAGTGAACACTTAACAAGCAAGTATTGCAGTTCAGCTTGGGATAAAATGCCAGGATTTTAAGATAAATAAACAAATGATTCCCATGACTGGAGACCCAGTCATGCAATCATCTTTTCTCTTAGGCTTGTTTTTTTGGCAGGTATTTCCCTAATAGCAAGGCCTCAATTTATCCTTACCTGTAGAAAGAATAAAAGTATGCTTTTATGAGATGAGAAACCAGGCAAAAGAAATGTCATTTTTCCTGTAGTTGAGCCTTTGAATCTACTATTTGTCATTCAATCTCTTCCTTGAGACAATGAACAGTGAGAAAGGTATTGGCACTTCCTCATGTCGATCTCAGAGTTAAGTAACTTACTGCCCCCTAAATTCAGTCTCATCATTTGTAAAATAGAACTAGTGAGCAACCAACTATACCTCCTTAGTAAAGAGCAAAAGACATGCTGGAAAAAGTCTGACATATGAACAGGTGCATCATGGTGGCAATAGGTGATGACCAGCCCAGTGCTTTCCCCTCATGGCTCTGCTTACTAGACAAGCTGCTTCCATCAAGATCTACCAAGTTTCCATCAGGTGGAATTCCCATACACTAACTTTTGTGTCTCCTTGTGGCTTGGAAGGTAGACCAGTTACAGTGCCTCACACTCTTCCTTTCATAGAGAATATTTGTTTTTACCACCTTATAGATATAACTCACTTGTCCTATAACTGAACGCTATAAAAGCCTCTACTTTCTTCCTTTTTCCCATTATTACTGGATGGCGTATCTTCTAGAAGGTGCTAGAAGGTGCTGACTCTACAGTTTTTAAGACCTCTTTCTAATGGAGTCATTTTCACTTCCAAAGCAATCCCTCACAATCAACTGTGAGTTTATAAAACTTACTATTCCATTCACACAATTCCCACATGGAATCATTTGTCCAAGAGGAAAAAAAATGGTATCGATGTTTTTGATCAATCTTGTGTAACAATGGGAGGAACAAATCTCATTTTGTAAGCCCATGTATTCCTGGGACCTAAGAGTGATTATGGAGTGAAAAACCCACGGGAGGGCAGGCAGGCATCCTTTCAGTAGGAACTCATGGATCTCAGGGTCATTGCATTTGTATATCAAAAGTCATGACCTCCTTTTGGACCACTAACTGGGGAACACCACATGTCAGGACTAAAAGAAAACTGCAGCAATAATAAGATCTAGGATTTTTTTCAAATGTCACCATATGCCAGACACTGTAAAACGTGCTTTATCTATTTTAGCTCTTCTAATGCTCATCTAATAAGGATAAATAGCATATTTTCAATGCTTCCCAGATGGAGAAATTAAGGCAAAGAGGTTAGGTTATTTGCCCAAGGTCACACAGCTAGCAAATAGCATATGTTACTTTCAGCCTTTAGATTGATGATTCCAAAACTTCAGTAAGCAACAAACTTAAGGCACAGATGGTAGGGCTGAAATCTTGGAGTCTCTGATCATGGGATGGAACCTAAATGGTAGTATTGCTAAGATTCTGGATGATGCTAATGGTGTTGATCCAAGGGCTGCATTTTGTGAATTATGCCCCCTAATAGAAAGGCTCTGCAGTTTGCATACTCAACAAAATATTTACGCAAAGAATATTTAATGAGAAATTGTGGCATATGATACTTTGGATTTTACATTTTACATTGTTTTTAATAAGGTCTGCATTATCTGGTACAAGCAATCTTCTCTCTCCTGGTCATTCCGCAGTTTATTTTTCCATCTTTTATTGACTGTTTGACTGATGGGTTAGTTAGATAAATAATTTCCTATTTCTTTATACAAAAAGGAGTGACCATGTGATTAAGTTGCCCACCAAATAAGATAGATTTTATTTTCCTTTTGTTGCAAGGAATTTGCTTTCCTTGGACTTTCTTGTTTTCTCCTTTCTGTGATCTGAAATACAGACAGGATAGCAGACTAGGTGATGACAATACCCAAGGCGCTAGAGAGAGGCAGAGAAGGAACCTGGATTCCTAGAAGACTGCAGAGAGCTTCCATACCAGCCTGTATTTCACATCACTACTTGGGAGAGAAGCAATTTCTAATTTAGTCTACATAGTTTAGGCATTTTGTTTCTTTGTTAGAACCTCTTAGTCTTTGCAATAACTAATAAAATGATGTGTGATGATATATAGAATTATCTGAATTTTTTATTATATCCATTTTGGTGGCTATAATAGGAGTTGGGAGTAACCTAGCTGTGCAGGTATAGTTCAAGATTACTCATGAGACTGTAGATCAGGCATCAGTTGGGCCCATAGTCATCTGAAAGCCTTATTGCTGCTGGAAGAGAACATTTCTCCATTGGCTTCCTCACATAGTTACTGACTGGAGGAGGCCTCATTTCCCTGCCTCTCCCCAGGGCAACAGTCCTGAAAATATGGTGGTCGGCCTCCCTCAGAATGAATGATCTAGGAAACAGAAAAGTGGGAATCACGTGCCTTGTTTTCTGATCTAGTCTTGTACATCACCCACTGTTGTTTCTATGGTATCCTATTGGCATGCCAATCAGCCTTAGCAATATGGGAGAGGTCTGCTCAGGGGCAGATACTAAGAGAAAAGTTTCTAGATCTCTAGATGTCTTCTTGGAAGACTGTCACCACAAAGTATGAGACTATCTCTGCGATATATGCTTAGCTTGGTATAATGTTGATTTTTTTATAAATATTTGTACATGTCTGTTCATACATTTACATGTATGTGATAAAGATAACTAACAAATGGAAAACAGAAATGGACTTTGTGGTTGAAGGTAGAGGAACAAGGCTGTTGAGTTGAAAGGTAGTGACTTTTACATGTTATTTAGCACACTTCAATGGATATATTTATTTTGGCCAATGTAATTCAAAATAATAGCTTTGATTAAAAAAAAATACAACCAAAAACTAAAATCAAAGCAAGATGAGCAGCTGGGCATTGTGGCTTATACCATAATCCTAGCTATTCAGGAGGCTGAGATTTGAAGATTGTGGTTCAAAGTTAGCCAGGGCAGGAAAGTTAGTGAGACTCTTATCTCCGATTAATCACTGAAATAGCCAGAAATGGAGCTGTGTCTCAAGTGGCAGAGTGCTAGTTTGAGCAAAGGAGCTCAGGGACAGTGCCTAGACACAGAATTCAAGTTTTTTGATGGAAAAAACCCAAACAAAAAACAAAACAAAAAAACCCCAAACAACAACTAAAAAACAAAAACCAAGATGACCAGACTCAAGAAATAATTCTTATTCATTCTTGAGTTTAACATATAAACATTCCTAAAAAGAGAAAGTTATTCAAATTTTCTATTGCTTCTTTTCTCCTCAGAGGAATACCTCTGTATGAGTTAAATAATATGTTATTATTCTATGTAAAAAGAAGTTTTCTAACTGGGTGCTGGTAGCTCATACCTGTAACTATCTATCCAGAAGGCTGAGATCTGAGAATCATGGCTCAAAGCCAGCTGGGGCAGAAGAAGCTGTGAAATTTTTTGTTTTGTTTTGTTTTTGTTTTTGTTTGTTTATTTGTTGTTGTTGGTCATGGAGCCTGAACTCGGGGCCTGGGTGCTGTCCCTCAGCTCTTCAGCTCAAGGCTAGCACTCTATCACTTGAGCCATAGCACCACTTCAGGCTTTTTCTGCTTATGTGATCCTGAGGAATTGAACCCAGGGCCTCATGCATGCAAGGCAAGTATGCTACTACTGAGCCACTTTCCTAGCCCAAGCCTGTAAATTCTTATCTCCAATTAACTACCAAAACAAAAAAGTCAGGAGTGGAGCTGTGGGTCAAGTAGTAGTGTTCTGGTGCTGAACAAAACAGAAAAGAAAAGAAAACGGCTCAAGGACAGTGCACAGACCCCGAGTTCAAGCCTCAGAACTGGCATAAACACACACACACACACACACACACACACACACACACGAATCTTCTAAAGCAATGGCTTACTTGAATGATCAATATCTTTGAGATAAAGCATTAAAATTTGGAGGTTGAAGTTGGAAGCATATGGGGTCATCAGTAGTAATGTGTTTGGTAGGCAGAAATAACAAAGAAACAAGGAACTCTATTATTTCACTTTTAGAAGAGAAAAATTTCCTTTATGTCACCAGAGGTATTTAAAATGTGGGTAAGGTAGTCTTTGTCTTAAAACAAAGCAGCCCATGATGACAGAATGACAAAATCGTTTGCAAACAATGGCTCCACTGTTTTCTGAAAGGAAAGTTTAGGTTGTATTCTTTGAAAGGAAAATTCAGATTAAAAAAAATTAGCTAAGACAATTAGTCACCAGAAATGATAATGACTCATTATTTAGGACTGAATGGGGTGTATGTAAATAACTAGGAGAGAGTAGGAAGTAGCAGCCTTTTCCTCTGTTTGGGACCATTCACAACCCATCAGGCCTATCAGTATATCTCCATTGATTTGTGGTGAGCAAAGTTTTAAAAACTTTCCAAACCATGGTGTGATCAATACACAGCTCATGCCATACGTAATTTGCTAAAGACAGCATTTAAACAAGTCTATTCCCTCTTAAATAAACATGCTTGCATTTCCTGGCAATATCCAACTGTTACGAAGGTTTCTACAGATAATTCCCTCTTCTCTAATACTGCATCCTAGATTATTTTGACAGGTCATGAAGGCATCAATCACTGGACCAGATGTTAAATAACTCTAATCTAGATCAGATTAGTGGGTAGAAGGTGATTGTCCCACAGGAAATATGATCCGGGGTATTCGTTTCACCTAGGTTTTTATGAGTTGCACTATATGCAACAATGAGATGTACTAGATGCTAGGTCAAAAAAGGAACTTGACCGTTTAGGCGGGGGAGTGTAGTTGTGGAGATGGGAGGAAGGGATGGGAGGGGAAAAACAAAGGAGGAGGCAACAATACTTGATAAGAAATGTACTCATTATCTTGATAAGAAATGTACTCATTATCTTGCTCATGTAACTATAACCCTTCTGTACAGTATTTTCACAATAAAAAACTTGTATAAAAATGTCTAAACTCAAGTCCTTGATATTAGCAAATATGATCTTATGTAGAAATAGAATGTTTATAGATGCAATCAAATTGTGAGAAGATTTCCTGGATTAGAGCAGGGTCTGAATCCTATGGTTTGTACCTTACATGATGAGAGGACACTGGAACACCAGAGCAGACACAGAGTGACAGAAGCAGGGACTGCAATCATGCACCACCAAGGATCTACTAGATGGTTGAATCAGGCCACACCTCCTAAAGCTCCAAAGAGAACAAGCCCAGCTGACACCTTGATTTTACACTTCTAGCTTTCTGAACGATGACAGAATGGATTTCTGTTGTCTGATCACCCACTTTCTGACACTCTGTGATGGGAGCCTGTCCCAGGGTAATTTAAAGATGATTAAGTAATAAGTAATGACAAATGTCTATGACTTAATAAGTTTAACAGGGAGAAAGGAAAGGAGTTTTTAAAATTTAACTTTAAATTGTTTCAATAATAAGGGATAATACTGGTAGTAGGGAAAATGAGAGTAAGTGTGTGTGTGGAGGGTATTAATTTGATTAAAATACTATAAATACAGGTGAACTACGACCATATACTAAATGAATGACAAGAATATGCATCAGATTCTGTCTGGTGGGTGGCTACTAGCGGCAGGGGGGATGAATGGAGAGGGTAGAGGAGGGTGAATGTGGTCAAAGTCCTTATGCACCTGTGTGAAAATGGAACAATGCAGCTTATTGGGATGAGATGGGAGTGAAATGGAGGGAGCCATGTGCCCAGGGTACACTGGATGCATACAGAGACATGTCAAAATGAAACTCCCTTGTACAACTCATTGCTGCTAATAAAAAAAAAATGAGAAAAAATTTCCAGAGCTATTGACATAAAATTACCAACACTTGCTTTCTTCCCAGAAGGTGTGTTGACCGCATAAGACAGAGAAAGTCCCTTGATCAGTTCTAGGAAACTGATTAGAAACTGTTTAGGAACTATGTCTCCATTCTCCCTTTTTGTTGACATGATGAAAATCAGGCATAGAATAGTTAAACAACTTTGATCCCCATTCAGGAGATTCAAAGCCAAAAAATTATGTCCAGAACATGGACCTGAAAAGGACATGGGGTATCTATGGCCTTCTCCAGTGATGGCAAGGCCATTTCTTATGCAGAGGATCCCAGAATATGCAATAGAAAAATGACTGCTGACCTGGCTTTGGACATTTTACCTACCACTGAGAGTATTTCAGGATTCAAGCAGTTTAAAAACTTTAGGAAAAGCATTAGCATTATCCATGGCCTCTAGGGGTAGCAGACATATTCAAAGAGCTGATCAAATTATTTTTATAATTAAGTGTTCCTACTCAAGAGTCCACATTTTTTCCCCCTTCAGGAATTGTGATTAGATCAGAGAAGCCCACGCTAGTTAGTGACAAATACAGCCTGACAAAAGCCTATGGAAAAAAAAAATCCTGCCCCAGAAATTGAAATTCAGAGGAGTTAAATCAATGAGCTGTGAGGATTGGAGGAGAGCTGACTCAGGTGTGAAGATGTAGCATGGACGTGAGTCATGCCACATTAGGAAGAAGTTGGACCTGTTATAAAATGATCAGGCTAAAAGGAATCAGGGGGACCTTGACAGGGGTTCAGGGGGATACAACTATCAAAAAAGAAAAGGCAAGTGAGAAGTGGCTGATCGGAAAACACTAGTAATTATCATCCACACATTCAGAAATGAAGTAGGTAGCTGACCCCAGAGGAGGGACGAATTATGCCTTCTGGTGTTACAGGGGCTAGATCTATTTTCCTATTTTTAGATGATGACCTTGCCTCTTATTTGGCAGAGAAGATAGGCGTGATCAGGAAATAATTCCCTCACGTTTCTGCCAGCAAATCTCCCACCCACCTGCATCTGTACCCATTTGTTTTCCTTTCCTCCTGGCATAAGGAATCAAAAGGTTCCCAAGGTTAGTTCCTCATCTACTTACCTTTGGGTGCCATTGATATTCCATTCCGTATTGGATCTCTACAATCATTTCCCTCTTTAAAATACTGTTCCTAAAGTGTATTTCCCTCCAGCCATGGCCCCATTTGCCTGCTCCCCTCTTGAAGCAAAACTGAAGAATTCTTTTCTTTTTTCTACTTCTTTACTTGCCATCTATCTTGAAAGCACTCCAATCAGGCTTTTCTCTGGGCCATTCCACAGAATCATTCTTGTCAAGTTGGCAATGGCTCTGTGCTGCCAAATCTAACGATTACCTCTCTGTCCCCATGTTATTTGACCTCTTAACACATTGACATGATGAATCACTTCTTTCAAACTTTCTGTACTGGGTTTCCAGGACACCAAAGGCAACTGGTTTTTCGTCTTCTACCCTGGCTGCTCTTTAATCTATTTTGTTGGATTCTCTTCTTTTTGACCTCTTACTATTAGGGCTCAGGTCTTGGAGCTATTCTTCTCTATCTATATTTGCTGCTTCAAGATCTCATCTCAGCTTCTGATGTTTGATATAATTTGGAAGCTGTTACAATTCATATTTATATCTCCTGTCCTGACCTATCCCTTGAGCAGGAGGCTCATGTACAGAATTATTTCTTTGACACCTGTCTTCCTTCAGCTTTCTAAGTATGTACCTAGCACACATTCTGTTTGCAACAGGAATCTTTCATGTTATTCTCTCTCTGCCCCAGACCCTGCTTGTATGGGTTGTACTCTCTGGAAGCAGATAAGGAGTGAGTATTTTATGCAGAGTATTCGTTAGTGATCAACATCTGGGGATGAGGAGATGGAATGAAGTTGGGAGCTGAAGTGGAGGAGAGAGAGAAATTTGATGGGAGGCTTAGCTCTTTCTAGGGAAAGATGTGAATACATCAGAACCATTAGATTTTTTCCCCTAGGTTGAATACAAATGGTCAGGCCTTTCTACTCCCATTTTACTGTTATGGAATGTTGACTTTCCTGGTACGAGATCTGCTTGATCCGGGAGCAATGTGCACCAGAGGCAAATCATGAAGACACTCAGATGGAGGCTGCATCTCTGACTCGATGTACTTGTTGCTTGTGTCCTAGCATTCTCCTAGACCATACTACCTTTGTGTGTTAGTTTAACATGTAGTACTTTTTGAGTTCAAGTGTTTTGCCAGCTTTGGGTATTTGATCTCAAGCTAACGTATTCCTTGGATAGCATTGAGATATTTTCCCCTGCTTGTTCTTGTCTGGTCACATTTGTAATTTCTCCAATGGCATTGCCTGCCCTATTTCCTCTCAAAGACGTCTTCAAATGGGCCTATTATCACCTGGAGCCATTGCATCTCCTAAGCTCATATCTAGAAATAACTGCTCAAGCTGCATATGAAGATAAACAGAAAATAAGTGTAAGAAATCACACTTATACAGGGGCCTCTATAGGTACCTAAAACTAGAATGGCCTTAGATTCTTTCAGGTCAGGTTCACCCCAAACTATACTTGGTTTTTCAAAATGAAGTAATTGAAAAAGTTTACAAGGACTTGTATACAAGATGATTCTCTATTTTCTTAATGGAGAGTTTTGAGGAAAAAATCCCTTATCTCCTATCCAGTAGTACATGTTATTTATGTCTACATTTAAAAAAACCAGATAGCAGTGTCTCAGTGGGTAAAGAAATCTTATTTTATATACTGATGTCAATTCCTCACAGGCCCAAACAGCAAACCACTTTTTTGAAACTGACACATCTTGGGCAAAGGCTGTATCCTCGGTCTCACTCCTATTTTATTTTCAACATAAAGCTCCTTTTGAGCACACAAACATCTCGTGGCAACACTGGCAAACTCTTTAATTCAAGGCGCCAACTTTGTACTCTATTCCATAAATTCCATACGGGCTTAAGAAAACCAATTTCATATTTTATAACCTGCTTTTAGAAAACCTGCCCTTTCCCTCTCTCTTCCGGGGTTGGTTTCCTCATCCTGATATTCAGCTTGGTTCCTCAAATCAAGAAATAATAACCAGAATGCCCGGGGGTGCTGCTGCCTTTAGCACAGGTCTCTGAAGCCCACACACAGAACATCTGTGTTCCAGTGGAATTTTTGGATATTTCTGCCACCTCACCATTTGTCAAGACCTCAGAAATCGTTGACTAGATTTGAGAAATGAACACATAGAGGAGACATGTTCCTGATTAGCAAGTTATTTTTAAAAAAGTTCAACCAATGAAAACTTTTAAGCCATTCTTTACTTTTTTAAAGCTTTCTGTGAGAAGAGGTAATACGGTGTTAAGTGTTTAAGTCCTACACTGTCCCCAACTTCATTCTGCTTGAATTCCGGGCCTAGGTACTGTTCCTGAGCTCCTTTTGCTCAAGACTAGCACTCTATCAGTTGAGCTGCAGCACCACTTCTGGCTTTTTCTCCTGTGATTTAATTGGAGATTAAGAGTCTCATGGACTTTCTTGCCCCGGCTGGCTTGGAACCGCAACCCTCAGATTTCAGCCCCCTGAGTAGCTAGGATTGTGGGCATGAGACATCAGCAATCAGGTCTTGTTAAAAATCTTTTAAAAAATAGCATCAAAATGAGTAGCAGGTAATAAAAGTCTACCTGTATCCCTTCATCTAGCACACTGGCTTGTACTCACATGGTTGGCCATGTGAGTGGTTGGCAAGACTGACGCCATACTGCACTTACTTTACTCTATGTGACTTGTCTCCTAGTAAGTTTCTCTCCCTCACACCTTTGGGTGAAGAAATTTTAAATTCCAGGCATTATTACAAAATGACAATGAACTGCTTGTCTCTAAATTTTCTCCCATCTAAATCATCTCCTATCTAATTATCTTCTATCTCAATTACCAAGAGGATACCATTCCCTCCATTTTCCAAATAAGAAAGTGGAGGCTGAAAGAGCAAAGGGACTTTGTAGACAAGGCTGTTTAAGGGCACAGTTAAAGCAATACTCTTGGACTCTGCACAGTACTCCATGCTCACGTGAAATGTTCCAATAGGTTCTAAGTGCTGCTGAATCATTTTTAGGACACAAAATGGATGCCTGGAAAGATCAAGTGGTGCATTTGGGGGTTATCCAATAGCTGAACGAAGACCATCATCTGGATCTTCCTCATTCAGTCTGATGGTCCAGGTACAATGTGCTTGATACTGGCTCCAACATGATTAGGTTCTGAAAGAGAAGAGACTCCTCACTCTCACTGGATTTTACTCAAAGGAAACGGACTTGAAATTGTGGTTAGGGACAAAAGAAAGAGTGAGAAGAGGTGATGGTTGGTTCTAACTTACTTTTAGCTTCTTTTAGTTTATTCCCAGCATGCTAAGTTGGCACTCTTCAGTCTGTGCAAAGTACTGTCATTGATTTCATGTGGAACTGTGTAGCTGTATGGGTAAGATTCAAGTGGAAAAGCTTTTGACTGTTTTATTTTCTAGAAATTGCTCTAACTTTCCTCTGGGTACTTGTTTGGAAAGTAAAACCAACAGAGTCACCAAGGTGAATTTTTGAGATTTTTTTAATGCTGTATCTTAATGCTAGTTACTCAATGATGCATGCACATTTCCCCCTTCAAACACCACTTTTCCATCTATCATCTACCTGTCTGTCTGTCTGTCTGCCAGTCATTCTGTCTGTCTCTGTCTACATCCTTCTGTCTCTATAATCTGCAATTATGATTTTTAAAATTTCTGTAATGACAAGAGGCAAAGAGAGATTCATACCAAACCAGGCACACCAAAGTAACTGCTTGTCTCCTAAAAGCTAACAGCCAATTTTCTATACACTTTTATTCAGCTCTGTTTTTGTTAGGCTTTCGCTAAAACATTGCATCGAGCCTCATGTAAAATTACAGAACCCCTCTGCAGGCTGACTGCCAAACCTACGAATTTGTAAAGTAACAGGAACAGCAACTCCATGCAGTGGTGGCAACTGAGAGGCAATTGCATAGAGTATGCTACCCAATTTGATCTTCAAAACTCTTCTAACAGATTGCCTGGCTGCAGTTTCAATTCTTATTTGCTATGGAATAACTGCACACTATTTTTCATGGGTGAAAATAAATGATTGCATGGAGGAATAATTTGCCACCTTTTCTACTGAGTTTTGACAGACCTATTCAAAGCCATGTGATCGATGAATTATTTATAAACTATAGCACTAACATCTCATAGCAGTGCTATTGTTAAGGGTCTGTCAAGCTTTCCAATAGATTCTGCCCTTTTTTCCCTCCCTGAGTGTGGATCACTTGCCCATTTTAAATTGGAACAAGTGGAAACTTGGTGGAGAGAATAACATTTCATTTCAAAAGTCATAGATGGCTCAGTAGACAGCCAAGAAAATTGCCTTGCCCTACTTACATTTAAAATCCCTTGAGTCACAAAATTTGGAGAAAAAGGAGTTAGAGTAAATGTAAATTTTCTTTGCAGAAGACCAAGATGGTATATAATCAAGAAGAATGATCAAATATGTGTCATATACATTTTAAAATAAATGGAATAAAGATAAAAATTCAGGGCGAGTTTTATCATCACATTCCCATACCATTCTGTGAGAAGGTATGTTGGTGTTGTGTTTATTGACATGTGTATTGATTGGTGCCATTGTCTTTGGTCAGAGCCAAGCCTACCCCTAAATTGTCTAAAACCCATGTTTGCTAACATTCTTCTTTCTAATTACCCTAGACTGTCCAGCCAATGGCAGTCACCAATGGTATTCCTATTACAGTCCCCTTTGATTCTCAACTTGGCTGGGCCAAATCACAATTAACTCTCCCGATACTTGCCTCTGAAATAATATTTATGGAAAGTGAATTTTACTATCCTCATCTTTATAGGGAAAAGTAACTTAGACTGAACTGGAAGCAGTGACTAAATCTCACTTCAAATCAATTAAGCAGCTGTTCCAGGCACTGTGGGTGGGTCTAGTGGGAGGAGAACAAGGTGCTGATCAGCCATTAGCTCATGGGGTCATCACTATATATACTTAAACACCTGTGTTTTATAGCACTGTTAAAGTGCCTTGAAATCACAGATGCTCAATAAATAATATGATACACAGGCTGTACTGTAGGCACTTGATTTAAAAATGTGCATTAGAATGAATTTGGATTTCTCTCAAATCCCACTAAACCTACCATAATTTAGCTCATCAATATCTCCTATCTGGACTACTGTTGCAGCATTGATCTCAACAGTTCTAAAGCTGGTCCATGCATATAATTTGACTGGGGTGGTGAGCATTTGAACTTGTATAAAAAGTTCATTTTCACTAGCCTTTGAGCATTTCCTTCCATTATGTTTATATGTAGCACATCACAGTACTATGGGCAAAAGGTGTGACTTATCAAGAAAAGTCATAGAAAATGTCATACATGACAGTAGTTGAAAGTATCCTGAAATAATATTGAAGATTTCTCTGCCTTGGAAATTACGGTGGAATCACCACAAGATTATGTTATACAATAGCCTTATAAGAACTATTCCTAAGTGCCAGTTTTAATATTTTGATAATTGCATTTTATATAACTTTCTCGTTTTTACTCTTCTATAATTTATTTTTGGATAATTAAGAGTATTTTTATAGCCAGATGCCAGTGGTTTACATAATCATCCTAGCAACTCAGGAGGGAGGTGGAGGTCCAAAAGATTGTAATTCCAAGCTAGCCTAGGTAGAAATCTCTGCAAGATTACATCTGCAATTAACCAACAAAATACAGAATTGGAGGTATGGCTCAAGCACTAGCTATGAGTGAGAAAGCCAAGTAAGAAGATGAGACTCTGAGTTCAAGCTCCAGTACCAGAAAACAAATAAACAAGAATGTTTTTCTAAGAAAGATCAGATGCCAGAGAGACACAAATGGTTTAAACTCTTGTTCTTATTGATTTCCCTGCTCTTTGCTACACTTTAGTATATTCTCTGTTCAATGGATGCGGGATTTTGGAAGGGATAGCATAGACCAGCTAAAATATCTCTTTCTTCTGCTTTTATTCTCCAAGAGCTTCTAACAAAAAGTGAAATGCAGAGTCCTAACTTTGATATGTAGAGTATCCCACGTTCCCACTTTCCCTTTTTCGAATTCCCCTTGGGATCTCGACACTGTTGGTAGTCACTCTCCCCTCTGACTGGAACTCTCTTCCCAGGTTTGATGGTTTCTACCCTACTCAGCTCAAATGTCAGTTTATCAAAGTGAAATTCCTCTCTTTATTAAAAAGAATATTAATTTTTTTAGTTTCATTTTTTTGTAAAGGTGATGTACAGAGGGGTTACAGTTACATAAGTCAGGTAATAAATATATTTCTTTTTGAATAGAAGAACACCCTTAATCTTACATCTCTCTCTTTCTCTCTCTCTCTCTCTCTCTCTCTCTTTAATCAGTTGTGGGGCTTGGATCTGGGGCCTGGGCAAGGTCTCTGAGCTTTTCTGCTCAAGGTTAGCACACTTTGAGCCACAGCACCATTTCTGGTTTTCTAGTGGTTAATTAGAGATGAGTGTTGCAGACTTTCCTGCCTGGGCTGGCTTCAAACCATGAACCTCAGATCCTAAATAGCTAGGATTACAGGCATGGGCCACTGGTGCCCAGTACCACTCTTTTTTCCCTTTCAACTTGCCTTATTTTCATCATTGTGTTGGATGCCAGGGACTTGAGTCTGTGTTTAAAAAAATCCAAAAACAAGAACCCCCCCGCAAAAACAATGAACAACAACAACAATAACAAACAAACAAAAAACCCAATTACATAGCAAAAGGGAAATGACCTGAAAATATATGGGTAAGACTCAATGATGGAGAAGCTCTGCAGCTTAATGAGATCCCATTCTGCATGGCAAAGGCCATAGCTAGCAAATAAATAGAAAGCCCACATATTGGGAGAAGATCTTCACTAGCTATACAACAGACAAGGGCCTCATAAAAAATATACCTAGAAATCAAAAAATTAAACTCCCCAACAACAAATCCTCAAAGGAACAACCACCCCATTTGGAAGTGGGCTAAAGAATTAAAAAGAGACTTCTCTGGAGAGGAAATAAGAATGGCCAATAGACACATGAAGAAATGTTCAATGTTTCTGGCCATAAAAGAAATGCAAATTAAAACCACACTGAGCTTCCATCTCACCTCAGTTTGAATGGCTACAATCAAGAAATCTAATAACAACCGATGCTGGAGGGGATGTGGCCAAAAGGGACCCCTATTGCATTGTTGGTGGGAGTGTAAACTTGTTCAGCCACTTTGGAAAGTAGTATGGAGGTTCCTCAAAAGACTAAACATAGAGCTCCCCTATGATCCAGCAATCCCTCTCCTGGGCATTTATCCAAACGATCACAAGCAAGGCCACACTAAAGCTATCAGCACAACTATGTTCACTGCAGCATTATTTACCATAGCTAAGATATGGAACCAACCCAGATGTCCCTCAATAGATGAATGGATCAAGAACATGTGGTATATATATATATATATATATATATATATATATATATACATATACATATATATATATATATATATATATATATATATATATATAATGGAGATCTATGCTTCTATCAGAATGACACTGCCTCATTTGTTAGGAAATGGAAAGACTTGGAAAAAAATCATATTAAGTGAAGTAAGCCAGACCCAAAGAAACATGGTTTCCCTCATTTGTCATAATTAGTATATGTCTAGGACAATCCTAGCAGAGGATCACAACAGCTCAATAGCTATGTACATATGACCATATAAAATGATGCTAATTGAAATGACCTCCAAGACATGGAAACACCAGGTCTTTCTTATGGTTGTTGACCTTGTTATCATCAATATGCTGTATAAAGTTCTTTCTTCTTATTTTATTTCATTTTTCTTTTTCCCTTGGTTTATCCCTGAAATTACTGTCTTTCATTCTGGCACCCTGCATCTTATATATCTGTTTATCTGATTTTGTTTATCTGTTTATCTGATTTGGGGAAGAGGAATAACAAAGTGGTGAAACAAGAACAAAGGATGAGTCAATGCAACAATTATACTCACAAGACACTGCTGGAAATGAACTTTACAACTTTGGAGGAGGGGATAGGAGAGGGGAGGGATACTGGGAGAAAAACAAAGTAGTGGGTAATAATGTTAGACAAGAAATGTACTCATTACTTTGCTCATGTAACTGTAACCCCTCTGTCTACCACCTTTTAAAAAAAAAGACACATTGATGGGATACTCACAGGCCAAATGTAAGAGCACTCAAGGCTACTCATCAGGACCTCTTTCTCCAATGGGGAAAACCAACATGATCTCTATGGTTTGACAATAGACAGGTAGTGTTTTAGAAAATTAATCCTCCAGCTCGGCACCAGTGGCTCATGCCTGTAATCCTAGCTATTCAGGAGACTGAAATCTGAGGATCGCTGTTCAAAGCCAGCCCAGGCTGGAAAGTCCTGAGATTCTTATCTCCAAAGAACCACCAGAAAACTGGAAGTGACCCTGTGGCTCAAGTGGTAGAGTGGTCACCTTGAGGTGTAGAGCTGAGGGACAGTGCCCAGGCCCAGAGTTTAAAACTCTGTGATAGACAAAAATAAAATAAAATAAAATAAAAATCCTTAGCCAGGGTGATTCTGGGAGCTCAGCATGTGTCCTGGGAGAATAAATCCTGAGGTCACTAAGCTGGGGATATCAACATAAACTCTCAGAGGTTCATGTTTCTCAATTACAAATGGAGATAATATCACTGCCTAATCCTCAGGGTAATGTGAGGGTGAAATAAAATAAATCAAGAGGACTGTTTAACCAGTTCCTAGTGGGTGGTCAATAATGTCCCAGTAAGTGCTCAGTAGTGATTGCCTATGGTCACTTTTATTGTTTTCATTATAGAAACAACCTATTTATGTGACTATAGACCTTCAACCACCACTTCACCTGGGAGTTCATGTATAGGAATTGTGAACAACTGAAATTAAGTTGCAATCATTTTGGCATAAGATTTTTCTGGAAGCCAGAGCCTGATGAACTCTATTTTTTGGTAGATCCTCTCTTCACCACCAACATCAAGAGGAAAGACTGGTGTGGACCTGGACATGATTCATTAAACAGCACTCTGAATGTTCACACGGTGAGAACAAAGGAGGATATTCTTAAGAGAGGATTCGAAGGGCTCAATAGTTATGTGTATGTGATCATATAAAATGATGTTTATTGAAATGAACTGCAAGAAATGGAAGCAAGAGTTTTTTTTTTTATTATACTATTCTTTTTTCTTCTTTCCTTTTTGCTTTGGTATATTCCCTTTTGTTACCACTTTTGATTTCTGTACCCTTGTCTTGGATAGAAATTGATCTGACTTGGGGAGGGAAAGGGGAAGCACAGAAACAATGGGACAAAGGGTGAACCAATTCAGAAGTGAAACCCAGTAGACACTATGTTGGAGATGAATTATACAGCTTGTGGGGGAGGGAAGTCGTGAGGGGAAAAACTGGGAGAGAATGAGGGAGGTCATGACACTGTTCAAAAGCAAATGTAATCAGTACTTGACTTATGTAACTGTAACCCCCCTGTACATCACTTTTACAATGAACTTTAAAAAAATCTAAGCAAAAAAAAGAATGGTGTGGAAAGGAATATAATAATCCTCAATATAGATAATCCTCAATCTTGCTTAGTCTTTGTTGGAGCAAATATATTGTGAAACAGATGGGGAATTATTCATGAACTGGAGAGGGAAAACTAGAGGTTGAAGAAATTTCATACCATAGAGGCTTTGGTTGATGATCCTACATGGCCACAGGTAGAGGATCATTCATTTCTGCTAATGCCTGGTGATGATGGTTACAAGTTAATATAAAAGCCAGAGAAGCAACAGGGCTGCTTGAATTTTAGTGTGCATATAAATCCTCTGTGATGTGCATTAAAGTGTCCAGAGATTTTGACTCAGTTGTATGAGTGATAAGGCTTATAAATCTGCTTTTGTCACAAGCTTAAAAGAATTCTAAGATACGTGGTTCAAGATTCACTCAGAAAAGGATGGGCCCAAAAGGAAGGCATAAAAGCCAGACCTCTCAGTGTATTGAATTATAATTTTCCAGGGTTAAGGAGCATAAGGTTGTAGGCTCAAATCTTTAGATATAATAAATATACATGGAGTGTATATTTTAGATAGTTGGGAGTCCTGCGTGATAATGGGAAGACAATTCAGGCTTACAGGTCTCTCTCTACTCTTTGGAGACCCAGCTCACAACTTCTGGATTTTCTATCATACATCTATAGTATTTTTTTAAATCCTAGAATACCTTTGGCTTTGTCCAGAAATCCATTAGTAGGTTCTGGATTGTCTTCTGGAATTGTGCACTTGGAAACAAAGATCTTGTCTACAAATGCTATCAAAGAAGCAAAAGAAAGCATTATTGATTATTATTATTCTGCAGAAGATCACCTGTTTTTACTGCTTACTTCAGGAAAGCAGTGTATTTCCTGGCTTCATGGATGTTGGGTGTGACATGGTGACTTGCTTTGATTCATGGAAAGTGGACAAAAGTGACTCTTTACAAATTCCACACCCAAGATTGAGACTCTTGACATGTTTCTGCTCATCTCTATGTGCATTGCTTTTTGTCTGGTTGCTATAACAAATTGCTACATGTGTGAGCCCTTATAAAACTGAAATTGTTATTATTATTATTCTGTTCTAAAGGCCATAACTCTGAAATCACAATGTCAGCAGATGATACTCCTTTCAAAAGTCCTTAAGGATGACTTATTCCCTGGCTCTTCTACCTTCTTATGGTTCCACTGGTTCCTTGGCTTGCAGTTACCTAACACTAATGTCTGTCTTTATATTCATGTACTTTCTCCCATGTGCCATTATTTGCTTTGTGTTTTATGAAGACACTTGGCCATTGGACTTAGTGCCCATCTAGATCACGAATGATAGTGTTATATTGAGAGCCAAAACTTAATTACATCTGGAAAGAGGCTGTCTTCATCAATGTGGATTATTACAAAGGACAGACTGGGTGACTGACACATTAATTTCTCATAGCTATGGAGGCTTTGAAGTCCAAGGTCAGGATTCCAGCAGCTACTGAGACTGATAAGGGCCTGCTCCTTGCTTACAGATGGCCACTTTCTGGCTGTGCCTGCATATAGTGGAGACAGAAAAGGCTCTGGCCTTTTCTTAAAACTACCATGGTGATTTTACTCTCATCCAAGCCTAATTACTCTTCAGAGGCTCCATTTCCAAGTGCTATCACATTGGGATTTAGGGCTTTAGTATATAAACTGGGGGCAACACAGATCTTCAATCTACAGCAGACTGCTTTTCCACATAGGGTCATTCTAGGGGTTCAGAATATACATATCACGCTCTATTTGGTGCACTTCTGACTTCTATGGTGAACACATGGCCTATTTCTTCAGTCTTGACCTATGCAGACTTAAACTCTATCCCAGATCTAAAGTACAGTGTACCAGCTGAGCTGCCAAGCCCGAACTAGACCTAATTGTTGATTACTATGTGCTACTGAGACTGTGCTAGCTTGTTATAAAGCAAGAGCTGACGAATCCACCAGGTACAGAGAAATTTCTCATTTATCCCCATCTGGGGAGAGCAACAGGATGATGTGACTGTATATGGAAGTTATTAGGGAGGCTGGTTTTGGCATCATGTACCAGATAATTTACCCCTAAATATGCCCGAGAACTATTCATTCTGCCTCAGGACTCACACACAACCATATAACTTCTAATTTGGAGACAGTCAGGGGAGAGGAGATATGATTTTAGGGCTCCTTACTTGCTCACTCTTCAATAAAGCTACCGACAGTTGTATATGGGGATAAGATTCTTTTGGATAATTTGCATTTTTCTTTATAGAGAAAAATCGACTTTTTTGGGGGGGGTGAGAATCTGATGAAATGTATCTTGCTATGGAACATTTTTAGCTGACTCTTTCCCAGCTCTGGTTCAGCCAGAAGAAAGGAGGTATTAGTCAGATTAGAGAAGGTAATGGATGAGCCAGTGAAAAATGGGGCTGCCACCAAGCAAACAGAAGGCAATATATGGGAATGGTGGAGGCACTCGGCAAAGGAATAAAATTACAGCCTCTCTCACTCACAACCCATGGTCCTTGCCCATGTACTGAATTAAATAAGACATTCACTCATTTTCACAGCACCTGGTATAAATAGCTGCTGCAGAGTCTGTAAATTGAAGAAAAAGGAACAGATTTTGTTCAACTTTGTATCCCCCCCAATACCTGGTGTCAAGCCAGCTGCTAAGTATTTAAGCTGCCAGCAGGCTCTATATCTAGCGAGGGCCATCTTCCTGGCTTCCTGCTGCATCATCCTATGAAGGAGAGAGGGAAAACTGAAGACTCTTCCCTCTTCCTCCTTCCTCCTTCCTCTTTCCTCCTCCCTCCTCCTTCTCCTATTCCTTCCTTTCCCCTCCTGCTCCTCCTCCTCCTCCTCCTCTTCCTTTTCATCACCATCATCATCATCATCATCATCATCATCATCATCATCATCATCATCATCATCATCATTTTGGACATGGTTTAAACTCAGGGCTCAGATTTTTTGTTTTGCTTACTTGGCTGGTGCTCTACCACTTAAGTCATGACTCTATTCTGGCTTTTGCTGATTAATTAGAGATAGATGCCTGATGAGCTTTGTGCCCAGACTGGCTTTGAACCTCCATCTTTTGGATTTCAGCCTCCTGAGTAGCTAGAGCAACTCACTGATGCCCAACTCTGCTATCTTACCTAATTACTTCCCAAAGGCTCCACTTCCAAGTACCATCACATTGGGTAGGGGGTAGCATTTTTGAATTAGGGCACAAAGAATTGAAGTTCTCAGCACATACTATCACAAAGAGCATTATATTCACATATTTAATCATGTTCTGTTACACAGAAACATGAGAGCCAGAGTGATTCTAAAATACCAGAGAGGTTGTTCTTTGCTGAAGGTATTTTCCTGGCTCCCATCTTACCTGGTGATAAACTCAAAGTCCTTTTGATACCTTTCAAAGCTTTGCATGGTCTGACCTGAGCTCCCACTCTCGCCTCATCTATTGATTTCTCTTATCCTGTAACTCACTCATTCTTCCCAAGCCACTTTGTCCTCCAGTTCCTCAAACTCACTAAAGCATAGTGTTGTCTCAGGACCTTTGCACTTTCCAGTCTCACTACCTGTATTGCTTTTGCCCTGGAGACCTGCATGACTCACTTTCCTATACCCTTGCATCTTCCTCTGCTGCTTCCTTCTCTGTGAGTTATGACATACATAAAATGCAATGCCAAATCTCACTCCTAATGGGAAGGTTTCTCACTCATTGCTTTATTTAATTTTTGTGCATATCCCAACGTGACAACAGAAGTCATTACATGTTTATCTTTTTCTTTCTAGCTAGGCAGTAAACTACCCCAAAGGAAGTGATCCTTATGATGTCTGTTTATTGCTACATCTTAAAATAGTGCTTGGCTCAGAGTAGTTAGGAATAAGGATTTGTTGAATGTCCCACCTGGATGATTATATGGCAGAGTAACACGTATTGGTAGTGAATGCTATTGTCACAGCTTAGGACCAGGACTGTCTTTGCAAACTTCACTTGGGAGTAATACTAGACAGTTAGAGGCATGTGGGAGATAATTTCTTCCAGTTTTTTGTGATGATTTCACTTTGACAGCTGGAAGCATCTCCCGTGTAGAGGTAGCACGTGAGCGTTAGCTCAAAACTACAGATAAGTCTACAGCTCTGTACTGGTCAATAGGAAGGAGGCAGACACATGTTGTGATTTATTAAACATGTCTTCTTCACTAAGATGACCTAGCTGGTGTATAATTTTACCCACCTATTGCCTGAGTCTTAGAAGGAAAAAGAAGTCAGTGAGCAATGAGCTTCTCAGATGCTGATGAGCTGCCCCGGGGGAGGCAGCTGTAGTTTCTGACAGAAAAAGCAGAGAAAAGCTACCCTCAAAGTCTCAACTCTGGAAGAAATTGTAAATGCATATTGGCCACTCTAACCCATCATTAAGGTAAGTCTCAAAAGTCAATGCTCCACTTTGAGCTCACTTTAGCTTATATTTTGGCAAGAATGTGGGCCCTGATGGATAGTTAAGAAAACATCCTTAACACATCATTTTCCATAAATAAAACCAATCCCTAGGGGAAATAAACCTTAGAGTTCTGTCAGCCTTGACTAGTGGGTTCTACTCTGGATCAGGGATAGGAGGGCCAAAGAGATTGGTTGGTATTTCTTATATACACATCCAGAAAACTCTCAACTATGCTGCTTTGAATACTGTGATTGAAGAATGCAAAGCTTAATGCATGAAAAGAGAGGAAGATCTCAAAAGTACACTAGACTAATTTTGGAATGACACAAATGAAAGAGAATAAGATAAATTGAGATGTTATATACAAAAGGAAAAATTGAGATTCCAGCCCGTCACGCTTGGAAGCATAGACAGGAAGTTGTCCTGGAACCCAGGGAAGGAAAGAAGCTTTATACGGAGTGAATATGGGACCTGCTATGGGAAATTTGAACTATGCACCTTATTTAATATAATTCTCATCACCACTTTATGAAGTTGGTCATGTCATTCCAATTGACTGATAAGTATCAGCAGGATTATACAATATGGTTAAAGTTACTGAAAAATTTTGAGCTAAGTAGGAAATGGTTTCAGAAAAGTTAAGCAACCTGTTCAATGTCAGAGTTGGAAATAGCAGAGCCATGATATGCATCGTGGTCATTTTCTTCCTAAGTCCTTTTCCCTTGCCCCAATTATTTCACTGGCAGGATATGAGAAAGGATCACACCTCAAGGATATATAAAATCACACAGAACTCATTCACTAGCGGTGGCATTTTAAAAGAAAACTCAGGGGGCTGGGGAGGTGGCTCAGTGGTAGAGTGCTTGCCTTGCATGCATGAGGCCCTGGGTTCAATTCCCCAGCACCACATAAGCAAAAAAAAATAAAAAAAAAATAAAAGAAAACTCAGTTTCAAAACTGGTTCTGGATAATTTCACTTCTTATCTACCTCTTTGACTATGTACCATATTTTATTTGACTCCCCATCTAAAGATAATATTTTTCATCTCTACATCTTTGGATGGACACTATTTTTCTCATGTAAGATGCTTCAACTCCCACGAATACGCACTATACATTTTGCTTAGCCTAGACAAAATATTTCCTTTCTTTGAAGCCATCCTGAATTTACTCAGGAATTCTATATGCCACAGTTGGAGACAACACTGTTTCTGATTTATTTCTATGTGTTACAGTAAACTCTGGGAACATGGTTTTGAAATGTGTGTATACATTACAGTGTGTATACATTACAGTGCTATCCTCCATAGGATCAAAGAGCCAGATCCACTTCTAAAGACATCAATTTAAACTGTTTCAGCACCTTGGAGAGCAGCCACGATTACCAAAAATCTGTTCAATGTGGTTTTTGGACTTCCTTTTAGTAAATCTGTGTATGCCCTTCTAGGAGACCCCCCCCCCCCACCAATAAATAAGCATACATGAAATACAGGAGATAATTTAAAAAACTGGATTTAAAAAAACCCTCACTCATAGAATTATCCTTTGGTTACCATGGCTCACATCAACATAAGATACAGGACTCCGAGAAAACCTCTTTTAGAAACAGATGAAGCAGTTTTATACCAGCATAAAGGTCAAGAGATATGAGTTATAGCTCTAGGTATACTACTCTGGGAAGGTAGTCTCTCTAATCCTCAACTTTCTCATTTCTAAACCAAACCAGTTTCCTTTCCCCTGCTTTCTTTGAAGGGTAATTTTGACAACCACTTAAAAACACTGGGTACTGGTGGCTCATGTTTTTAATCCTAGCTACTCAGGAGTCTGAGATCTGAGGATCATGGTTCAAAACCAGCCCAGGCAGAAAAGTCCATGAGACTCTGATCTCCAATTTACTACAGCCCTCCCCCTCCCCCTCCCCGCCAAGCCAGAATTAAAGCTGCAGCCCAAGTGGTAGAACACTGGCCTTGAGTACAAAAAGCTCAAGGGCAGTATGCAGGCCCTGAATTCAAGCCCTAGGACTGGAACCAGAAACAAACAACAGCCCCAAATAATCCTATGAACCCCACTATAGACCCATCAACCAACTCACCATACAGCTGGGATTGTGTGGTAGAGGATATTTAAACAGAAAACAAAACTGATTTTTTTTTTTTGTGGTACTGGAGTTTCAACCCAGGATCTTATGCTTGTTAAGCAAATGCCTTATGACTTAAGCCACACCTTCAGTCTTTTTTGCTTTAGTTAAATTTCAGGTAGGCTTTTGTTAAGACCAGCCATGTGCCATGATACTCTCACATCTCTCTCCTGAAGAGCTGGGATTACTGACTTGCTATAATACCTGGCTTGCTCTTTGAGATAAGGTCACACTATTTTTTGCCCTGTCTGGCCTGGAACTTCAATTCTTGTATCTTTTTCTTCTAGGTAGCTTGGATTTTAGATGTGAACCATTGTACCTAATCAGATTTCTTTGTGTGTGTGTAGGGGAGGAGGGCTTGAACTCTGGGCCTGGGTGCTGTCCATCAAGGTTAGTGCTCTACCACTTAAGCTACTTCCTGTTTTCTGGTGATTAATTGGAAATAAGAGTCTCATAGACTTTCCTGCCAAGGCTGGCTTTGAACCATGATCCTCAGATCTCAAACTCCTATGCAGCTAGAATTATAGGCATGAACCACCAGCACCTGGCCCAATCAGATTTCTTTTAGGTAAGTTGTTGTCTACTTTATGAAGTTGCCTAAGTTGCAATATCACAAAATGAAAAAACCTTTAAATGTTCCTTTTTATTTTTTTAAGATATAAATAATTTCACAGGTAGGTTGAGAGGGAAAAACAACTCCATGTTCAATATGATTATTGCTCCTTAGGATTTCAAGTCAATATTTAAGGCACTGTCTTGAAAACCTTAACAGAAGATAAAATAATCCTAATTAGGACAAGAGAATTTATGTATCAACTGGAAGAGTCCTTTGTGTTTGTATGTGTGAGGTTAATGGAAGACATGATTCCTCACTCTGGTAGGAAAAATACCCTGGGAAATTGATAAAGATTTGCTGCTCTATGAAAATATACTAAACAGGCACTATTTTCCCCATTGCCTGGGCAGAGAAAACTCTTCTGGGAACTCTAAAGAATTTTTCAGAGGTCTGAAGTCAACAGATGCTCTAGCTTCTTTCAGTCTCATGCATAATTCTTCATTTCCATACACTCCACAAACACCCTTTGCAATGCTGTTTGAAATTCACTTTCCCTTTTAAGTGTGCCTGCAAGAGGAGAGCTCTGCTTTGCACACAGAAATCATCTGTCTCTTTATTACGCTCTTTATTGTCCCCCACCCCCAAGAGCAGTGGGATACTTATGCTCTTGGTCATTTTCTAGGATACTTTAGGGCAAATTTACCAGTGGACTGACCCATAGCAAATTAAGAGGCTATGCATAGTTTTGAGATATGGTATCAAATTCATTAAAATCTAGTGTTAAAATAGAATTTGAATGAGCTAAAAAGAATCTAAATCTCCAATCCTTCCAATACTCAACCCAGGTCTACAAAATTTAATTCCTTTTAATACTAAGACAATGATAATAGTGAATTTCTTTCCCTTCCCTTGACATTGGTCTTCTCCTCTATCTCTGACATGAGTTGCCGATCTCTGTAAGCTAAGCTACAGGTGTAAATAGTGAGTACATTTTCATTTCCTGATCTGGGAAATAATACTTCTGAAGTTCTAATATTAGGTGTCAAAGAATGTATTCTTTTATCTTTGCAATAATAAATGCTAAGTTCACTCCATACTTCTCCCAACTCTATCATAGAGTTCTGGCTGAAGAACTTAGTAGGTTGGAGACTGCTCCTTTTGGAATTTGAAAATCCTTATGGAAATTTTCCTCTTGGAATCACTTTGGGACTAGGACTTTGTTGGTTCTCATGGTGTGGAGATGCCACCTGGGAAGATAAAAGCTTGTAGCCTTCTGCCAACCTCATGGCCTCTTGCTGACTGGCACTCACTGGCACCTGCGATTCATTAACCACAGCAGTTGTCTGTAGCTCTTTCTCTTCCAAATCTTGTTTCCAAGGTAAGCATACAAGGAAGTGGCAGGTGTCAGGGTGGAGGGGGGACGTGCCTTAGTAAACTATAGATTCTGACTTACAGTTTTGGAGGCTAGAGGTGAAGTAGATACTGATGGGTGTTGAGTATCACACATCAGGACAGCCCCGAGGGACAGCCCTACAGATACATAGAGCTGAAGACCTGAGCTTTAGCCCTCAGCAGGAAATGGCAGTCCTCTGGTGGGGCAGCAGGCACAAATCCCCATCACAGTCCTCTGGTCATTTACTTCCTTCAGTTTCTACCCCTTGCACCTGCTACACCCTCACAGTCTATCTGTGGGAGGCTAATCAGGAACACAGCTAAAGTCTCTTGGCACAAATACGATGCTCAGTTCTTTAGGATGCTACTACCCTTTCTACTGACAATCCTGTTGCAATTTCTAAACTTCAGTCTGAAGTAATGAAGTACTTTCTCCCCAGAGGATGATGGCAGGAAGCCACAAGGCTACCATGGCCAATTTTATTCTCTTTTCCCCCCATGATGTATGTTTAAGTTTCTAAGACATCCAGTCTCCATGGAAGCCATTGTCACATTGGCTGCTGATATTTTTGGAGGCTCTGTGCAAGGGAGTGTGAGCTAATGACATCTGAATGAAAATAACCCTCACCAACACAAATGGAGGCACATTCGCCTTCTTAACGAGGCGAGCAGGCATGGAAACAGAGAAGACAGAGAGCAATTCTCGTCGAGTTGAGGAGTAGAGCAGGCTCTGTCACATGTTTTTTCTTCGACATTGGTAATAATTCTGGGATATATTCTTCTGCAGGGAGGTTCTTCCACAAACACAACTGAACATTAGGGACCGCATGAGGTAGCAGGATAACAAAGATAAATGAGACAAGTGATGGCTTTTCAGGGATCTAAATGCACGCCAGGATGAACACCTTCATAATAGCTAGGTTTGAAAGGTTTCACTAGAGTCTGCTAATATATGCACTCAATAAATATATATTACACCATTATTACCAGATGCCAGGTAAGATAGTGAACATAATAGACAATCTCCCACCTTCCATAGAGCAGATTAAGTAGTCCATTACACAAATAAATAATGCAATGACAAATCAATATCAGTGTCATGAGGAGATGAGCTACAAGAAAGAAAAAAAGAGAGAGACCTGGTTAAGAATGAAATGAGAGAGCTCCAAAAAGTGGTGTTTCCTCTGACTCTGAAGTGCACAGAGGAATTGAGTGAAGAATCAGAACTATCAGAAAATTCCCTTAGGTGTAAGAAAGAATGGTTTCTGCAAAGAGCTAGGGTAGAGACAAAACTTCAAGAGAGGCTTGTATGACCAGAGGATCAGGAGGGAGAGGGAAAATAGATTAATGTGGAAATATAGGAAGCAGCCTTACAGACTTTTTATGGAGTCTGTTTTCTTCTAACTATGGTGGATAACTCTGGATCCAATCTGCATTTTGGAAAGCTGACTATGACTGAGGACAGGCAGCAGCCTTAGCGAGGAACCAGAAGAGCGGTCAACTAGGCCATGTCCAATGAGAACTTGAATTCATTAAGTTTGGAGATAAGTTTGGTCAGAGCGTGTCATTCTTTCACTGGCAATCTTATACACAAATGAATAAAACAAAAAAATATTTCACTCCTTGCCTTTCCCAAGATAACATTCCTCCTCCTCCCCCTCCTCTTCCTCTTCTTCTTCCTCCTCCTCCTCTTCCTCTTCTTCTTCCTCCTCCTCCTCCTCCCCCTCCCCTTCTCCCACTCCCTCCTCCTCCTTCCTCCTCTCTCCTTCTCCCTCCTCCCTCCTCCTCCTCTTCCTCTTCCTCTTCCTCCTCCTCCTCCTCCTCCTCCTCCTCCTCCTTTTGTAGGTCATGGGGCTTGAACTCTGGGCCTGGGCATTGTCCTTAAGCTCTTTACCTCAAGGTGAATGCTCTACTACTTGAGTCGCAGCACCACTTCTGGGTTTCTGGTGGGTTTCTGGTGGTTTATTGGAGATGAGTCTCATGGACTTTCCTGCCCAAGCTGGCTTTGAACTGTGATCCTCAGATCTCAGCCTCCTGAGTAGCTAGGATTACAGGCGTGAGCCACCAGTGCTCGGCTGATAATTTGCTTCTATGTTCCAGGATCCCATGAAGGCCTTGTATGGTGTATACATTTATCTACCCTTGGTCCATTAATTATTGATATTCCTGTTGGGATACTCTAGATGATACCTTTTATGACTGCTTATCATTATTATTAATAATCAGAAATTCCTTTGACTCCCTCTATATTCTAATAGTAGTTTTTCAAACAGAAACGATTTTTCCCCCAGCATATTCTTCAGAGACCACACAATGAGTTTTGGAGATAAACTAAAATGTGCAGTAAATCTTAAGGGTAAGAGTAATACATGAGGTGCTGGGGGACTTGGTTCCCGTCCCTGTGTTCTACTATTTATAAATTGTAACCTTGGGAAGAATGCTTATTTTTCCCATGTGTAAAGTAAAAGCATTGAATTATGTAACCTCAAAAGCTGCACATGACTACAAGTTTATTGTTTGGAAGAGAACTCAAGAGCTGGAACCAGAGGAGCAAGTACTTCTGAGCATGCCGTGACCTTCGCCAAATCACTCAAAGTTTCTGAAATGGGTGCTATTTTCTAAAAATAAAGAGATGCACGATTCTACCTGGAGTTTCAAACTCAACACTGAAAGTAGTGTCTTATGCATAGTAGGAACTAGAAAGTTATCTTGAAATGATGAGTTTTCTTCCTTGTAAATATTAAATGACAGGCACGTGGAAATAGTTTGGAAACTGTGTAGCCAATTTCAGTATCAGTTCATATAGTCATTCTGAACTCAATGTACATTATTAAAAAGCAGCCTTTACTTGTTTTTTTTTTATTGTGAAAATACCATACAGAGGGGTTACAATTACATGAGCAAGGTAATGAGTACATTTCTTATCAAGCATTGTTGCCTCCTCCTTTGTTTCCCCTTCCCATCCTCCCCCGCCTTTCCCGACTCCCCCACCGGCCAAAAGGTAAAGTTCATTTTCGATATAATGTCTTGTATATCTCATTATAAAAAGCAGCCTTTACTTGTGTGTGCTGGCTGAGCCTGGCTTTTTATTCAGCATTATTTGTTAAAGTGAGTGCACATGTCCAAATTCCTTAGTGCACATTAAAACAACAGAAAGGGAGGCAGAAGAAAGAAAAATTTGTGTGCGGATGCCATTTAATGAGCTATTAAACTTCCCATCAGAAAGCCAGAAACTCAGAGGGAGTTCAAAATAGCAACTTCTGCATAACCAGTCAAATAATAAGCTACATTTAAGAACCAGCAATCCATTCTTCACACGCCTACAAGATAAACTAAACTAAAAGGAAAACAAAGTCAGCCTTGCCTCACATTTCCCTCTAAGTAACTTCATTCATCATCTTCCCCTGTCCAAAAACAATCTCTTAACATGGGCTGGCAGGATTCATAAGATAATGTTTAGAGAATGATCATGTAAGGTTGAAATTTCCCTGACAGGATGGCTTAATTTCAACCTGGCAGCCTTATTTAAATGCTGGGGTGGTTGATCACCCTCAGCCCCGAAACCCATGTCTAACAGTATAGTTTTTCAAAGGCCTCTTTCCTATTCTTGAGAGACAGGAGAAGCAGCTGTGGCTCAGTTTGGCTCTGGAGTTCAGGAGACTTCCAATGTTTTTCGTGAATGATTTCTCTCATTGCGAGTGAGCTTGGGGTAGAGTTCAATGTTCTCATAAGACTAAAAAAAATTCCCTTAGGTGTACGATATGAAGAAAGAACATTGCCTTCTTATTTCTGCTCCAGTAATCCATCTAGAAGGCAGGCCAGTGGGAAGGCTGGAACAAAGACTGGGCTAAATTCACACTCTAGTTCCAATATCCACTATTTATGTATTGTACCAGGAAACCTGCTGATAGCCCCATGGAGTGGCTAGAGGGGAAAGAAAATCAAGATAGCTACCAGTGAAAAGGACAAAGCTCTTTTTTTCCCCTCAGAAGTAGATATTTTATTACTAAGACTGGCAGTAAAAAGTAACAGTAACAATTAAATACCAGTAGCAATTAAGCCACTAGTCTTTAACTGAGTGCCTACTATGGGCCAAGTATACATGGGCCATCATACACATTGGCTCATTCATCCTTGCCAAAACTATGTGAGATTTTCACAGATGAGTAACTGGAAGGAAAGAAGGGTTCCATGATTTGCCCAGGTTACGTCACTAGAGTAGAAAACTTGATTCAAACCTAGATTTGCCTCAAACTACTAGTTTTTCCTGTTTCTCATGCTATAGAATGTCAAGCAGTAATTCAAGACTTCTTCATGATAGACTCATTTTTTCTGTCCGTCTTGATTTCAAAAGCATATATGACAGAAAATAGAGTTGATACAAGGCAAACAGAATGTCCTCTTTGAGAGAGTTCGAACTCTTTTATTTCTAGTTTAAAGCTGAAATGAATGAGTCGTGATAGGTTGGCAAGAGGAAAAAGAGTGTATACAATGTATGGAGAATATTTTGTGATCATTACAATCTGGCAGAAGGTGTACATCTTCCTAAAGGAGAACTACAGGAGTGATGGTTTAAAGCAGAGATAAGTTAGATCTGGTTGAGCGCAAGTGATGGACTTAGACAAGACTTCTTGACAAAAGGAGGTTTTGATGTTTACCTTAAGAGGCAGAATTCCAGAAGAATAGGTGGTTGTGTTTTAAATGTCTGATGATAGAATTCTAATTTGTTGCATCCCAAGCAACAAAGTAATTTTAGAGCAAGCAAACACTTTCCTGGCCAACAAAAATATGGACCCAGAATTTGTGGGAGAATAGATTCCACTACACTCTGGTAGAAAGAACCTTGAACTTGGAACACTTGCTTCAGTTGTAAAAATGGCAATGAGGTAGGATGTAACATCTCTGAGATGTAATTCCTTCAACTGGAAAGCTATAACTTCCATCTTTCTTCTAGCATGTAATGGATCAAATGAAATAAAGAAGATGACAGGATTGTAAATATGAGGAATGTTCTTTCCTTTGCAATATTCACTCCTGGTCCATTTTGGATTTGTCTGGGGATGGGGGCTTCCACTAGAAAATTTCATCAAATTCCATTGGCTGACTTTCTCTAGGTCATTTAACTAGAATCTTTCAAGATGCTTAAATTCTTCAAACCAGGGAATGATAGAGATAATTTTGGACATTCAACTTTCTACATATTAAGGTAGGTCATAAAAATATCATGTTTGCCTAGGAATTATGTACACACACACATACACACATGTGCCTTTAACAGTCTTCCATGAAAGGAAAGGTTCTGAACTGACCAAAAGTATTAAAGATGCACCTCAATTACAAATCATGGAATAAATGTAGCTTTATGAAAAAAATTTACTGTGCTGTCACAGAACTTAAGAGCATAATCCTTTTGTGGCATCAAATCTGGGTTTAATTTTAAACTTCTCACCGAGGCTTACTAGGTACAGGTCATTTTGGTTATTAATTATTTATATCACTTGTCCTTAAGCTTGAATATACGAGGTCTTGATTTTGGTATCCTATAGACTGTGGTAGTTTAAGAATCTCAACGTATCTTTTTGTATCTCTATCATACAATGTTGTATCTGAGATCGAGCACTGAGGACAATGCTGAAGGAGAAAGAATATAAAGGGGATTATTTGAGTTATTTGAAATTGTTCTGCATTTAATAGGTGAAAAAGGGATTATAGTGAAGGTGGGTCATGAACACATTGAATCTACAAACTGAATCTAGACTTAACCTTTCTCAGCTTCTTCCCTGGAATCCACAGTTGACTTTATTATATCCTAAGCAGGTTAAGGCTAACATTTCTTCACTAGAAACAGCATGAAATCTGAGTAAGCAGACTAGTAGGAAGAACTGGAACTTGGAAGGCATTTGGCAGTTAATGTTTTGTCATATGTTTCCCCTTCACTGCTCAGGATTTTCTAGTTATGTTAAATGATGAAGGCCTTGAATGTCCAGGCATCCACATATCAGCTTTCCTTTTATTCCTTCCTGTAGAGTTTCTCAAACTTTGATGAAAACACAATCACAGAGCCATCTGTTCAAAGTCAGGGATTTGAACTTGGGGGACAATTTCCAAAATTTTCCATGGTAGTTTTGATCATTCACTATTTCTGCTTCACAGACTGCCTGCCTGCCTTCCTTCCTTTCTGCCTTCCTTCCTTTCTGCCTTTCTCTCTCTTCCTTCCTGCCTTCCTGCCTTTCTCCCTTCCTTTCTCCCTTCCTTCCTTCCTTCCTTCCTTCCTTCCTTCCTTCCTTCCTTCCTTCCTTCCTTCCTTCCTTCCTTCCTTCCTTCCTTCCTTCCTTCCTTCCTTCCTTCTTTCCTTCCTTCCTTTCTTTGTCATGGGGCTTGAACTCTGGGCCTAGGCGCTATCCCTCAGCTCTTCAGCTTAAGGCGAGTGCTCTACCACTTGAGCCACAGCTCCACTTCCAACAGACTGCCTTTCACCTGTATGTTTTTCTCCTTTCTAACCAAATGATAAATCTGTACCAAAAATCACTTGGCTCAAGTAGTACAGGACTTGGAACTTTATAGACATAGAAGAGTGGTTGATACTGTGTTTAGGTGGCACAGTATAGTATTGGAGAACATTTCTGACACTTAACCTAAGAATTTTCATAGATATGGGGGAAAAATCCCACTAGTTTATGTTTGTGGTAATGTATTAGTCAGCTCTGGCCATAAAAATACCATGTTATAAATGACCCCAAACCTCAGTGGCTTCAAGTGAATTCACTTATTCTCATGAACTTGGCCAGTGGCTTAGCTGATTTAGACTGTGGTCACCTGGACAACTTTGTTTCCACATGTGGGTCAGCTACCCCAAATTTTGAGTCAGACTCAGATTATTTTGTGTTCTATGCTGAAAGGGCATCAGATACATGGAGCATGCTCTTTTCGCATTAAGGTACAATTCCAGTTTATATTTATACCACATTCACTACAAGTTATTCATTCCCAAACAGGTCATGTGTGCAAACACTAAGTGATGGGCTAACCAGATGCTGGTGGCTCCCACCTGTAATCCTAGCTATTCAGGAGGCTGAGATCTGAGGATCATGGTTCAAAGCCAACCTAAGCTGGAAAGTCTGTGAGGCTCTTATTATTAACTACCAGAAAACCAGAAGTGGTATTGTGGCTCAAAGTGGTAGAGTGCTAGCTTTGAGCAAAAGAGCTCAGAGACAGTGCCCAGGCTTCAAGTACAAGTCCCGCTACTGACCAAAAACCAACCAACAAAAAAGCCAGCCAAAGGGAAGGGCTGAAAAATACATTCTAGCAGCCCCATATCAAGATTGAGGTGTGTATATGCAATTTTAATGCAAAAGACTAAAGATCTCTGTCTAATAATTTAGGCATCTCAAAGGAAAGCATCCAGATATACCATAGGAGGAAGGATTTTAGAGGATGAATATAAAACAGATACTTTTTGAGGTTCAAGGGAGGAGAGAGGGCAAATGGAGATGTGAAGGAGAATGGAATGGTCAAAATACCTCATGTATTTAAGTGAAAAGGGAACAATGCGCCATGCTGAGATTGGTTTTGGCCGGGCATGGGAGAAGACAGAGTGAGAGGTTGTGAATCTGATCAAGGCACATTGTATGCAGATATGGACATATCAAAATGAAACCTTTGTGTACAACTAATTGATGCTAATAAAAATATGGAAGAATGGGCAAAACTGGACTGAGAAGGTGGCTCAGTGGTTCAGTGCTTGCCTCACCTGCATGAGGCCCTGGGTTCGATTCCTTCGTACCACATAAACAGAATAAGCCAGAAGTGGTTCTGTGGCTCAAGTGGTACAGCACTAGCCTTGAGCAGAATAGCTGAGGGACAGCGCCCAGGCCCAGAGTTCAAGCTCCATGAGCAACAAAATAAAATAGATGGGCAAAACGGTGGTTAGTAACTTAAACTCTCCTCTAGTCTGCTAACTACACTTTCCCAAGGCAGCAATTTGATTTTTTCTACAAAGTTTGGCTTTGTTGTTGTACTGGTCCTTTGCTTAAACTCAGGGCCTGATGCCCTCCCTAAGCCTTTTTGCTCAAGGCTAGCACTCTACCACTTGAGCCATAGATCCATTTCTAATATTTTTGGTGGCTGTCTAAATCAGCTAAGCCACTGGCCAACTTCATGAGAATAAGTGAATTCACTTGAAGCCACTGAAGTTTGGGGTCATTTATAACATGGTATTTTTATGGCCAGAGCTGACTAATACATTACCACAAACATAAATTAGTGAGGATTGCAGTTCAAAGCCAGCCCTGACAGGAAAGTCTGTAAGACTTTGAACTGCAATCCTCACATCTTCAGCTTCCTGAGTAGTTCGGACAGCAGGCGTGAACACTGGTACCTGACTTACATTTGACTTTGTTGCTAGGTCAGAGCCCTGGAGTAAATATGTAGCACAAAGTTACCACAGAATACAGATTCACTTTCAAACTGTGTAAAACACAATCCTTCCTGGGATTTCTAACTTAGTTTCAAAAGAGAACACCAAGAACTTGAGATCAATTTCTTTTTTCAGTTTTTGTATTGATAAAACTCATCCCTGAATAGCATGTATTTCATAGGATTTTTGAGAAAAATAAACCCCTGTAATATTATTATAGATAAGATTATTACTACAATATTTTTTCAATAAACACTTTTCTTACTACAGCTATCAAAATAACTCTCAGGAAGTATATCTAATGGATAGAACAAGGAAGGAAAACATGTCATGAAAGTCTTTCAAAATGAAGAAAGAAGAGTATATGAAAAGTCCTTTTAAATGATACTGTCTGTGATTGGAATAGAAATGGATATCAAAATACAGAGCCTCTATTTAATGAAGCTGCTAAATATTTGGAGCTCCCATTTCTTCATTTTGTTGTTATTTTACATTTTGGTGTCACAGTCACTTCAGAGAATGTTTGCTGGCCTTGCTGTCAGTGATTTCTCTGGAAGAACAAAGTACCATCCTAAAGCACTGTTCACAGAATCTCAGTTCCATACCTTTCTCTGCTGTGCTCTGAGCTGCCATTAGAAATTTGGAATATGTTTGTTAGTTCAAGTTTATATCATTCAGGAAACCTTTCTGAAGACCCCACACCTGTCTGGACACAGTGATGTAAAAAGCTTTAAGGAAGTATCAAGCTTTTTTAGATTTTGCAAAATTTTGATCAGATCTGAGGTTGCAAGTTTTGTGCAGTGAAAATATCATAGTCTATGTGATACTATCCCAGGAGCAATTATTGTCATTTGAAGTAAAAGTCACGAGTTCTATGAAACTCCTGATTTTAGTGAATCTCAAATTGGAAGTTGTAATATTACCATGTGGCATGAAGCTTTCTCATGCTTGCCTTCATAGTTTGATAAATGTGTATCATTACTTTTTATTACAACTTAGAGTAGATATTACCTTTATAATTTCTGTCAGATAGAACGTTTTGCTGGGTTGAGACTTACAAAGCCCAGTAAAATGGAGAAATCCCATTGACAGGAAAAACAGGTAAACATGATGTCAACTCAAAAACAAAGGTTTAGGTTTCTTGGATTTTTCAAGAACTTTGTGTGGAACCTATAGTAAACAGCCCAATCAAGAACTTCAACTATTCTCTAAGTCTACATTGGTTTGAAGGATAATCAACATACTATGTTTTTAAAAAGTATTATTATTATTTTATCAGTTGTGGGGCTTGAACTCAGGGCCTGACACTGAACTTTTGTGCTTAAGACTAGTGCTCTACCACTTTGAGTCACCACTCCACTACTGGAGTTTTGGTAATTAATTGGAGATAAGAGTCTCACAGGACTTTTCTGCCTGGGCTGGCTTTGAACCATGATCTTCAAATCTCAGCCTCTTGAGTAGCAAGGATTATAGGCATGACCCATCAGCACCCAGCAATTTTGTTAGACATTATATAGAAGCATCCTACAGCAATAGAATCAGTGTGTAATTACTATACTTGTTTATCATTATTTTCAGTCTCTTAATTTACTTAGTGTGGAGTCTGAAGTTCTGGTATTTTAATCATTGAGAATGGTAACCAAGCACCAAGACCCTTTCTTCTTTAAATGCTATGGGATGAGGAGTTTGGTGTTTACTGAGTGACTGAGAATCTAGGGTCTGTGGGCACAACCCAGGTTCTCAGTGTGGTTGCTGGGACTTGAAGACAATGGCAAGTTTGGACTTCGTGTTGAAAAGTTGGAATTTGTGTGCCAGTGGCTCATGCTTGTAATCCTAGCTACTCAAAAGGCTGAGATCTGAGGATCACATGTGATCCATGTGAGGCAGAAAAATTCCTCAAGATTCTTACCTCCAATAAACCAGCCAAAAACTGTAAGTGAAGGCTTGGCTCAAATGGTAGTCAGCTGTGAACAAAAAAGTCAAGTGCGAGTGTGAGGCTCTGAGTTTAAGTCCTGGTATAGGTGTAACTGGTGTTTGTGTCCTACACATACGCACACACACACACACACACACACACACACACACACACACACACACACACACACTACCCCCCACAGAGACAAAGAGACAGAGACAGACAGAGATAGAGACAGTGTCAAAGACAGAGAGAAAATGATGTTTGGAGTGAGTAATGATAGGAAATGAAATGCTCTTAGTGCAGAATACTACTAGACAGCTAACAAAAATTACTGAATGTAAGACTGTAGAAGATACCAGTAGTTAAATCCTTTTCTTTTTTTTTAGGTGGGGATTTGGACTCAGTACCTGACACTTTGGCCCATTGCCTAGCACTCTATCAACTGAACCATGCCTCCAACTCCCAGTAGTTGAATAGAAAAATAAATGAATGAGTCAGTTGATGAATAACAAACCATACATTATGGATTCAATATGCGTCACTAACATGGTATTTAAGGGATCAGGTAATAGGTACTCATTTTGCTATCATGAGTCTGAAAGCTAGAGACGGTGTAACTTGTGCCAGGTAAGCTAGAAAATGAAGAGCTGAGATTTGATCTTAGAGTTATGAAGGTGAATGTGTTTAAGGTGAGTTGTGTGCATGTTTGGAAATATTCCACTGAGCCCCCTCATGATACAAATGTGTGCTAATTCAAAAATTTCAAAAAGCACAGTTATCTAAATATACTACATTCTAAGTACAGAGGTACAACTCTACTTGCTATCTATCAGCCAAAGTTTAACCTTTTAAAAATACTAAACTAGGTTATGACCTTCTACTAAATCCCTGAGATAGTTTTATGTCAAGTGTATAATAATAAAACCCAGACTTCTGATTCAGGCTAACAAGTCTCCATGTCATCATTCTGTCTTACCCATGTTTATCTGTTTCTTTTTGCACTAGTTTTTTTTTTTTTTCTTTTGTCAGTAGTGGGGCCTGAACTCTGGGCCTGGGCACTGTCCCTCAGCTCTTCAGCTCAAGGCTAGCACTCTCCCACTTGAGCCACAGTGCCACTTCCGGCTTTTCCTGTTTATGTGGTGCTGAGGAATGGAACCCAGGGCCTCATGCATGCAAGGCAAGCCCTCTACACTGAGCCACCTTCCCAGACTTTTATCTCTCATCCAGAGACTTGCATGTGTGGTCCCTCTCTCTGGAGATAACTTCTCACAAATCTCTTCTGATATTTTCACAAATTCCATCTTTTAGAAAGATATTCAATGCTCATCCTGCCTGATTTCATGTCCTATTTCCTCACATTATTGCCTCATTCACTTTTGGAAGTGAGATGTTTTTACTTATTTGTTTGTTTGTTTGATCTATCATCTCTAGTACTTATGTGAGGTCCAATGATTTCCTTCAGAATTGCCACTGTAAGCTAGAGTCACTGAAACACATAGTAGGGATTCAGCTAACATGAAATGAATGTGCAAATCGAGGTTTTGAGGCAAAGATGGAGTGTTTGGTGCCATTATGAAAACATGTGTTTTGTCCAAGAGACAGATGATATTCTGCAGGGAAAGAAGGTGAAAAATAATGTCTGGGTGAAATGTTGTCACTTTATAAAAGCACAAGATTGATCAAGAGGCACAAACCCCTTGCCTGTAAGAACAAGTCAGCAGCAGAACGATGAAGTCGAGACACAGAAGTGAAAGGCTTGAAAATTTGTGGTCATATTCTCCCTGGTCAGGTTAAACTTCACGACCTCAAAATGGTGCAGGTAAAAATGAATTTTGGCCCAAGTTAGCTGATGACAAATTGGGCCACAGGGTAGAAAAGGCAGGCACGGTTTTAATGTCAACAACCTTCTACAAAAGGGGCAGCATCCCAAATGTGAGCGTGAGTTCACTGTCATATTTTAAAGGGCTGAAGCCATCTGGGCTAGACACAGAACCATTCAAGTCTCTCATTATGTTGAATCCACTATGGAATACAGAATATGTCATCGGAGTGTCAATTTGTGAATTCTTAGCTCCAGCAAGCCTCAGGATCAATTCCCATTCAGCTCTCCCACCCCAAGGCTCCTCTGAGGAATGATCTCCAAGCTTTGCATGCAGATGGGAATAGAATAGTTATTGTGTTGGTTTAGAAGTGTAATCTAATGAAGTGTGCAGTCATTTCCTGTGTTGAGCACCTGGACGTTAATCTGCTTGGGTTAAGGCAGTGGATCTCTGCCGGCCTTGTCATCTATATTGAATTTAACACTCCCAGTGAACTCATTTCAAGCAGCCCACCTCAAATGGATGTGATCTATTTCGATTTCCATTCTTCCTCTTAATAGTTTCATACAGCTGAGTAACTCCAGGGGCCTTGGTACACATCAGTAATGCAGTCCTTGCTGCCACTAAAAGGCTGGCGCTTGACATAGCTAGAAGTTGACCTTCACATGATACCTCTCTGTTCCACCACAGATCCTAATTCCAGGAAGTAATCCACAAGGCCAGTAGCTAATTCTCCCCTGGGTATCCGTACTCATGAGCCCATGGAGAGTCTCGACAGATGTCAGGATTGTGAGAGATGGGAACTGGAAACATCTGTTTCCTTTCATAATTAGAGCTTAACTGCTTTGAGAAGTAGTCGAATGCTGTGGGGTAACATTATGCAGTAGTTTCTGGTTTCCATACTTTGCCGAGCATGGAGAATTGCATGTTTCAACAGTGATCAACCCCATTTTCCTAGAGGAGTTGGTTACTGCCAATGCATAAGAAATACCATTGCTTTGTTTCAGGATATTGGCTTAGGCAGCTGAAGACTAATTTGTACAATCCTACCTAGCTAATCACTTGGAACCTTACCAACCTGGCTTTCTTGCCCCATTTCTCTTCCCCTCCTAGACTTTGCCTGTGCTCCCCACAAACCCTGCTTGTGCTGAACTGTTCTCATCACTTGGCTCTGCCAAATATTTTTCAGTAACTGAACACTCAGGAGTGACAGAACAGACTCTTCTCTTGATCTCAGCGCCAGGAGAATACGATACCCCACTGAGGGCTGGTTCCTGAGAAATGAGAATTCTCTTAGGAGACATGGTGTGTTCTTGTGTCTCTGAATTCAGGAGGGCATTCCATGCCAGGAATGGTTCATTCTGGATCATCATCTTCTCTCTGGCCTGCTTACCGTTCTGAGTTCTTTCGGTTTTCTTTACGACAACCCTACTCACCAACATGCTCATTTTATAAGGGAGGAAATGGAGATCGGAGAGGTGGAGGAGCCTGACCCACAGTTACACAGCTGGAGGACAACCCCAGAGGAACTGAATCCAGGTTACTCTGACTTAAGGCACCATACTTTTCTACACAGACATGCAGGGAAAAGTTGTGCCTCATCCCACGTGAACTTTGCCTAGCCCCACTTATATCATTTATAATAAAGGGCCAGAGGTGAGCCTGTGTCCTTGGAAAAATAAAAATGTATGCAGCTATGTTTTCCCTTAGCCTTGAGCTCCTTAACTGGATCTGGGTGAGGCCAGGATATTCTGTAAACTGTGTGTGTGTTTGTGGTCGTGGGGTGTTAATGACTAAAGAGTCCCGATAGTCTATCGTCAGAGGGAAATGTTCTGCAACCCTGTTTATTATTATCAGACCAATCCAATGTTAGGGGCTGGCTCCTTGCAGGCTAGAGTCCTCCCTTGGCATTCTGTAACCTTGTTCTCCACTCAGATGGATGGCTTCATCTTCCCCTTCTGCTGTCGCATCTCTTTTTTCACCATGGGATTCAATAAATGAGTCTGACCAACGTAAATCGGATGCAGGCCAGCTAGGCTGTCTCCTATCAGTGCTGGAAATGCCACCGTCGATCACTGCTGTCGCTTTGTGGGAGAAAGGCTGCAGGTTCAGGGAGAGGCTGTCATTTTCTAAAAGGCACATTCTGTTCTTCAAGGCGAGAAGGCCGATTTGTCTAAACCCAAACTGTCTTTGTGGTATTTTTTTTTTTCTGGAGCCTTACAGGATAGGAACAACTGGGAATGTGTCAATAGAGCATCACTCACATCAAATGCATTGATATTAATAAATTGCACGGATAGTATTATCACTGCTATTGTTCACTAAGAGCTCATTAAGTGACATTCTACACTGTACAGTACCTCCCTTCGCCCTCACATCACTTCTCTGAGGTGTGCGGTTATCCCTGTTTTACAGAGGCTGAGAGATCTTCAGGAAGTTGCCAAGGGCACCATTAGAAAAATGGGAGATGTGGGACTTGAACCCAAATATGTGTCAGCACTGGTTCTCAACCAGGGGTCATTTTGCTTCCCAGGGGACATGGGAAATGGATGGAGACATTGAAAAATATACCCTTGCATGTTTATTTTTGGTTGGCATATAATAATTGTGAAAATTATCTCCATTTGTTTGTTTTTACTTTTGCTCTCTGTATTTTTTGTGGTCCTATTTAAAAAGTCATTACTTATACTAATGTCTTGAAGGGTTTCCAAAATGTTTTTCTTCTAGTAGTTTCTGTGTTTCTTTTCTTTTTCTTTTTTATTGTGCAAATACCGTACAGAGGGTTTACAATTACATGGGCAAGATAATGAGTACATTTCTTATCAAGCATTGTTGCCTCCCCTTCCCATCTCCCCTCGCCCCTTCCCCCCCCCCCGCACCCCCCCCCCCCCCGCACGAAAGTTGTAAAGTTCGTTTTTCGACATAACGATTTGTACATCTCATTGTTGCAATGGGTCCATCTGTATCCCTATTTAAATGATTTGTTCTTTCTCTTCCCCTCCACAAATTATACCAACATCAAATACAGTGAAAGCAGGGGTTATACTGTGGGGGAGGGACATACAAAGCAACAAAGAAATTATCTTATAAATATGTTAGAAACAATTGCATGAAAGCACAAACATTTGAATCCTTATCTTAGTTTCCATGTTTCAAGTCTTACATTTAGGTCTTTGGTCCAATTTGACTTGATTTTTATATAGAGAGTGAGAAACAGCTGGCTACATGCAGACCTCCAGTTTCTCCAGCACTGTTTATTTAAAAGGCCATTCTTTCTCCAAGGTATGGTTTTGTGCATTTGTGGAGAATTAGATAGCTGTAGCTTTAGCTATGTAGGTTTTATCATTATGTTCTGTATATACATTTATATATACAACCTTATGTAATAATCTGCATATTCTTTTTTTTTTTTTTTTTGTCCATCATGGGGCGTGAACTCTGGGCCTGGGTGCTGTCCTTCACCTCTTCAGCTCAAGGCAAGTGCTTTACCACTTGAGCCACAGCGCCACTTCTGGTTCATCTGGTGGTTTATTGGAGATAAGAGTCTCATGGGCTGCTTTCTTTCCTTCCCTAGGCTGGTTTTGAACTGTGATCCTCAAATCTCAACCTCCTGAGTAGCTAGGATTACAGGCGTGAGCCACCAGTGTGAATATTCTTTAGGACCAGATATTGCCTAAGTTAACAACAGGGTTTGTCTCTCTGAATGAACCTGACTTTATCTCATTTGACAATAGTTTTGGGTTTACAAAAGATTTGTGATGCTAATACAAAGAGTTCCCAAATCTGATTTTCACTAATACTAACATCTCTCATGTTAATTATGAGTGTAGTATAGTGGTAACAATTAGTGAACCAATCTTAGTAAAATATTAAACAAATTCTATGTCTTAGAGTTCCTTTGCTTCTAGCTGACATCCTTTTTCTGTTGCAGTATCCCATCTAGAGGACACAATTTTGTTTTTAATCTTGGCCCATGACAGTTTCTCAGTCATCAGACGACTGAGTTTTGATGACCCTGACAGCTTTAAAGAGTATCAGGTGAAATATTTTGTAGACAGTCCCTCAATTTGGATCTGTCTGACAGACCTCTCATGATGACCACGCTGTTTCTGGTGTTAGAAGGAAGACCACACCGATAGAGTGCCATTCTTGTCTCCTCTTATCCAGGGGACATACTGCCAACATGATGTATCATTGTAGATGCTGACCTTGATCATCTCTCTGAGGTTGTATTTATCAGGTTTCTCTCCTATAAAATTGGAAAGAAGAATGACTAATCTTCTTGTGCTCCTTTTCATGCTGTAGTATTTAGAAGGAAGCCCCTGTACAGCTCATAATTAAGCAGTGTGGATGACACACTATTTTTTAATATTTGTTTTACATTTTTCAATTGTTATTGTATAGGTGATGTACAGAGGGGTATGTAAGTCAGGTAATGAGTACAGTTCTTTTTTATTTTCCCAAAATATCTTTTTTATTGTAAAGGTGTTGTACAGAGGGGTTGCAGTTACATAAGTCAAGTAATGAGTATATTTCTTTTTAAACAGTATCACCTCTTTCCTCACTTTCTTCCAGTTTTTTCCCTCCTGAGTCTCCCCACAAGCTGTATAGTTTTCTATAACACAAGTTATAGAAAACAGAAACAGTGACAAGAGGGGAAAACAACCCCCAAACCCTGCTGTTTCCATTTCTTGGCATTCATTTCAATAAATACCATTTTATATGAGCATATGCGCATAGCTAATAAGCCTTTGTCATCCTCTCCTAAGAATACTCTCCTTTGCTCTCACTGTGTGAATGTCTAGACTCCTGTATAATGATCATGTCAAGTGTATTTTTTTGTCTTTTATCATCCAATGTGTTTACTTGTAGATTTTTAGGCACATTTTAGTTACAATAAATGAGGGATATTATGCAACCTGTGTTTCTTTGGGTCTGGTTTACTTCACTTAATATACTTTTTTTCCCAGGTCTTTCCATTTCCTTATGAATGGTATAATATCATTCTTTCTGATGGAAGCATAGGATTCCATTGTGTATCTATACCACATTTTCTTGATCCATTTGTCTACTGAGGGACATCTGGTTTGATTCCATTTTTTAGCTATGATAAACTATGCTGCAATGAACATTGTTGTGCTGGTAGCTCTAGTGTGGCCTTGTTTGTGGTCTATTGGATAAATGCCCAGGAGTAGAATTTCTAGGTCATAGGAAAGTTCTACATTTAGTCTTTTGAGGAACCTCCATAATGCTTTCCACAGTGGTTGAACAAATTTACATTCCCACCAACAGTGTAGTAGTGTTCCCTTTTGTCCACATCCTCACTATCATATGTTATTGCTAGTTTTCGTGATAATAGCCATTCTAATTAGAGGTAAGGTAGAATCTCAATGTGTTTTTGACTTCCATTTTTTTATGGCCAGAGATGTTGAACATTTCTTCATGACACACTACCTATTTAAGGACATAGTATTTACACAAATTATTTGAAATTCTTCTGCATGAAAGCCTTGTCTATTAGTGCCATATTTATTTAATTATGTAATCATTTATTTTTATTAGGATGGACACATGAATATTTACTTCACACATTGGGCTATGTCTCAACACTATTGTTGCTCATATTATATCAGCTGTGGCCATTAAGAATTCTTTCAGATGGCTTCTGCGTCTTCTTGACATTGTCTCACCACTTACTCTGTGAGGAATTGCGGGATTTATTTTTCTTAGAAAAATCTTTAAGTAGAATTACAAAGGGATTTCTATTCAATATATCTGTTGATGAGTACAGTGCATCTTGATTAGTATCACTTCTTTCACCATTCTTCCTCTCATCTATCCCAAATCAAGTTACCAGGTTCCATTTTCACACATGCACATTGAGTAGTATAACTCGCCCCATTCATCTTACCCACTCCCTTTGAGCCTCACACTCCTCTGAAAAAGCATGTTTCAGATACCTAGGAATCATTTAGCTGAACTGTCAGTTCAGTATTCAACGGAGTTTCACTATGGCAATCCACCCCTGCATATACCATACTTTAGTCAGTTTAATTGTATATATATGCATATGGTCCTGCATATGTTTTCATATGTGTGTGTGTGTGTGTGTGTGTGTGTGTGTGTGATGGGGCTTGAACCAGGGTTTGGGCACTGTCCCTGAGCAATTTGGCTCAAGGCTAGCACTCTATCACTATCACTTTGAGCCACAGCTCCACCTCTGGTTTTCTGGTAGTTTATTGGAGATAAGAGTCTCAAGCCCTTTCCTACCCAAGCTGGTTTTGACCACAATCCTGAGATCTCAGCCTCCCGAGTCACTCGGATTACAAGCGTGAGCCACCAGCTCCCAGCTCATATGTTTTAGATTTAGTTTCCACATATGAGAGAAAGTATGTGTTTTGATTCTTTCTTATACTACAAGAGTTCTGGTACTAGGCTTACTTTGTGTTTTCCATCTATTCCACTCCTCTGCAAACATATTTGCGTTTTATATGAGGGGGAGGATGCTATGGGTATTTACTGGGTAGAGGACAAGGATGCTGCCGATCAGCCCTCATCCTCATAATAGCAAAGAATTATTCAGATGAGATTGTCCACAGTGTTGACAGTGAGGAACTCTGCTGTTTCCAGGAGTTTGAATAGGTCTCCTTGACAATTACCAAAAGAAAATTTGTCATAATGTTTCTGGGTGGAGATGTAGGAAAGTTGTTGTAGATCTAGTATGTGGATACCGCAGAGTGTCTGACCTTATATTCAATCATCAGGAGAGTGGATCGAGGATGGTTTTTAATTTGTCTGAATAATTCTTATCTTTCTGCTTGTCTTGAATATCTAGTTCTCTTGTGTATCTGAACAAAGGAGGAAAGCCTTCCTTCATCCTCATTACTGAGGGTTCCATATCAGGTCCTTGAGCTTGCAAGGCTAACACAATACTGCCAAGCCTTGTTTTATTTTATGATAGGGTCTTGCTTCCTATCTGGGCACATGCCCGAGCTACAGTTTGTCAACTTATAAGCTTCCTGATGTTTCTGGAATCAAAGTTGTGTGCTATCATGTTTAGCTCCCCTTCATGGAGTTGGAGTCTCATAGACATTTCTGCTTGAGCTATCCTGGAATAGTGGTCCTCCTCATCTCAGGTTCTTTTGCAGCTTGGGATCATAGCACATACCATTATGCCAAGTCACACACACACACACACACACACACACACACACACATGCACACACACACACACACACACACACACACACACTTAACATTGTATCCCGGCCTAGCCTCATTATGGCTTCCTCTTTCTCTTCTAAAAAAGTTCTCCTTAAAATGGTCAGGTAAAATTCCTCTCTAATCTTTCTCTGGAGAAAGATATTTCCTGATCCTGTAGAAACCATATGGCTGGAGAATACAGCACAGGACATGTCAAGAGCAACAGGTCTATGGCTGGTTTGTGCCTTGACTAAGTATTGTAAGTTAAGACTAAGTGACAAGCACCATTATCTTTCAGACTGGACAATAAGCATTATTGGGCTGAGCAACAAGTACTGTCATCTCTTATACTGAGCAACTAATACAATCATGTTTTTGCTGTTTATGTTTCTGATACTTGCTCATGCCAAATTTCTGTTTGTAATTGATTTTCATGTTATAATAACTGTTACAGCTTGTGTGTTCTTGCTTATGTGCACTCTTTCTGTTTTGGAATAGAATGCGTCTTTATTTATCTTTCTCCTCCTCCTCCCCCCAACCCCAGTTGGGACTATGCAACTTGCAAATTCTTGCAACAAATAGAATAAAAGAACAAACGTATGAATGGAGACACAGCTAGGTCATGCTGAGAAAGACCATGCTTTTGAGAAGAGCTACTTCAATCTCTGGGACACTCAAGAATGTTCTTAAGAGACTGAAACAGATTCAGAGAGAATGAATTATCATATAATGTGGCCCTCCATTCCCCTAGCCCTCTTCTGAACACATATTGATTCATTATGAGAGACAGCTATGTGTAGGGAAAGGCAGTAAACTTGTTTCTAGGACAAGCTCTGTCATTGCCTGGCTGTGAGACCCAGGGCCAGCCATTTAATCTCTCTGCACCTTATGGATACTCACTAATAAAAATAGGTTAAGTTTAGCTGTTCATTTGTAGGCTAATTTAACAAACAGATTTGTGATAATTAATGAGTGGTAAATATTCAATACTTCTCACAGGGCTATGTGCTGTAGATAATCCACAAATTACTCTGGTCAGACACACCTCTGTGGACACCCAATTATGCTAGCACTTGTGTGTGTGTGTGTGTGTGTATGATTATATTAACCCCTCTGCATATACACAATTACAATAATGCCCCGTATCCACAGAATTATACTAATATAATGATTAAGAGAAAAAAATACATGCCTGAGAAAAAGGGAAGCTCAAACGTGTTAGCTCACTGTTGTGAATCTTTGTTTTCTTTATTTATAAGTGAGAAAGTGAAGCAAGAGATGATATTTAAATGTCCAGAGTTGCTTAAGCACTAAATTGCATGACTATGTTACAAATGCAGCATAATAATGAACAGCAGCTGTTTATTTTTATATGTCGATGTAGATGTATATTTATACATACACACACTGCTATTACCACTCTCTACTATACAGATATACAGCGATCACTCTTTTGTATACTCCTTCACAAAGAATGCAAAATGAGAATATGCAGAATCTGTTCTTATCTTCTATCCTTATAATTCCCTCCATGTTTTCTCTTCAGGGTGCAGGTCCAGCTAAGGGCCAGGAAAGGCAGACTTACAGAAGAACAGTAGGAGAAGGAGTATTTGGAGTAAGTTAAAGGCACAGGGAAGTGGGAAGGCTGGATGGAGAAGGGAGCCAGGCACAGTTGGCTCAAATCTGTAATCCTAGCCACTCAAGAAGCTGAAATCTGAAGGTCTTGCCTGCCAGTCTGGACAGGAAAGTCCATGAGACTTTTATCTCAAGACAAACAAACAGAAAACAACATACCAAACAAAATCAAAAACCAAAAAAGTGACAAATAAGCAAGAAGAAAGAAAGAAAGAAAAAGAAAAAAAATGAAGGAAGGAAGGAAGGAAGGAAGAAATCAATCAATCTAGAAGTACATTTGTGGCTCAAGTGGTAGAGTACTAGTTTTGAGCAAAAGAAGCTTAGGGACAGTGACCAGGACCCGAGTTCAAACTCTAAGGACCAGGACACATACAAACAAACAAAAAGGGAATGGTTGAAGGGGCTGGTATTAGGGAATGGAGAGCTCCGGTGAGCTTCATGAACGTGGAGAGAAGAGGGAAGGGTACAGCAAACATGGAGAGTCTTTGTGTTGGTGATCTTGGAGTATCTTATAAACTTAGTCCCAGGATGGACTTATTCCTTTGATCTTTAAGCGAGTCTATGCATCTGCCTGATTTGCATTTCACTTGGACGATAAATGAGCATCTGCAAATAACACATAAAGAACTAAATTCCAAATATTTTTCCCCAAACAGCTTTGGTTACCACTTTTCCTACCTCTGCTGCAGACACTTGGGTCTATCTTTTTTTATTTTGCCAGTCCTGGGGCTTAAACTCAGGAGCTGGATACTGTCACTGAGCCTTTTTGTACTCAAGGCTAGTGCTTTACCACTTGAGCCATAGCACCACTTCCAACTTTTTCTGAATGGTTTTTTGGAGATAAGAGTTGCATGGACTTTTCTGCCCAGGTTGACTTTGAACTGAGATGCTTAGATCTCAGCCTTCTGAGTAGCTAGGATTACAGGCATGAGCCACTGGCATCCAGCTGACACTTGGTTCTTCAAGTGGCTCTAGACAAAATCTTAGAGTCAACTTTTGTGCGGGGAGTAAGGAACCTACTGGGGCTTGAGCTCAGAGCCTGGGTGCTGTCCCTTAACTTTTTCACTCAAGGGTGGTGCTCTATTATTTGAGTAACAGCTCTACTTGTGTCTTTTGCTGGTTAGAGATAAGAATCTAATTTTTTTCCTGCTCAGACTGGTTTTGAACCTTGATTATCAGATCTTAGGTTCCTGAATAGCTAGGATTACATTGCCTAGCATACTTCATTTACATATTCTCCCATATTCATATCTACATAATCTGAACATTATGCCATGCTATTGTCAAATAACCAATTATGATCTGGCCATTTCTCCTCACCACCATGCTGCCACCTTTTCCATGATGCCTTCTTCCCTTGCCTGCAACATTACAAGAACTCAGAGTTGGTTTCTTTGTCTCTTCCCTTGCTCAGCAACAAGATGATTGGGATGATTAACATATACATCAGAAAATATTTCCCTGCTCAAAACCCTTTCATAGATTCCAACCCCATATAAAATGTGAGAGTTGTTTTTATGTATCAAAATAGGCAAATGGGATTATGTCCAATAGCCCAACCACACCTTTTCCTGGTACATTCATTGTAGAGACCAAGTGAAACTGTCACTCAAACTCCTCATCCACCTGTTCCTCCCTGGATCTGCCCTCTTGGTTCTTTGCCAGACCTGAACCCTCATATTTTCTGGCTATAGGAGGACAAGGATTGTATTACAAAATTAGAAGAGAATTTGCTTTGGCCTAGGAAACAAAGTGTTCAAAAGAGTGAAGATTGGAACTGTCTGAGTCAAGAGAATATATTCACAAACCATACATCTCATAAGTAATTAATAGACAAAATACATAATGAATACAAACAACTCAAGAGTAAGAAAATACATAATCCAGTTATACCTTAAGATCTGAGTAGATAAGCCAAAAGGAGATTGATAAATGGGCAATAGACATGTGGAAAACATGCTCAGCCTCACTAATCACCAGGCAATGCAAATTAAAACCTTAATGAGATAACACCTTATACTAGTTAGAATGGCTACTAACAAAGAAGTGAAAGATAACAGGTTTTAACAAGGATGTGAATAGAGTGCAGATTAGCACAGCCATCATGGGAAATAATAGGAGGGTTCTTTAAAAATCAGAACTACCAGACAATCTATCAATGAACTCAGTACCTCAAAGATATATTTGCCTCCTTAAGTTCATTGCAGCATTATTCATAATAGTCAGGATGTATATCCTGATAGTATTATCAACTGAAGTGTCCATTGACTGAGGAACTAATGAAGAGATTGTTTTATATATATATATATATATATAATATCTGTATAATATATAATATAATGTATATAATATATAATAGTATTCAATGTTCAAAAAGAAAGAAATGGATTTTAACTTTTAATTGAGGTATAGTTTATCATACATACTTATAAGAGTCTAATGCCACTTTTCAATACATATGATTAAACTTATAATGATCAGATGAGGGTCACCATCGTATCAGTCATGTCATCTCTTTGTATTGAAGATATCTATCTTCAAGCAGGGAAATCCTGTCTGTTGTGGCAATATACTTAGACTCAAAGAGCACTCTGTTGAATGAAAGAGACCATACATAGAAAAGAAAAAATCCCATATGACGTAAAAGACACATGCGCTCTAAAAGTCAAACTCTTGAAGACAGAATAAACTGTGGTCAGCAGTATAGATCTCTACCTGGAATGCTCAACCTGGAATTCTTATCACGGAATGCTCTGTCTAGAATGCTCTGTCTGGAATTCTCTGTCTGGAGTGCTCAAATTGGAGTTCTCCGAGAATGTTTGTCTGAGTTCTGAGTTTCAAATTTATAGCCTGGAATTCTCTGTCTGGAATGCTCTGCCTGCAGTGCTCCACCTAGAAATCTCTGATTGGAATACTCACTCTGTAATGTTCAGAATAGAATGATCAGTCTAGAATGCTCTGTTTCTAATGAGCAGTCTGATATGATCAACCCAGAATGCTGACCCTGGAATGATCTGTCTAGAATGCTCAGTCTGAAATGCTCAGTCTCCAAAACTTAGCCTGGAATGTTCTGTCTGGAATGCTTTGTCTGGAAGGATCTGTTTGGAATGTTCTGACTGGAAAATTTAGCCCTGAATACTCAGGCTGGAATGCTCTATAATGTACAATTCAGAATGCTCAGCCTGGAATGCTTTGTCTAGAATATTCTCTCTGGAATGCTCACAATATAATGCTCAGCCTGGGATGATCTGATAGAATGCTGTATCGGGTATGCTAAGACTGGAATGTTCTTTATGGAATGTTCAGCCTGGAATGCTCAGTCTACCAAACTCAGCCTGGAATGTTCTTTCTGGAATGCTCAGGGAAAGAATGCCCACACTGGAATGCTCAGCCTTGAATCTCTATGTGGAATGCTTACCCAGGAAAGCTCAGTCTGGACTGATCATTCTGCAATTTTCAGTCTGGAATGCTTTGTGTGGACCTTTTGGCATGGAATATTCTTTTGGAATGTTCTGTCTGGAATGCTTGGCCTGGAATACTCAATGTATAAAATTCAGCCTGGAATGTTCTGTCTGGAAAGTTCTGTCTGGAATCCTCAGCCTGGAGGAGTCTGTTTCTGGAACCCTCAGCTTGGAATGTTCATCCTGCAATTGTCTGATGTAATGATCTACAGAATGCTAAGACTGGAATGCTTAGCATGGAATATTTAGCATAGAATGCTGTCTGGATGCTCAGCCTAGAATGTTCAGTTTGGAATTCTCAGTCTACAAAACTCAGCCTGCAATGTTCTGTCTGGAATGCTTATCCTAGAATGCTCAGCCCAGAATGCTGAACATTCCAGACTGCACATTTCAGACAAAGCATTCCAGATTGATCTCTATGTGGAATGCTCAGCCTCGAAAGCTCTTTCTGGAATATGCAGGCCGAAATGCTCAGCCTGAGCATTCCAGTCTGAACCTTGCTCTGTTTGGAATGCTAAGGCTACAAACATTCAGCCTGGAATTTTCTGTGTAGAATGCTCAGCCTGGAATGTTTCACTTAAAATATCCTGTCTGTGGTTTCCACTCAGGAATACTCAGCCTAGAATGCTTGTGTCTCCTTCCTCCTGGCCCTTCTCTGGTCACCATGGTATTCCACTTCTGCTCTCCATTGGAGTTGATTTGGTTTGCTGGTATTATTTTTCTGCTTTTCTTTCCTTTCTGGTTCTCGTGGCTCAGTTTTCTGACAGTGTTAAGTGTATTTGTGGGGCTGCAGATCTTTGGAACAGGAGTCCATCTGCAGATACCAGCCTTTTAATAGACTCCCAATTTGACCTCTCAAAATATGGCTTCTCTGTTTTCAATATGAGGTATAAGTGTATTTATGCTGTTACAATGGCAGTGTGAGGTCGCAATGGTCTTGAGATAACAATGAGTATTTAAGATAACAGTGAGTCTATGATGTCACAATGGTGATAAGGCAGCATATGGGTCAAGAGGTCACAATCGTGATGTGAGGTCACAGTGAGTATATGATGTCACAGTAGTTCTATGATGTCACAATGACACGGTGAGCTCTCAAGAGACAGGAGGTAACAAAGAAGATATAAGGTGACTACATGTCTCTGATGTCACAATTGGACAGAAGATCACCAGGGTCATGAGATCACAATGGGTTTGTGAGTTCACAATGGATATATGATGTCACAATGGCATTGGTGAGGTCTCAATTATATATGTCATTGGTATATGATGTCATAATTGGTATGTGATGTTATAATGGGTCTGTAATGTCATAATGACAAAGTGAGCAATAGACAGGAGATCACAATGGGTATTTAATGTTAGGATGGGTCTGTGATGTCCCAATGACAATATGAGGGCACAATGGTCATAAGGTCACAACAGGCATGTGAGTTCACAATGGGTATATGAAGTTGCAATGGGTCTGAATTTCACAGTGACGATATGAAGGCAAAATTGCCATGAGGTCACAATGGAAATGTGAGGTCACAATAGGTATGTGATGTCACAATGGCTATGTGAGATCACAATGGTCATGAGGTCATGAAGGGGATGTGAGGTCACAATGGGTATATGATGTCATAATCATTCTGTGATGTCACAAGACAATGTGAGGTCGCAACGAGTATATGAAGTAAAAAAAATGGGTCAGTGATGTCACAATGGTGACATGAGGGCACAGAGGTCATGAGGTCACAGTCAAGATATGAGGTCATAATGAGTATATGATGTCACAATGTTTTCTGTGATGTCACAATGGCAGTTCTCAATGTTACAATATGAGTTCCCAAGACTCATGAGATTACAAAAGGGATATAAGGTAACAATGGGCCCGTGATGTCACAACGAAGATATGAGGTCACAATGGGCATGTGAGTTCACAATGAGTATACAATGTCACAATGAGTCCAGATGTCATAATTGGCATATGGTGTCATAATTGCTACATGATTTCACATGGTGCTGTGATGTCACTATAGCAATATGAGCTAGGATGTTCATGAAGTCACACTGGGGATGTGAGATCACAATGGGCATGAAGTCATATAGGAATATAAAGTCCAAATAGGTATAAGGTGTCACAATCGGTTTCTGATATCACAGTGGCAAGATGAGGGCATAATAGTCTTGAGGTTACAATGGAATATAAGGTCAAATGAGTATATGTTATCACAATGGGTATATGATATCACAAGGTAATGTGAGATCACAATGGTCATGAAGTCACAATTATTATATGAAGTCAAAACGGTCACAATGTCACAAAAAGGTCAAAGTGTCACAATGGTAATATGAGGGCACGATAATCATCAGGCCATAATGGGTATGTGAGTTCACAATGGGTATATGATATCACAAAGGATCTGTGGTATCACAATTGCTTGGGAAGCTTAGACTGAATCCTCTCTCTGTAATGCTCAGTCTGGAGTGTTCTGTCTGGAATATTCTTGAATGTTCTATGTGAAATGCTCAGACTATAATGTTCAACCAGGAACCCTCTGTGTAGAATGCTCAGCCTGGAATGTTCATCCTGGAATTATCTGTCTGGAATGCTCAGACTAGAATGTTCATACTGGAATATTCATCAAGAATGCTCAGTCTAGAATGGTTAGCCTAAAATGCTCATTGTGGAATACTCAGTCTAGAATCTTCTGTCTTAGCCTGAAACATCCAGCTGGAATGTTCATCCTGGAATGGTCAGACTGGAATGTTCTGCTCTGTCTCAAATGCTCTGGGATATTAAGCCAGGAATGCTGTCTGGAATGTCAACCTGGAATTCTCAGTCTAGAATGTTCTTTCTTTAATGTTCAGCTTGGAATATCCAGCTGGAATCTTCATTTTGAAATGCTTTGTCTGGAATTCTCTGTCTGGAATGTTCTCCCTGGAAGGCTTAGGTTGGAATGCTTAGCTTGAAATGCTGAGTCTGGAGTGGTGAGAGTGGAAATTTTCCCTCTGGAATCATCAGCCAGGACTCCTGTCTTGAAGGCTTAGCTTGAGTCCTCTGTTTGGAATGTTCAGCCTGGAAAGCTTAACCTGAAATCTCTCTGGAAGGCTAAGCCTGGAATGCTCAGCCTGGAATATTTTTTAGTCTGGAATGCTCTATCTGAAATGTTCAGCCTGGAATGTTCATACTGGAATCCCCTATCTGCAATGCTCAGACTAGAATGTTCAGCCAAAAATGCTCTCTGTAATGTCCACTTTGGAATACTAGAATGTCTAGTTTCTCCGTCTGGAACTCTTCATTTGGAAAGCTCCATCTGGAATCTCTGTCTGGAATGTTCAGCCTGTACTGCTCAGTCTGGAATGTTCCATCTGTAAGGTTCAGTCAGGAATGTTCAGGTGGAATGCTCTGTCTGAAATGCCCAGACTGGAATATTCATCCTGGAATGTTCTCTTTAGTATTCAGCCTTGGATGTGCAATATGGAATGTTCACATTGGAATCTTTAGTCTGGAATGCTCTGTCTAGAATGCTCAGCCAGGAATGCTCTGTCTGAAATCCTTGGCATGTTCAGCCTAGAATGTACAGCCTGGGACATTCTGCTGGAATGCTCACATAACAAAACCAAGCCTGGAATGTTCACTTGAAATTCTCTGTCTAGAATGCTCTGTCTGGAATGATCATCCTGAAGCACTCTGTTTGGAGTGCTCTGTCTGGAATGTTCAGTTTGGAATGTTCAGTGAAGAATGCTCTTTCTGGAATGCTTTGTCTGGAAAGCTCAGCCTGGAATACTCAGCCTGGAATGTTTCTCTGGTCTCTGTTTGGAATGCTCAGCCTGACTAGAATGCTCAGCTCTCAAATGGCTGCCTGACTTATTACCTCGCCTTTGTCCTGTGTCTGGTCAAAAGTCATCATCTCATAGATGTTCCTTTCTCCAAGACCTTCAATTCTTCTTCTTTTTCTTGAGATCCTGAATCATTCTCTAAGACAATAATGTACTCTTTTTGTGTGCTGGTCTTGGGGCTTGAACTCAAGGCCTGAGTACTGTCTCTGAGCATTTCTGCTCAAGACTAGCACTCTACCATGTGAGCCATAGCTCCACTTCCAGCTTTTTTGCAGGGCAGGGGTGCTTAATTGGAGATAAGAGTCTCATGAATGACAGGCTGATAGAGGGCAGAGGCAGTGAGAAAAGCCACTTTCTGTCCCATTGTTCTTGGGGGCACTAGCTGGCCAGAAACTGCTCAAACTTGCAAAACAAGTTCTGTGCTAAAAGTTCCTGCTGACCCCAGACATATAAACCCTGCTACAACCACTGTGTGCGACCTCTCTGATCCCGACTAGAGAGTTCCCCGGGGAGCATACCCCAATAAACTTTTCTTTCATCTTTACTTCCTCCTTTCATCTTTACTTCCTTCCTTTCCTTGCCTAAAACCTTACAATGTACTTTCCTGTCTAGGCTGACTTAGAACTACCATTCTCAAATCTCAACCTTTGAAGTGGCTAGGAAGACATTCATGAGCCATCAGTGACCAGCTAGCTTGCTTTTCTTTTCTTTTTTTAATCATCTGCTTTTCTCCATGCAATGTCAACTCTTGGGACTTTTTGTTTGGTTTGTTCACTGCTGAATCATGAATGCCTAAATAGTAGCTGAATGAAAAAATTCCATCTTCGTCATTATCTAGACTGTTAAATTATGCCTCTAAGCACAAATTCACCAGGGTTTCAACATTCAGCCCGTGTAAAGGTATGTCAGCACGGAATCATATTGAACACAAAAATAGTTGGACTGAAATATAATAGGAATATATTCTGTTTCCCAAAGAACACAAAACTGTGGGACTCCATGCTTTAGCCATTGCAAAATTTTATTTTAATCCTCTTTTTCTTTTTTTGACAAGTCTCCTATTCTCATAAGCATGTGTGGTCTTTTGCTTATGGCCTTGACTCTTTGACTTTTTCTGAAATGGCCACATTTGCCTTTTCTAGTCATATTATCTTCTGATCCCTTTCTATTTGTCAGACCATCTCAACTCTAATCCTTTAATTCCATTTAGCAAACAGGAGTGGAAAGAATGAAAAAAAAGAGATAACCCTCAAGCATAGAGGTTGTGGACAAAAATAAGTTCTCATGAGGAGCAGACATTTGTCTCTTTTTATTAAACAGCTCCTGAGACCCTGCTGGGCCACTGTACCACTGTACCAGGCTTCTCTTCTCTGAAGTAGATAGCTATTGGGCCTGTATGTTGTAGATGAATGGAAGGACTGTGTGGATTTGATGACCCTTTAGAGATGCTCCATTTTATTTTTATTAAACTTCCTATATGCACTGGGAACCCATATATTTTTGCCTCTTTTCTAGAGAGGCATATACATTATATGTAACATATAATATATTAACATATATGTATTTATACATGCATATAGATGTATATAGATATGTATGTGTGTGATCTGTATTTCCTAAAGTATCGATCAGATTCTGATCAATATTTCCTAACTTCTTATGTGTTTTGTTAGCCCTTGTTGATCTGTATGATAAGAAACTTGACGGAAACTGCCCTAAGTAAAAGGAAATTTGTTGATTCACATCTATGGGAACTCTCAAACAAACCCACAGTTTCTTCAAGATCCTTACTGGGAGACTAAGCAACATCTACACTTACAAACATCCTCCTTAAGCAGGTCCTAACTTCTGTATCTCTTTTCTGAGTTCACCCGGTGGCTGTTGACACATCGGATTTCTTGGGGGATCCAAGAAAGTCATAAGTCTCAGGGACTCAACTTCCCTGGGACCCTTGCAGAGATATGACTGATGACTGACTTATACCCTCTATTGGACTAACCCAGGCTCCTATTCTATACTGGCTCTTGGTGTTCTCCAGCAGTATTGCGCTCTTCCTCTTTTCAGTTGTAATTTGATTGATAAACACATGCTTCATCAACTGCTTTTCCTCTTGTCTCCCTTACCTTCCAATATTCCTGAAATTCCTTCAACAAACTCTTTACATGAAATACGTGTCTCTGGGTCTGCTTCTGGGGGAATCATCTTGATAGAGGATGTTACAAATTATATTGTGGTGGACAAGTTGGTACAAGTCACTGTGGCTAATAGGATCCTGTGATCATTGGTTAATTCTTTTCCCCATGGGGTCAAAGTCCAGCCTAAATGAAAGAAGGTGGACCAAAACTGGGTGTGTGTGTGGGGGGAAGGGGGCGGTGATAGAACTTCTCAAAGGACATTAAGGAAATAGATCCAAAATAACCCAGAAAGAAAACTACTGAACACAACACCCAGTGCCACATCTCCAACAGGCAAGTTTATTTGCAAGTGCTCATTTTGGAACCTTAGAGACACATTTAACAGCCAGCCAGACCTTCTTTAGCACAAATTCACTACAGCAGGTCAGCAGACTATGGCCTGTTGACCATATCCAGCAACTGAGTGTTGTTTTTTTAAATGAATTCTTAATTGAAACCCATTCATGCTCCTTTGCTTGTGGCTATTTTTACACTGTACACTGAAGGTGAGTAGTTATAACAGAGGTCTTATGGCTCACATGGCCGAACACATTTGCTCTTTGGCCCTTTTTTGCTAAACTCTGAGCTAAACAGTAAGCACTTTGATTTTTTTGGAATTGTCTAACTAGGTTCCAAGATAGCACATATCATTATTGTCAGGTATTCTTCCTGTTCTTTTATAGCTATCTCCATTTTGAGGAATGGAACCTAAGCAATCGGTAATTAATTTAGCAGATCCAATCTGTCATTGTTCCTTAAACAAGAACTATGTATCAAATCATTCAACAAACCCTCCAGCAAATCTTCTTAGTAGCTCCACACTCATGGTACTGCTAATGGAATACACTTTGTATAACATGCAACTGCAGCTCTTTCTAAACGGAGTTGTCAGAATGATGATTAATTACCCATATTCAGCTGGAGAGAATGAATTACTTGAAAGACAAATATTGGTGGGTATGAACCTCAACTGACAAACTCAAGTGTGCAAAAATTAAGTTTGTACTCTTCTAAGTTTTTGAAAATTTAATCTAGTACTTTTCAGAAAATATTCCATTGAATTCAGAGGTTTTTCTTTAAACTACTCTTGGGTTAAAGCTAATTGCCATTCAGAAGGTCCCGTACAATCCATGGCAATTCTCTCTCGCTCTAATTCAGTCCTGATTCAAATGTCCTGGGGCCACAACAATTTCTAGAGCAGATCATTGAGGAACCGAGTCCAGGCCTCAGTCTCTTGCTGGAGCTTCCTGATAGACAGCTGGGTTAAGTCTAGGTTATGTCACCCTGTTTATGCCGGCTTTCATCTTTCCTGGCTTTTGGGCTGTGAGTTCTAATTGCTTCATCTTAGCTCTGTCCATCGAGCTCTCAAGCATTCTCCATACTCCCCATCCTGATCCTCAGGCTATTTGAAATTTTCTGGCCCAAACATGGTTCATCTGGAGCTTTCCTAGAGGGCTGAATGCTCTTCCTTATTTTGTTGGAGGACAACAGGAGATGGAGAATTACTCTGTTCCATAACAGCTTACTCTCTACTCTGCAAGACTACTAAGAACATTCTGTGAACACTGCTACAGATATAACAAGACATCAAAGGTGGGAAGAAACTAGCTACAGGTTGTGAATTACTTATCCAGTACTCTAAGAGTCTTCTACTTTACTCTGTTAACTGAGCAGCCAGTAATATTCTTTAAATGAAGGAGGCCCAGATGAGCGTGGCTTGGCTCTTTGAGTCCAGGGATGGAGGAGATTCATTTGAGGGAAGTAATAATGTACATATCCCTCAATCGGAGTCACTGATTATTATCCTCATCATCATTAAGATGCATGCTCTTTCTTAGGAGCTTACTTTGTATCTGGCATTGTGCTAAATGCTTTTCATAGGTTAGCTAATTTGATCATCCAACAATGTTATCACTTCATTTCTTGCCAGTCTCAATAAATGGAGGTAGTATGTATACTTAGAAAGGCTAAGTGGTTTGCCCAAGGTCAGCATCTAACAAGTAGTGGAAATAGGATTCACATCAAATCCCTTCTGATGCCAGGGGTCATTCTATTACCAACAGTGTAATTCCCACTTTTGATTCTGCATTTCTGTCTCTGTATCCTAAGTGAAGACCTTTATTGATGAAGTCTCTGGGTCCTTAAAAGCTAAATTAGGAAGCCAGTTGCTGGTGGCTCATTCCTGTTGCAATCCTAGCTACTCATGTGAGGCTGCGATCTTAGGATCTTGGTTTGAACTCATCCCAGGCAGGAAAGACAATGAGACTTTTATCGCCAATAAATGACCAAAAAAGCTACCAGTGGAGCTGTGGCTCAAGTGGTAGAGGGCCAGCTTTGAGCAAAAGAAGATCAGAGACAGTGCCTAGGCTCTGAGTTCAAGCCCCAGGACTGACACAGAAAAACAAACAAACAAAAACCCCCAAACAAACAACAAAACTAAATTAGGGCTCCCTGGGAGAACTTCATTTTATTCAATTCCATTCTTTCTTGGACTCTGTAAGAACAAATTTTTAGAATAATAGATTCTCTAAAAGCTAATTCTTCAAGCCAGCAGTCAGACAGTCTTTTCCTGTGTTTATTGCAGTGAATTTATACTCTCATCCTCACTTGACAGCTGAAATAACCACTGGGAGCCTGTGCTAATGCTTGTACTTTAGGAATCCAGCCAATGAAATCTGCTGGGTAGAAATGAATCCTATCACAACTGCTGCTGGTGTCAGACTCGGTTGTCTTGGGGACAAATATGATCAGTTCTTACTTTCTAAAGGCGTATCAGAAGCCAGGCATGTTGGTTCATGCCTGCAGCCTTCTTCCATCAGGAAACAGACATCAGGAGGATTGTTGTTAGAGGACAGCATTTGTATTAGCAAGGCCTTTCTTGACCACCTTCCCAGATGTGGTAGTATGCACCTATCATCACAGCTGTGCAGGGGCAGAAGTAGGATGATTGTAGTCTGAGGCCAGTGCCCGGCATCAGACCCTACCTAAAAAAAATAACTACAGCAAAAGGGTTGGAGGCTTGGGCTCAAATACTAGAGCTCCTGCTTAGCTAGCACCAAGGCCCTGAGTTCAAACCCCAGTATGGTAAAAGTAAACAAACAACCCCACCCTGGAGATTATCAGAGATAATATCTGCCCTGTGAGCCACAGAAGATTTGATAGTGACTTTATGATCTGTCCTAATGTGGAACAGGGAAATGTCTCCCATAGAGGGAATCATTGTGTGAAACTTCTTTACTATGGATTTTAAGGTGATATTTCTCTGGCCTTCAAACTTATACTCTTTGATACGAGATACATCCAGACTCCAGCTGTTACCAGAAAAGACATTCTGTAATCTCAGATTGAAAACTTAAGGCTAAATGAAATTGAAGAGGGGACAAGATTCAAAGGCAGACAACTTGTGCTTCCTATAATTCAAATAGATGGGAAACACTGAAACCTGAGAAATACAAGTTAGGAGAGGGAGGGGGAGGTAAGAAGGGAAGGAGGGAGGGGGGGAGAGAATAATGAACTATAGCAGCTGAAAAGTGTTAGCTCATCTACTTAAGGATTAGATGGCATTTGATGCCTGCCATTTTAGGTAGCACTGCAGTGAGGAAGTGGCAGACAGATTCCCTGACCTCATGGTGTCTTCCTTTTAAATTTTTACACATGCTTTTTTTTTTTGATGAACATATTTCTGATGGCCAGAAAAACAAATAAACCTCTGATGTCAAACATTCAGATTAGCCTTGAGGCAGAGATAGGGTGGAACAGGAGCTAGGCCCATCCCTAGGGGTTAGGAATCAGTCTGTATGTTGATCATCAGATAGAGCTCCGAGTCTCTACATAGCATAAAAGAGGGAGGTAAACGAGTCTGGTAAATGAAATTCCTAGATATGAAAGTGGGCCACACCAGGACAGACTCTCTGTTCCTGGGTAGTTTGTCTTTCCAGGCCTGCAGAGAATAGCAGGGGCCAAGAATTAAACAATAATTTTTCTCAACCTTGTTGTGCCTCTCATTGAAGACAGAACAATCTTCAAGGGCTCAGCAAATATAACGCCCAGTTTCTTGATTTAGTACAGTTATTGTTTAAAGGTTGGCACAGGCTTAACAAAGCCACAGAACCTTCTGGATTTCTGATTCTGGCCCTACCCTCTCAATAATGATAATACTCATGACTATGAACTTAACCTTGGGACTATGGAGAGAAGTCATTTTCACTCAAGAGAACTCACTTCAATTGCTTGGATTTGTAGAAAGGAAGAAAAATGCAACACCACTCTTATTTGAGAAGCAGGGCGATGTTGGGATATGGCCTCCACTGAGAGCCTCAGGAAGTTAACTGGATTGGTGAGTGACCAGCAGAGCTGCCCTGCCCTAATGAAAAATCAGCTCCTGAGGGCTGGCCATGAGCCCTGCAGGATCCCAGCTGGCTGCTCCCTTAGACTCTTCTCTTACCACCTGTGCTGGCTACTGAAATTCTCTGCTCCAGGGAACTTCCTTAGTCTTTGGCCTTACACAGCCCCATCCTTTTTATTGATTATAAAGAAAAGCACTTTTGATAGAAGCTGCTGCAAGAGAAAACATGATTTTCTTCTCCCAACTTGACTGGTTTTTACCATAGTCCCTAACAGTCAGTCACCTTCGAAGATAGCACTTCATGACAACATGGCCTTGATCCTAACATAAGTATTAACTCCTGCCTTAATGGTGTTTGCCTTGTGTAAGATGTGATCTCAGACATTAAGATTTATTTCCTAGGCTGACTTTGGCTTTTCTCTGACACCTGGAGATTCTACTACTGGTAACGTTTTCCACGGTTTTGAAGTGAAGAGAGTTATTTATTTTTTTAATTGATTAGGATGCTGGAATTATCTCAAAGTGGTTTTCCCTTCTGTTGGGTGTCTTATTAAATCTTTTTTAAAAAACACATATTGCGAGCCCTCTGTTCTGAGCATTACCTTGCTTCCTCTAGACTCTGATCATAATGTCCTAATCGCAGTGGCTCTGTGCTTCCGCTTCTGGTGGTCTATTTTCAACAAAGCAGCCACATTGATTTTGTTAAAGAAAATCAGATCACACCATGTTTCTGCTCAATACCCACCCAAGTCTACCATCACAACTGGAGTAAAAACTCAAGACTAAAATGTGTCATAGATCTGCCTAATTCTCATTCTCCTTCCATTTCTTATCCTGTCCCACTAATCGTTCATTCCTTATTCTCTTTGCTTCTGCCATATTCATCTCCCTTCTCTCCTTGCTCATCTTCAAATTTATGAGATATATGCCTACCTCAGGCCTTGACACTTGCTATTTCCTCTATCTAGAATGTCCCCTAGTTAGGTATTCTTATGACCAACGTCTCATATACTCAGGAAAGAATCACTTTGTCCTTGAGGTCACATAGGACAATTAATCTAAATTTTCTTTTTTTTTTTGGGTCCGGTCGTGGGGCCTGAACTCTGGGCCTGGGCGCTGTCCCTCAGCTCTTCAGCTCAAGGCTAGCGCTCTACCACTTGAACCACAACACCACTTCTGGCTTTTATCTTTTTGCTTATGTAGTACTGAGGAATCGAACCCAGGTCCTCATGCATGCAAGGCAAGCGCTCTACCACTGAGCCACCTTCCCAGCCCCTCTAATGTAAATTTTCATATCCACCCCATCATTGCTGTCATGCTTCCTGTTGTGGTTTGAGTTTTGGTTGTCACCCATTTCTATTAGCAAGTAGCTACAGATCTACAGATGCTTTTCTCAGGATCTAGAAGAAAACTTGATGATATAATGTGCCAATAAATATCTAAGGAATGAATAAATGTATGGCAAATATTCATTCTAGTATCATTAAAATGGAAAACAAAGACAAATGGTCAAGAACGAATCTGTGGGGGATTTGTGGACAAAGCATTGCTTCCGAGTGGGAGGGGCAGCGGTCTCACACAGTGAGCAAATATCACATACTATGAAGTGCTTCTTAGGAGTTAAAAAAAAAAAAAGCCGGGCGCCAGTGGCATACGCCTATAATCTTAGCTATTCAGGAGGCTGAGATCTGAGGATCACGGTTCAAAGCCAGCCTGGGCAAGAAAAGTTTGTGAGACTCTTATCTCCTTATCTCCAATAAACTACTCAGAAAACCTGGAAGTGACACTGTGGCTCAAGTGGTAGAGCACTAGCCTCAAGCTGAAGAGCTGAGGGATAGTGTCCAGGCCCAGAGTTCAAGCTCCACGACCGACAAAAAAAAAAAAAATCTCAAGAAATACATTAGTATGGAACAATTTGTATGGTGTACTATTAGGAAAACAGAGAAAACCATAGAGTGGTGTTACTATTATAAACAAGAACAACAAAACAGTCCCAATATATTTCTGTAGGTACATGTGTATGTGTTTATACATTTTTTGTTTGTATATATATAGTTTTTTTTTTTATTGGTGTTTATACATTTGACAGAGATCCATATGTATATATCTAGAAAAAGGCCCTAGATTCTCTGTCAGTTGTCAATTCTTTTTCTTTACAGTGAATATTTAAGATTTCATTTCTCAAATAAGACTGTTATATATTCTTCTTTTTTTCTTTCCTTCCTTCCTTCCTTTCTCTCTTTTTTTTTTTGTCAGTCATGGGGCTTGAACTCTGGGCCTGGACACTGTCTCTGATCTCTTCAGCTCAACACTAGTGCTCTACCACTTTGAGCCACAGCACCACTTCTGGTTTTCTGGTGGTTAATTGGAGATAAGAATCTCATGGATTTGCCATCCCTGTCTGGCTATGAACTGTCATCCTCAGATCTCAGCCTCCTGATTAGCTAGGATTATAAGTGTGAGCCACCAGTGCCTGGTTCTTTTTTTTTTCTCCAATAGAGCCCCTTAAAGTTGAAAAAAAATGGACACAGAGACTTTAGCCTGCGTACCTACCAGTGTTTGGCTGACCTGAGGTCTAGTTAGCTCTGCTGGAGGCAAACACATTGGGAGTTTTCTCCTGCAGATGATCACCATTGTTTGAATTATTTCCCCAGGGAATGTATTCCAGGAATTCATGGGTAATATGTGGGAAAATAAATGAACTGGAAAAATCCTGAGTGTAGTAGGTATTCAAGGAATATTTACTGAATAAATTAATGTACTTTGCATGAATAAAAAATGAAATATTCAAATGAATACATGCATCTTTGGATGTATGTATTTCCAGTAGGTTCCTGTGTTTTGGCTGAGTCAAGAAAGATATTTGTAAAGTTATGCGTCTATCAGAAGCAGGCCTGAAGGAATATCTTTTAAGAGTCATCCATTCTTGCAGTATGAATATTGGAAAATCTATTAAAAGTCAAATATTGGGAAAATGAACTTTTGTACCTAATACTAATTCAATCTTTGGTGTATGTCAGGTTTGAATACAACACACCACAGAAGAGCTTAAAATAATATTAATTATTTCCAAACTTTGTTTCAAGCTTAAATGGGCATTAGGTTATGAATATGTATTCCTATTAAACCTATGCCAAGGTCTGAGATGCTTTGTGGGCTCAATATGTCAGTCCTTTTCTTGGATAAGCATTTTAAACTTTTGAACATTTTTAGATTTGACAGAAACCTATTGTCCAATGGATCCTCGGCAAAGAGGCAAAACAAAGCATTTATACATGGTAACTTTGTGAACAGATAAGACTGTTTTTACTTTTTCTTTAAAATGCTATTCATTCCATAATAATGTGAATTTCAAATGGTCCTCAACCTGAGCATCTAAATTGCTAATAATTGTTCAGAACACCCTCCTGCCTTGCTTTAGAATCTTTTCCATGTGGCTTCCCAGAAATAACCTATTTATCTTTATCAATATACATCTCATTAAAGATATATATAATGCCCCCATCTGTATATCCAAAAGATCCAAAAGATCAAAAAGATTTGGGGTAAAGGAAACTAAAAATATATCTAAGAATTCCTTTGTTAAAAGTCCTCATTGAAGTTTCAATATTTGTAAGATTACTGTTTTAAATATTGATCCCGCCATCCCTTCATGTTGATAGAATGCTTTTACTTAGTTGAGTTTTCTGAATACACACACACACACACACACACACACACCCCACAGTATTTATGTACCTGGGCACTGGTGGCTTACACCTATAATCCTAGCTACTCAAAAGGCTGAGATCTGAGGATTATAGCTCAAAGCCAGCCCAGGCAGGAAAGTCTGTGAGACTCATCTCCAATAAACTACTCAAGAAAAGATGGAACTGGTGCTGTGGCTCAAGTGGTAGAGTGCTAGCCTTGAGCACTGGGAGGCACAGGGACAGCACCCAGGTCCTGAATTCAAGCCCCAGGACTAGCAAAAAAAGTGTTTTTGCATTCCACATTTCATCCTTTCTGGCTAGAATAGCCATGGTCACATAAAGGATTTCTTTTGGCAATTTTGGAGGCTATGACATGTAATAGCATGGGTTATCATTTAAAATAAGTACAAAAATACAACATCAACTTTCCATGGGCAAATATTCTACTATAATATGTAAACTACTCAGTATTTTCTTACTGTACTAGGAAGTGTGAATTAGATTATGATACGATGGGAAATGAGAGTTTGAAGTCATTCCAAACCTGGCAAATCTTCACCACTGCCCAAAGTTTTTCAGGAGTTGTGAAAACATCAGAGTGCCTTGTGTCTTGAAGCTTTCTTTCAACAACCCAAGAAAGGACCCCAGCACGCAAGCAGAGCTAAGCACTGCATCCTCGAAGCAGCTTACTGAATTAATAAGACAAATCAATTAATGTAATGTGCTGTGGCTTCAGGATAAAACAAGAAAGTGGACAAATGTGGAGCTGTTTACCATACTGGGATCAAACACCTAGGAAGACTGAACAAAACTTTCTCCTTTTTCTAAGCCTTCAAGAACTCAATATGGCTCCTGCGATGGATTCAGCTATATTCGCCACAAATTACTAGTTGAATGCCTTTCTTCAATGTGATAATATCCCTTCCCCTGCTTCTCTCCTCTTTTCTTTCCTTTCTCTCTCTTTCTTTTTTCTCTCTCTGTTTCTTCATGTGAGAACACAGAGAACACCGAAAGAACATGATCAACCGCAGAGACTCCACTGGGAGTTGAAGCTTCATTTCAGCTACATTTCTATTGAAGTTCCCCAGGATGTGGCAGTTTTTTTATGGCAGCCTGAGTTGACTAATACAGACTTGGATAGTCTTCTGTGTAGTGCTTTTCGGGGGGAGGTTGTGGTAGGCACGTGCTGGCTATTTGCCAAATAGCCTCATTTCCTGCCTGAAAACAGAACTGGACTCTTTTCCTGAGCTTCCTTGAGTTAGTGGGGACAGAAGCCAGAGTTCTGATGAATGGTCTGTGGACAACTCGGTCTTATCTAGCACTTCCACACTTAGAACAGGTCTCTGTGCTAGCTTTCCCTTCCCTGCCTTCTGGGGGAAAGCAGAGGCTCAATGGAAGATTACATAGGCCTAGAAATGGCAGAGCCTCTTAGGTATTTTCAGCCTAGAGTCCATAGATTCTTTGGCAAATGGATGAAATTCCAGAAATCTTTGAGCCTGATAAACAATAACAACAACATATGTATGTTTTGAGAAAACTTAAATGTAGCATTTCCTTTTACTTTGAATGTAGGCAAATCATTACTGTGGTATTCACATTGCTCAGACTCTCTCACTCAGCGAAAACACAGATATTTCATATTGTATTACAGTTGTTGATGTGCCGACATATTTTTTAATATTCAAGATTGCTTTAGAATTATGATCGTTATTAAACCTGCTGTTACATTTTGTTATTTAATGTTTTAATAAAGAAGCCAGTGCATCACTATATCTCAAGTTTGTTTTTAAAATATTTGATTAGTGAGTTTAAATTTTGTTTTATGTATTTTAAGGCTATTATCCTGAAAAGGAGGAGGTTGACAGACTTCAAAAGACTTCCGAGGTTAACAAGTTACATGGCAGTTGAAAGAGCATGAGTCAGCGTGATAATTTAAGGACCTTAAGAGACTGTAGTATTTGTTAGTCTTTCCAGATGAAAAGGTTCACAATCTCTTAAGACAGGGGTCAGCCAATGTTCCTTGTACAGGTTCTAGACAGTGAATATTTTGGTCTTTGTGAGCCATACGATCCCTATTAGAATTATCCAACTCAGCAATTATAGTGTGAAAACACCTATAAAGAACACATAAGTGAACAAGCTTGGCTGTGTTCCAGGAAAACATTATTTATAGGCTTTGAACTTTGAATTTCATATATTTTTTCACATGTCACTCGTATTCTGATGGATTTTTGTTTCAGCCTTCTTAAAAAATATGAAAACCAGTGGTAGGCATGTGCTGGCTATTTGCCCAACAGGCCACACAAAAGCTGGCAATGGGTTTGTAATTGGCCAACCCCTAATCTACACCATAACAAGAGTGGTCGGTAGTTTGGGTAAATGTTATTGTACTGACTTCCTGGATAATTCAATTTGAACCTTACTTGAGATGTCATTGAATGGGGTCTAAAGCAACTCTGAAAAGTCTACTCTTCCTAAATTCAAATGGCATCCTAGTATTAACATGCATCCTTCACCTTTACAGCCTAAGAAAAACATATGGTGCTTGAAAAAATAAACATGGAGCTCTGCACCTCACTGAACCCATTAGATTAGGACTAAGCTCTGAACTTTCACTATACTCTCTACATGATTTTACACAGAGAACTGTAGAGTAGACGTGCGGCAGCAAAGGATGAAGAGTAGCTCTAGATTTCTCCTCTTAGGCTCTTGGTCTCTATTTCCTTTTCTTTGAGGTTAAAATTTGCAAAAATTACCTTATAAATATATTTTCAAACATATATTTCACTATCAGCCTATTGATGGTACCAAGTAAGAAGACTAGAGTTTGGAATCCTGTGTTTAAGGGATGGTTTCAGCAAGTTGTGCCTCTTCCTATTATTTTTTTAACTATTTTTCCTTCCTCTCAAGCTTTCTTCTTCTTGGTTTTCTCTTCTTACTCTTCTATTTTCTTCTAACAAACATTTATGGAGAACCAAACAGGCCTTCATTTTAGGACCTTCTTTTCAGATGCCCTGAGATTTGATTGTTTCTGTTTTCCTACATATTGTCTTTAAATTTTTTGATGACTTTTTTTTGTCAGTTGTGGGGCTTGAACTCTGGGCCTGAGCACTGTCTCTCAGCTCTTCTGCTCAAGGCTAGTGCTCTACCACTGGAGCCACAGTGCCACTTCCCCAAAAGTTTTTTTTGACGATTTTCTAACATTGAAAACTAGTGAGATTTCACAAAAGAATCAAGGAGATGGCAACAGGAAATATTTTTATGTGATGATCATTAGAGACAAGATAGCCATTAGAGACAAAGTAAAGTCCCCGTCTTCCAAACATTTTATATACAACAATGTTGTTTTTGTAACTGAAATTTTTCGCATAGTAGACATGTGAGCTTTGGCCCTCTATTTGTAGTTGTTGATTTACAAAAATATTCTGTCATGTGCACCTCTCACCTAAGACTGGAAACTAAGTACCAGTTTCTCAGATGAAAGCAAGTTAATCTATCCTCATTCATTCACATCAGAGATCTATGTACTAGAGCTTGCTCACCAAATTTGGCCTGCTGCTTGTTTCTGTAAATAAATTTACAAATACCTTGTGTTGGAATACAGTCATGTCCATTTGTTTATGTATTGTCTATGGCTTCTTTCACACTGATGGCAGAGTTCAGCAGTGGCCTGCCAGTTCTAAAATAATTCCTACCTGGTCCTCCAAAAAAAATTTGGCTGATCTAAGATTTATGTTTACTGTAAGAATTTTGTACATGAAGAGGTCTGTTAAACCCTGGCTAATGTTAAATTTTGCTTCCCATTTGGGTGTTTCATGTTATGGGAACAAGTATGTAGACATTTCACTGGTACTTGTTATTCATTCTTTATGGTACTTTTGCCTTCATGTAGATTCAGTCACAATTTTTTTTGGCGGGGTCGGTCGTGGGGCCTGAACTCTGGGCCTGGGCACTGTTCCTCAGCTCTTCAGCTCAAGGCTAGCACTCTACCACTTGAGCCATAGTACCACTTCTGGCTTTTTCTGCTTATGCAGTGCTGAGGAATGGAACCCAGGCTCTCATGAATGCAAGGCAAGCACTCTACCACTGAGCCACCTTCCCAGCCCCTCCATCACAATTTTTATTTAGTTTATTGTTTCTTTAAAAGAGTCATTTGCAGGGAGATAGATGGACTTAACTGAAACAAGCAAACAAACAAACATTTTTTAAGTGAACTAAGTCAGGATCGGAGAGATAAAGGATGCATGTTTCCTCTTATATGTGGAAGTTAAATCTAAATTATAAAATATATGTAAAGAAAGCCAGGGGCTGGTAATCTTAGCTACTTAGGAGGCTAAGACCTGAGGATCATGGTAAAAAGCCAGCCCTGACAGAAAAGTCCATGAGACTCAACCACCTAAAAGCCAGAGGTGCTTACCAGCCTTGAGCAAAAAAGCTCAGGATAGTGCCCAGGTCCTGAGTTCAAGGCCCAGGATTGGCACTCATGCGCCCCTATACAGAGTCTTATGCATATGCATTCATATACAAGTATATTAATCAATATATGGTATATGTAGGGGAGGATTCCAATTGCATAACTCCTTTGATAACTAACTTTTGAGTTTAACAAAATGAAAACCAGGAACATGTGTTGTTGTTGATGTGTGTGTGTGAAGTCAAACAGAGGGGGGAAATATGAGTGGAGGGAGTATATATAAACAAATGGCAGCAGGAAAATTGAGGGGAAGGATTGGGCTAGGAGCGATTGTGGAGAATACGAAAGTGGTGACATTGATGAAGATATAAAGTACTCACGAATGGAGACAGGGTGAATTGAAAACTCTTTGTATAGCTACATAAGGATAAATTTTTTTATCAATAGTAACATTTTTTTCCATCCTGTTATGCAAATTTTACCTTGAGCAGGAACAAAAATCTTCCCAGCCAATTCCCACTTTCTCAGTGAACCATATGGGGTAATCAGAACTGGGATGGAATCAGATAGCTAATGGTGGGCGAGCATTTGGCCATTATACACATTGCTACTGCAGCTAATCTACTTGAAACATGCCTATGATATTATGCTTATTAAATGCCTCTGACCAGGAGGAAAAAGTTTAGTTAATGGGATTAGAAAAAAAAATTCAACAGTTGTAAGATAGCTATCAAGGGGTTTAACGCTTTCCTGGGAAAATTAATCTGTCTTTAGACAAACAAAATTATTATTTTTTTTTTTTATTTTATTTTTTTATTGTAAAGCTACTATACAGAGGGTCACAGTTACATGAGTGAGGTTATGAGTACACTTCCTCTTGAACATTGTTACCCCCTCCATTGTTTTCCCCCTACCATCCCCTCCCTCCCTCCCTTCCCCGAGGTTCTTTTTTTTTTTTTTTTTTTTTGATTGTGATTAAATGATTACATAATTTCAAAGTCACAAGTTCATTCTAACTTCCCTGGAGCAAATTGTCTACCACAGTCTGTAATATATAACAGTGTTCACATGTTATATACCATATTTGTGATCAGCAGCATGAGGATATTTAGTAGTGGTTCAACCAGATGAGCGGGAGTTCTTTGTTTCTTAAGTCCTGTTAGTTTTGTCGTATCACTAACCTTTTGGATTTAGCATCCACTTATGAGGGAGACCATGTACCGTTTGTCTCTTCGTTCTTGGCTTACCTCGCTCAACATGATTCCTTCTAGCTCCATCCATTTCCCTGCAAATGCCATTATTTTGTCATTTCTAATGGCTGCATAATATTCCATTGTGTATAGATACCACAATTTTTGGATCCATTCATCTGTGGTGGGGCACCTAGGTTGTTTCCATATCCTAGCTATTGCGAACAGTGCTGCAATAAACATGGAGGTGCACGTGTCCTTGTATATTGGTTCCTGTTGTTCAGGGTAGATGCCTAGAAGTGGTATGACTGGGTCGTAAGGGAGGTCAATCTTTAGCTTTCTAAGGACCCTCCAGACTGCTTTCCAAAGTGGTTGTATAAGTGTACATTCCCACCAGCAGTGTAATAGGGTTCCTCTTTCTCCACATCCCCTCCAGCATTTGTCGTTGGCTGATTTGTGGATGTGGGACATTCTGACTGGGGTAAGGTGGTATCTCAGGGTTGTCTTTATTTGCATTTCCTTCACCACCAGGGATGATGAACATTTCCTCATGTGTTTCTTTGCCATTTTTATTTCTTCATTTGAGAAGTCCCTCTTTAGTTCCCTTGCCCATTTAGTAATTGGTTTGTTAGGTTTGGGAGGGATTAGTTTCTTGAGTTCCCTGTATATACAGGATGTTAACCCCTTGTCTGATATATTGCTGGTAAATATTTTTTCCCAATTAGTTGGTTGTCTTTCTAGCTTAGTTGCGATAGATTTAGCTGTGCAGAAGCTTTTTATTTTAAGGTAGTCCCATTTGTCGAGTCTCTCTCCAACTTGTTGTGACCCTGGGACTCTGTTCAGGAAGTTCCTTCCTGTGCCTATTAGTTCAAGTGTCTCTCCTACTCTGTCCTGCAGTAGTTTCAGAGATTCAGGTTTAATGTTAAGGTCTTTAATCCATTTTGAGTTGATGTTGGTGCATGGTGATAGGCTGGGGTCCACTTTTAGTTTTCTGCTTGTGGCTGCCCAGTTTTCCCAGCACCAGCGGTTGAAGAGGCTGTGTTTCTTCCATTGTATGTCTTTGGCTCCTTTGTCGAATATCAGCTGGCTGTAGGCCTGTGGATTTATATCTGGATCTTCTATTCTGTTCCATTGGTCTTCGGGTCTGTTTTTGTGCCAGTACCATGCTGTCTTTGTGATTATAGCTCTGTAGTAGAGTTTGAAGTTCGGCATGGATAGCCCTCCCATATTGTCTTTATCCCCTAGAATTGTTTTGGCTATTCTAGGTCTTTTGTTGTTCCATATAAATTTTTGGACTGTTTTCTGTATTTCTGATGTACGTCATTGGGATTTTAATAGGAATTGCATTGAATTTGTATATTAATTTTGGAAGTATCACCATCTTTACTATATTAAGTCGGCCTATCCAGGAGCATGGGAGGTCTTTCCATTTCCTAGTGTCTTCTGCAATTTCTTTCTTTAACTTTTTATAGTTCTCATTAAATAGTTCTTTTACATCTTTGGTTAGGTTAATTCCTAAATATTTTATTTTTTGGGAGGTTATTGTGAATGGGGTTGCTCCCTTTATTTCCCTCTCTTCCTGTGCGTTATCAGTGTATAGGAAGGCAACTGATTTTTGTGGGTTTATTTTGTATCCTGCTATTTTGCCGAAGTGACTTATGATTTCTAAAAGTTTGGGGATGGAGTTTTTGGGATCGTGGAGGTATAGTATCATGTCGTCTGCAAAAAGGGATAGTTTCACTTCTTCTTTCCCTATGCGGATCCCTTTAATGTCTTTTTCTTGCCTTATTGCCCTGGCTAAGGGTTCTAGGACTATGTTGAAGAGGAGTGGAGACAGTGGACATCCTTGCCTTGTTCCTGTTTTTAGGAGGATTGGTTGTAGCTTTTCCCCATTAAGTATAATATTGGCTATTGGTCTGTCATAAATGGCTTTTATTGTTTTTAGAAATGTTCCTTCTATTCCTATTTTCTCCAGAGCTTTTAGCATGAATGAATGTTGAATTTTATCAAAGGCCTTTTCTGCATCTGTGGCGATAATCATGTGATTCTTGACCTTGGCTCTGTTGATATGCTGGATTACATTTATTGACTTACGTATGTTAAACCATCCCTGTGTCTCTGGGATGAAGCCTACCTGATCATAGTGTATTATTTTTTTTATGTGTTTCTGGATTCTGTTAGCTAGAATCTTGTTAAGGATCTTTGCATCTGTGTTCATCAAGGAGATTGGCCTGTAATTCTCCTTTTTGGTTGGGTCTTTGCCTGGTTTGGGGATGAGTGTGATATTGGCTTCGTAGAATGAGTTTGGGATAGCTCCCTCCTTCTCTGTTTCTCTGAAGAGCTTGAGGAGTATGGGTATTAGTTCTTCTTTAAAGGTCTTATAGAATTCTGCTGTGAATCCATCTGGTCCTGGGCTTTTTTTTGTTGGAAGACTTTTGATAGCTTCCTGTATCTCATTATAGGATATTGGCTTATTTAATTGGTTAACTTCTTCTTTGCTCAGTTTGGGTAACTTGTATTTCTCTAAAAATGCATCCATTTCCGCCAGATTTTCTTCCTTTAGAGAGTATAGCTTTTGAAAGTAGTCTGTTAGAATTGTTTGGATATCTTGGGTACGTGTTGTGATGTTTCCCGTGGCATCCCTAATCCTATTAATATGGGTTTCCTCTCTTCTTTTTTTAATTAATCTTGCCAACGGGCCATCAATTTTGTTTATTTTTTCAAAGAACCAGCTTTTTGTTTGGTTTATTTTGGTTATGGTTTTCTGATTTTCTAATTGGTTAATCTCTGCTCTCAATTTGGTTATCTGGCTTCGTCTAGTAGCTTTAGGTCCCATTTTTTCTTGTTTTTCTAGCTGTTTTAGTTGCAACATGAGATTATTTACTTGGTCTGTCTCCATTCTCTTGATGTGGGCACTGAGGGCAATAAATTTGCCCCTCAGGACTGCTTTTGCTGTGTCCCACAAGTTTCTTTGTGAGGTGTTTTCATTTTCATTGAGTTCTAGGAAATGCTTTATTTCTTCTCTGATCTCTTCTGTTACCCAGGCCTTGTTAAGGAGTGTGCTGTTCAATTTCCATGTATTAGAGAAATTTCTGCGGTATGCTTTGTTATTGAGAGCTAGCTTGATTCCACTGTGGTCAGATAGGATACAGGGGATTATGTCGATCCCTTTGTATTTGCTTAAGTTCCTTGAATGAACTATGATATGGTCTATTTTGGAGAAAGTTCCATGAGCTGCTGAGAAGAATGTGTACTGTGTTGTTTTAGGGTGAAATACTCGGTAGATGTCAGTTAATTCCGCTTGAAGTATGGCCTCACTTAATTCGGTAGCTTCTTTGCCAATCCTCTGGTTGGTAGACCTGTCCTTTGGTGAGAGTGGCGTGTTAAAGTCTCCTAGTATTATCGTATTGGGATCTATTTTATTCTGTAAGTTTGAGAGCATTTGTTTAACATATCTGGGTGCACCGATATTTGGGGCATATAAGTTGATGATGGTTATATCCTCCTCTTGGATTGTTCCCTTTATTAATATGTAATGTCCGTCCTTGTCTTTCTGTACTGATTTTAATGAAAAGTTTATTTTGTCAGATATCAGGATAGCTACACCTGCTTTCTTATTGGGGGAATTTGATTGGTAGATCCTTTTCCACCCCTTCACTCTGAGTTTGTTTGTATGTTTGGCTGAGAGGTGGGTCTCCTGAAGGCAACAGATGGATGGGTCTTGTTTTCTGATCCAGTCCTCAGTTCGTTTTCTTTTAATTGGCGAATTCAGCCCATTTATATTAAGAGAAAGTATAGAGAGATGCATTGTTGTCCCTGCCATTCCGTTTTCCTAAGTTTTTCTTCTTTCCTTTCCTCCTGTGCTTGCTCAGTTAGACTTTGAGTAATGCCTGTTTGGGGCAGGTCCCAGTTCCTGGTTGCTTTCTTCAGGTTGTGTCCCCCCTCTTAGAATTCTTTGTAATGCTGGCTTAATGTTTATGTATTCATTTAGTTTTTCTTTGCTATTAAAAGTTTTCAGTTCTCCATCGAATGTGAATGCTAGCTTTGCCGGGTATATCAGTCTGGGTTGGCAGTTATTGGCTCTCAGGGCTCGTATGGTGCTTTCCCAGGCTTTTCTTGCATTCATTGTTTGTGTGGAGAGATCTGCAGTGATTCTAATTTTTTTCCCGTTGTAGTATAGCTCCTTCTTCATTTTTGCTGCATGCAGGATTGTTTCCTTATTATTCAGATCCATCATTGTTACTATTATGTGCCTAGAAGTGTTTCTCCTGGGATCTTGCTTGTTGGGTGTTCGATAAGCTTTTGTGATGTAGTTAAGATGGTCGTTTTTGAGGTGGGGAAAATTTTCATTGACTATCTTGTTAAATAGGTGTTGCATTCCCTTGCTCTGGAATTCCTCACCTTCGTCCACTCCGATTATGCGAAGGTTAAATTTTTTAGCATTATCTGCTTGCTCTTGAATTTCCCTTTGGTTTAATTTGAGTGATTTTTCCATATCTGTCACTTTTTGGTCCAGTTGGTGTATTCTGTCTTCTGTATCTGACACTCTACCTTCCATTTCATTCACTCTGTTGACCGTGGCTTCTATTGTGGTTTGCATGGTGGAAATGGATCCCTTTATGGATTCAATGTTGGTTCTCAGAGTACTGATCTCACCTCTCAATGAGGTGATATCAGTATGCATTACCTCTAATTTGGCGTTTATCTCACTTCTTACTGAGGTTTGTGCAGCTTCTATTTTTGCATCCAATTTTTGTTTGATATCCTGTATATCTTTTGATAGTTCATCCTTGTGCTCTTTCAATTTCTGATCCATTTCTCGCTTTATTTCTTGAGTCATTGCCTCCAGCAACCCTTGGATGTAGTTTTTGTCTTCCATTCCTGCTTTGCTCCCACTGGGGCTCTCCCCTGCGTGGCTGCTGGCTTTTGAGGTGAGCTTGCTGTCCTGGGTAGTGGTAAACCTTATGATTTTTCTCTGTGATTTTCGCATGGGGGTTCAGGAGACTGCTCTTCAATCTTGTTTTGGTGTGTCTGTCTTTGCTTGGTTGCTGATTCTCTATTGGTAGAGAGAGTCTGTGTCTGATCTGGATTCTGTTGGGAGCCTATTTCCAGCTGCTATTCACTTAGGATTCTCAGCTCTCTGCTGTAGCAATTCCCGCCTTTGGAAGGGTTGAGCAGCCTAGACTGCTTGTGTTTGCTCCTGCGGGTGCTCTTGGGAAGATCAGATGCTCTGGATGTACTCTCCCAAATACTGGAGTCTGCTATGGGCTCCTGATGTGTTTTTGTTTGTTTGTTTTGGGCTGGTTGTGGGCTTGAACTCTAGGTTTGGGTGCTGTCCCTCAGCTCTTCAGCTCAGGGCTGGCACCCTACCATTTGAGCCACAGCCCCACTTCTGACCCTTTTTGCTTTGTTCAGGCGCCGGTCCCCTGGCCTGGTTCCGGCCCCAGCCTGGAGCGCGCTCGTTAGGCCTGTGCTAATGTGTATACCACCTTGGTTATGCAGCCTGGAGGACACAGTTCAAATTTCTTCTACTGTTGGTAGTCTTGACCCAGGGGCACTGTTCCTGGCTTGAGCATTTAAGCTCCCTTCCCGGGGCGCTCTTGCTCTGGCCTGGCCAGCAGAGTGTGCTCCACCGGCTGGTGGGGCTCTCGAACAGTTCCCAGTTTTAGTGGGTCCTGTGGTCCGGGTGTTGGGGTAGGGAGTCTAGGTCAGGGTCTGGGGATTCCCTCCAGCTCTGGTCTCCCTTGATGGATTCCCTGTCCCCTGATGGGTACTCACCCTGTAGGTCGTCAGTTGTTGTTGCAGTCCGTCAGTTGTTGTTGCAGTCCGAGTTCAGTTGGGGTGGTTGCGGGCTGGGTTGGGCGGCCCCCCGCCGGGTCGTTGCGATCGCGATTGGGCGGGTGGTCTGCGGACAGGTCCCTTTGTGGCGCTGCTGGTGCTGCTGGTGCCGGGCGGCTTTGGCGGGATGGAGCCTCTCCGCTCCGGTGGAGAGTGATGGGTGGGGTGGGATCCTCCTGGAGACTCCCGGCTGGTAGGTTTCTCTGTTCCTGGCGATCCGCTGTTCTGCAATCCGGTACCTGGTGATCTGCAAGCAGCCCCCTGTGTCTCTGTGGCTCCGGCAGCCCCTGCCGGGCCGGCTGGCCGGCGGCTTGGCGCACTGCCGCGCGGCCAGTAAAGGTTGGGGGAGGGGTCTTCGCTCTTCTCTGTTCTGAAATTCTTCTTTTCCTCTCTTTCTTTTTTTGTTATTTTCCACCTCTGGTTTTTCTCTGAGTGTTCGTCTTTTTGTTGTTGTCGGTCTCTTGGGGAGATTAAAGGTTGGAACTCGAACTCTCTTTTTGGTTGGAGAGAGCTGTGGCGTTTCCCTACTGCCCCGTCGCCATCTTGAGAACTCCCCAACAAAATTATTTTTAACTCCTCTTTTTCAGCCCTCTCTTCTCCCCACCTCTCTGCTTGACCAACTTTGCAAATCAAGATGTCTTCTTTCTAAAGTGCTTTTTCTGCTACACCTCAGCATAGAAGTATTCTGCTTAAAGGGGTATCTGGTTCTTGGAACTGTTTAGTTGCCTTGTCAAGGTGTTAGATAGTGCCTAATGTAATTCTCAGGAATTACTGTAGGCTGGGTCTGTAGCTCAGTGATAGAGCATATTTATAACATGTGGAAACCCTGAGTTCAATCATCAAAACAAACAAAACAATAGTTAAAAGAGTAATAAGAAGGAGGATGTCATAGCTTAGCCTTGTTAAGACACAATGTTGTGAGTCCTAGAATCCAAAGACCTGATATATCATGATGGCTTTCCATCAAGGACCCATGTATCAGAGTGGCTGCATTTCCATGGGCTGTCCAGCCTCTTCCATCCCCAATATGGGCATCACTATGCCCTGTGTGAGATCTGAACTCTGATCACTACTTTTGGAGGAGTCCAAATGGGATGAAAAAGCGTTCTTACTCTAGAAAGTAATCTATAAAAGGACAGGTGTTCTTGATCAGCTGAGCAGGAAGCCGCTGGAATTCCCCCTGAAATTCTTTTTCTTGTCTCTGTCAACATCTCACAAATATGGGGCATTTGCAAAAAATAAAAAATAAAAAAGGATAATATGCAGAAGGAATTAAAGAGATCAAATGTGTTTACTTCCATAAAGTTATAATGACATAAACAATTCACTGGTCACTTTAGAAGTTACTGGGAAAAGTCAATATTTTTGAGGGCTGATAAACCAAAATAATCAATCATTTATCATGCCTTCAAACAAAATCATTACCTCTGGATAATGATGCAAGAAAAATTCTCTTTAGAGAAATACCCAGCTAACAAACAAACAAGAAGTATTTGTAACCATTTTTAACTGCTAACAAATTCATGTGTTTGAGCATTTTGGCCAGAAAACAAATCATGAATTAGACAATTAGTCCTTACACACTTCTAGAGGGAAGGATATAACTCCGCCAGTGAGAAACTCTTATTAATCAAATACTGGAGGAAAATTGTGAATCTGATCAAGCCTCTAGTTCTACCTATTAGCAAACAAGAAATGCAAGAGACAAAGGAAGATTTAAAATAATTCCATGGAGTTGTTTTCCACAAAATACAGACTTGGGAAAAAAGTCTACATGAAGACAACTTGTTTCTTAAATAGTTTTTCAAGTGAAAAACAGAGAAAAGGAAACCTATTTACTCTTAAGACTTAAAAAGATCGGTCAGTCAAGTATAATGGAGAGAAATAGATAATAAACAATAAACAATCAAGTTACTATAAATATAATTGACTTGATGTTAGGTGATATTACAATAACATATTGTTTTAATGATCTAATTGTTTAAAAATAACCTTAATTTTTACAAATATGGTCCAGTATATTTATAGATTATAGGATTTGCTTTAAAATAAATATGGAGGTGAGAGGTTAAACATAAAAGAAATGAGCTGTGTGCTGGTTCTGGTGGTAGATGAGTGATGGGTAGAAGAGGATTCATGTTATGATTTTATCTACTTTTGTTTATGCTTGAACATTTTTATAATAAAAGTTTAAAGAAAGAAGAGAATGCTTCAGTATGGCACAGGGGCATGGAACAAGTAATGGATGTAGGAATGCTTATCCAAGTTCAAAAGCTTTGTCTTTAGAGCTGGCAGTCTAAGGCAGAGAGCACAGAGCAAGAGCCTGAATCTAAGCATTTCTACAGAATCAGGCTGTGATCTATCAACTTGAAACTCACCAAACTTTAAAGCAGCCTCAGTAAAATCCATAGGACACATACACACACATATCCCAAATGCCACTAAAATCTGTTAAAAAATTTCTCAGAAATTGTGTGTGTGTGTGTGTGTGTGTGTGTGTGTGTGTGTGTGTAATGACCACAAGTATTTTTGCAAATTGAAAAACTCCCCCCAGATTTTGGCCTATCTTGAATTTCTTCTATACAATGCTTAATCTGACCCAAATTTATAATTCTTTTCAAATACAATCTTGTATGAATATGAAATGGAGATGGTCAATTTGAAAGCTATGACTTTATTGAAAGTGATCATTTAAAGAGATCATTAATTAGATTTTTAAATTAAAATATTAAATGAAAGAGTTTTTTTTAAATTCCAGTTGTAGAATTCATAAAGCTTCTGTAAGGAGTTCAAATGGAGAGAGTATAAAAAATCAAAGAGATGTCACCAATCTTGCCATGTGATTTTAAAACTTTTCTATGGTATTTAGAAATCCAGTGACATTTTTGTTTTAATTTTTTAACAAGATGCTTTCTCGCCTCTCAACTCTTTTTGGCACTAGGGCTAATGCTTCAACTGAATATTTGTTTCTCCAAAATCCCAGCTTGCAAATGGACATGGGTCTCAGGAGGCTACAGAATGTATTTTTGTGCAGACATCACAGTCACCAGCAGTCTGGATGTTAGCTTGGTGAAAGCCTGGATTACATTGCCCACCTCTTCTCAGTTACTCTGGAATATATCTTCTTTTCAAAGGCAGGGAAAATGTAGTATTTTGAGAATTTTCCCTTGAAAGTACTAGAGACAACCATGGTGTGCCAAAAGGTTTTTTTCCCCCAGGTCTTTAACTCTCTTATTTGATCTCCTCTGTCTAGTGTGTACCAGAGGTTTGAGCATGAAGAAGAAATTGGAACTCTGGAGCAAGTTCTTCAATTAGTCAAAGGCTAAAGACTCTGGTTATATAAATGGTAGGGGGAGGTGGCACTTGTGTGTTAGCTCCTCTCAGCTTTGACTTTTCTGCTTTTAACTAGAAGGTTGGAAAATATATTTGGGGGCACATATATGTATATATATATATGTAATTGTATATATGTATAATTGCCTCTTGTATAGTCCATCTTGTTGTAATAACTTGGGTTGGGTTGGAACTCAACTAAGAATCATTGGTCTAGATACTGGTTTTAAAAACTCACAAGGGGGCCACTCTGGTGTCTCATGTCTGTAATTCTAGCTACTCAGGAGGCTGAGATCTGAGGATAACGGTTCAAAGCCAGCCTGGGCACAAAAGTCCATGAGACTCTTATCTCCAACAAAGCACTAGAAAACCAGAAGTAGCACTGTGGCTCAAGCAGTAGAGTGCTTGCCTTGAGCTGAAGAGCAGAGGGACAGTGCCCAAGCCTAGAGTTCAAGCCCCACGACCGACAAAAGTAATAAATAAAACAAAAAACCCAAAAAACCTCACAAGGGGACAATTAATAAAAAGAAAAAGTGAGAAGTCATTGCTGTCTCTAGCAATACCAGTGACACATGAACCTTTTGTAAGTCTGAGCCCTCTACACAAATCAGATGATCAAGCACAACATGGCTTGTGGACTTGACTGAGCAGTAGCCAATTTCTTTCCCTTTGAAATTACAGATGTGTTCTCAGTTTTCCCTACAATACCTATATAAGCTGATGTATCTTAACTCAAATTGTACTTTAAAACACAATATTTGAGTCCCTTTTAACTGCTGTTTTAAATGACAAGAGTAAGAATAAAATACCTTTGGTGGCATTTGTATGCACACAGACATATTCAGCAAAGGTATCTGGGGAAGGGATCTGCATTTTCTGTTGGACTGGCTAACTTGACTGCAACAAGAGAATCATTAACAATAGCAATTATACTTTTGAGAGTAAGGTGGCTGGTCCCATTCAATAATTTTCCCAATACAAGAAAAAGAACATTTGCAATAGCCAGGTAATGGTGGCTCACACTTAATAATTGTAGAGCCTCAGGAGACGGAGATCTGAAGGCTCACAGTTTAAAACCAGCGTTAGAAAACACACTGAGAGAAGCATATATTCTGAGATAGTTATACTAGTCAGGGCCAATTCCTTTAGCCTTCCCAAGAGTACTTGGCTGGATTTGTATTTCATCAATGAGAAGGATCTCACCACCTACTGTATTTTGCTCTCCTGTTAAACTGAAATATGTTTAGCTACCAATTCCATGTACTTTTTAGAAACCAGTTTAATTCCTCTTCTAGAGGATTTGACTTCTAATATTTAAATGCAGCTCTCATTTTTGACCCACTTATTCTTTCCCCACAAATCGAAACATTATGTCCTTAAACTGTTTCTACTCTTCCCCAACTGCCTTTGTGTGTCTATTTACTTGAACTCCAACCATGCAAGGTGGTGCACTGATCACTTGAGTTTTACAATGTTTTCAAAAAATCAGTTTATGTATAAAATCAGAGCTCTCGTCCACAGAGTTGGGAATAAAAGATTGTGCAAGCTAGAGTTGGGACAGAACTCAGGAATCTGTAACTGAACATCTTTCTCCTGAATATCATTAGTTCATGAATTAAAGACATTTGATAGGGCTATGCCTGTGGCTATAAGCCCACATGGTTTATTTTGAACTATCATCTAACCTTCTCTATGACAGACCAGGTGTCAGAAACTCTCCCTAGTACCAGATCAGATAGTAAACAGTCCAGGTTTTCTGAGTTGTTGCCATTATTCAACTGCTACATCAGCATCAGGTAACATAGGTAATTTATAAACAAGTTAGTTTGTGAGAATAAAAAATACTCAACAAGTGGTAGACTAGATTTACTGTAGAAACATACTTTGGCAACTCTTGGTGTAGACTTCCTTACACCCTGCTGAAGCCTAGACTTAGTATACTCATTATTTTTATTATTATTACTTACTATACTCTATTATTATTGTTACTACTACTATTCTCAATATTTTTATTATGATTATTACTAGACTCACTATCCATATTAGTTAAAAACAAGGCCTAGGAAGGTATGTGGCATGCCAATTTTTCCTCAACAAACCCTAGTTGGTTTCTGGTCATTACTGTTTTTCCTAATTATTCACAAAAACCTCCTAGTGAACTTTAGAGTTTTACCCTGGTTGACCTCAGGGGTACTGGCATGGAGTATTTAGAATTCATTTCCTCTTTTGAGTAGTAATGACTGAACCAATTGTCACTTCCAGAACCTTTCTTGAAATCTCCCAGCACAGCAGAATGACAATTTTGTGATAAATTCTTTGCTTTGGTATCAAAAACATAATTCCCCTCCTAGCAGGTAGGGATATGCCGGGAGCTTCTCTGGCTGGCTTGGAGAAGCATACTGTGTGCATTTCTCTGCTATCCTGTCATCATGAAATGGGCTCTGGTGGGAGATTTTATGCCACAGATTCAGTGAACAGTCTGAACCAGAGCTGTGCCTCTTCCCTCCATCCTTGCCCTTAGACTAGTTCAATCACAGAGGCGAGCTAGATGCTGTCTTCTAAACCTTTCTCCTATCTTAGGTTTATTTCTGTCTTAACAATATTCCTTCTAGGTATTTTAGCCCAAAGATATTTTTCAGTGACACACACGTACACACACAGACACACCCCAGAAACCACAAAGCAGCTTGAGAAAAACATGAATTTTCTATCAGCTCATGTTATTGAACTCAGAAAGTAGGTTTGCCCTTTGTTTTTCTTGCTTTGAACATAGCTACATAGGTTATTCTGGGTTTTGATGTTGTTATTTTAACACTGTTAAGAAACTGGGATATTCAAACCTTCTTCACTACATTCTAGGTGGTCTCTGTCACTCTTATGTGTAGTCTTTCTTGGTGATTTACCTATGTCTGATAGTAAAAGATCAAGCATTTATGCAAAATGAAGAAAAAAATCTGAGCATTACCTATGTCTTATAAAATTTCCAGTTGGTTCATTAGCTTGTTCACCATATTCTTCTATCGGCATAATTTGCTGTTACCATACAGAATGCTTTTTTTTTTTTTTGGTTGGTCATGGGACTTGAACTCCAGGCCTGGGCACTGGACCTGTATTTTTTTTTTTCTGTGTTTTTTTTTCCTCAAGGCTAGTGTTCTACCACTTAGAGCCACAGTTCCACTTCCAGTTTTTAGGTGTTAACTGGGGATGAGTCTCATAGCCTTTCCTGCCTGGGCTGGCTTTGAAACTGCAATCCTCAGATCTCAGCCTCTTAAGTAGCTAGGATTACTGGTGTGAGCCACCAGTTCCTGGCCATAATGCTAATTTTGAGAACTAAGTTTAAGTGACTCTTCATGCCAGGCTTATTTTAACCTGATATACTCACTAGGATGCCATGTTTGCTTTACCATTTGCTAAAAGAACATAGGACATGTTTGATATCTCCCTAGTAATTCCATTTGAGCTTTGCTCATTGATGATGAGGATGGGTCCCATTGGAGCAGAATGGTTCAGAAGAAACAAAAGCTTTCTCCCTATGATTTATTTCTAAGAGACAGCATGGCCATATGTTTGCCTGGTGATGCTGGCCTAGGATAACTTGGTCCATGGAATGCCAATTGACTGTTGTAGCTGAGAACAGAATCTCAGTCATCAGTTCCTCTATGAAAGAAACAACATATTCCCTGCTCTGTCCTCACACAAGGCAAGTGTACCTTGTGTGAGCAAATGCTGCATAAACTTCCTTGTTACTCCCCACAATGGTACTTTTGTGTCCTTCAATTTCATTTCCATCTTGGAAACAATAGACATCTTTAAAAAACATTCCTTTAAATGGGTCTTCCAATAGGAAGAACTTAAGACAGATTCCAGATGAGGCCTTTGAGAGATGAATCCAGAAAGCAAAATAAGACAGAAAATATAGTCAAATGAATGAAGTTTCTGCTAAGGAGCAGGCTATGGATTTAGGTAACTGTGCCCCAGTTGGGATTTCTTAAGACTGACCTGAACTGTACTGTTCAATATGGTAGCCACTAATTGCAGGTAGCTTAGATATAATTTTAAGTTGATTAAACATTTTAAAGTTAAGCAGAGGGCCTGAAAAAGTGGCTCAGTGGTAGAGTGCTTGTCTAGCATGAAGCTCTGGGTTCGATTCCTCAGTACCACATAAACAGAAAAGCCAGAAGTGGCAGTGTGGCTCAAGTAGCAGAGTGCTACCTTGAGCAAAAAGAAGCTCATGGACAATGCCCAGGCCTTGAGTTCAAGCCCTAGGACTGGCCAAACAAACAAACAAAAAAATCCCACATCAACAACAAAAACAGTAAAAAGTTAAGCAGATAACTGTTTCCCGGATACTAAGATGAATGAATAAAAGGATAAAAGTGGTCATTACTAGTGAGGGGGCTTAAAATAGGGTCCTGCTTTTGCAATAATACAATTGACACGTGACTCTGCTCAATGATAAGCCTCAATGACTAAAGGGCTCATGTGGGGAAAAGAATGGCCTCCCCATGACATTACTTATAGTTGATGAGCATTGTCTTACCAGATGGTATGGGCCATTAGCAATTCACTCTCTGGATAAACATTCTGGACACCAGCAGGGTGCCATCTCTAATATTCAATTACTTGCTCAAGTGTGGGTTACACTGGCATTTGCCAGTGGCTTACAAACACTGACAATGGTGCTAGTTGGTGGAGAATTCTAGAGTCCAGCATGGGTCTGTCTTGCCTTTGAGCATTTTAGAAAAAAGCATGTGAAATAAGATCTTAGCTGTGTTTCTACGTGCCTTTGCACTGATGCATAGAGCTTCTTGGGGACCCCACAGTAACCGCAATATGATAATCATAGTAATTCACAACAACAATAGCTCATCGATTGCATTATACTTGTAAAAAAAAAAAACCCACTTTAGCCTTTTCTATTTCTCAAGTCCTTCCAAACCTCCAAATTTTGTGTTCTGATCTCTATTTTCTCGATGTGTAAACTGAGGGAAAAAGTTTTCAAGCTTTTCTAGATTGTAAATGGAAAGCCAGGGCTTGAATCATTGAAGGGTTATTTTGGCTTAGAAATCTAGGGCTCTGCTAAATACACACAGTGTTTTATTTATCTATTTATTTTTGGCTTGAAATGTGAAGGGGAAGAGTATAAAAGGCAATGTCATGGAGGTGGCCTGTGTAGTAGGGGTGAGAGCCCTTGAGGACTTCTTAGCCTAACCATCTTGGGAGAAGCCTGATGAGGAACCACACAAACGAGGAATGCACTGGAGTCCAGGTATGAAGGGAACATGAGCTTTTCATTGGAGGGAATGAGTATACATATTGATCTCATGGGCGAAGTGGGCAAAAGAAGGAAGTTTTCATAGGAAAGCTGGTACTTAGCAGTATTTTGAGTAAAATACAAGCTTCTCAAGTGTTTTGGCCATATCTGGTGTTGTCTTCCAATGTGATACTCTGCGGTGATACTGGATGCATCTGAATCTGCTTGGATGATTAGCCCAAAGGCTACTGTGTGAGGAAAAACATTGGCTCCTAGGAGAACTGAATCCCCTCACTTTATTCTAGTTCAGTGCTTAGCCCATTTCTTTTCAACCTGGACCTTCACTCCACAGAAGATGACGAATGCCTCTTCTGCCCCTGCTGTATCCTCAGGGGCACAATGTGAGATATTGCAGGTTGTGCCCAAGTGAGTACACACTAGCTCTAGCTCTATCACTTTCCCAAGACCAGAGGAAGCATGTGAGAAGGTGAAGGTATGAGAATATTGTGATTTGGAAGTGAGACTTGCAAAATGATGCCTCACAGGTGAACCGAGTCTTGAGCCACATCTTCCAACAGAATTTTTTAACAAGTTATACATATTTGAAACTTTGGAGATTTCATATCAACATCTGAATTTCTGGACATCCCTTAAAAAAAGTGGCAGAGTGAATAATCTGGCTGCAGGGCTTCCCTGATGTGGCAGAGTTACAATTGGTTGGAACCACATTCTGAAGACTGCTCTGCAGACTGCCATGGTTTTACTCTTACTACCTTATATTGTGATACTATAGGTGACCCTTCTTAACCACCTTGTGTTACCTGGCCTGTTCCTATAGGCATATTGGCCACTTAGGCTGTGTTTCAGACTATCCATCAAACCAATTCTAATCCTTTTAGATTTTAATTGCAGATTTAATAACAAGAAAGCACTTTTAGCCCACTGCATCATGCATGGTCATGTATCTATGGGCAGATGCCAAGTTGTTGGATGTCTCACAAAAATATCTGGCATCTGCTTTTCCCTCAAGGGAACCTTGAACCTACTGTTGTGTTAGGGATTTTTTTCTGAGCAAATGGGAAGCAGGGTTATATCAGGAAAAGTATCACTTGGTTTATAGTCAGTTATGGCCGGGGTCTTGATTTCTGCATTCAGTGATCAATTCTTTTTAAATACTGAGAGATTAGAATAAATATATGAAAGCATACTATTTTTTAAAATGATGGAAATTACCTATAATGTGAGCAATTGTGGCATCAAATGATACATCTGAGAGCTCTAAAACCTAGATTATTAAATCTAAAAGTTTAAATCTCTAAATCTGTAACACAGGATCTACTGTAGTGTGTGTATGTATGTGCGTGTGTGTGTGTGTGTGTGTGATTCATGTTCCTCTTTATTCTTCTTTGAAGTATGAACATGATTCTTTTTTATCACATCGGTACCACATCCTTGGGTACTAGGAAATTCGATTCTATCACTGTTGTTACGCATCCTAAACTCTCACATTTCTTAGCTGTTCCTTTGATCATGTTTTCTGGTGCTTAGTGTTCAAATGTGAACAGTGAACACTAGTTCTTATACTGAGAAAATGAACAACTCCTGAGCAGAGACATGCCTGGTTTCTTTGTCTAGCAGACCCAGAAAATGGGCCTGTTCAGCTTAAGTGGAAGACAAAAGCATATTATGACAAGATATTTAACCTTCCAAGGACAGCATATCCCAAGCAGGTGAGCAATGTGGTGATTCTCCTTTTTTTTTTGTCAGTCGAGGGGCTTGAACTCTGGGCTTGGGCGCTGTCCCTGAGCTCTTCAACTCAAGGTTAGCGCTCTACCACTTGAGCCACAGTACCACTTGCAGTTTTCTGAGTGGTTTATTGGAGATAAGAGTCTCATGGTCTTTCCTGCCCGGGCTGGCTTTGAACCGTGATCCTCAGATCTCAGCCTAGTGAGTAACTAGGATTACAGGCGTGAGCCACCAGCGCTCGGCCTGATTGATTCTCCTTATATAAACAATTTTTACACCATCTGTAACTTACAGGATCAGTGACAATGGCAAGGCAGCACAATATATTGCACTATAAAATCACTACATTGCTTTGTGAAAGCTACATTCAATTCGATCGAAGAAAGATGTTGACTTGTGTGTTGGTGAAAACATTCTTCATCATTCCATCATAGAAAAAAAAGAGTAAAGCAACAGTAAACTCCTCTGTGCTTGCTGAGTCTATTAATAGACAAATCGAATCACCCAACAATATCAACAAATGAACTCAGTCCTACTCAGAGATCTTTGCCTTAAGCAATAACCTCCATTTCCCCTTCTACTAAGAGAAGGGCTTGTGAAATTCTCGGCATTTGCTCTAATTATGTTACAATACTATTCATTTGTTGCACAAGCGCCAAATCAATATTAGTCATACCATACTCAGCTCTTTATTACCAGAAATATGGGATATAAGTTTTTGCACCATAAATGTTCAGATTCAATAGGCAGATGGTAGCTGCGGAATTCCCCAAACTGGAACAAGTTAAATTTAAACACAATTTGATAGTTCACACATTTGTGTAAGGGACTTAGATGAATCCAAATTGAATTTGAAGACATTTACAAATATTTGCACTGCCTTATTGGATGGTTGCCTGATTCTGACGTGTTACCCACCCTCCCTATTTCTTTCTCTAGGTCTTTCCAAGGGAGGCTATTGTAGAAATTGATCAACAGGAAGTGAGTTAACAGATGTCAACCCCTAGACTCCCTCTGTCATCGACTGATAGCCTCTGGTTACAGGACAGGAAGAGTTGTGAGCAGCACGCAGTTAAATTATGGGAAGTATCTGTATGTGTCTGGAGCCTTCTGAAAGCAGAGTCTCCTTTCTTCTCATTGGATTTTCAGTTTGGGATCAATGTTTTTACAGGAAGGTTCTAGAAGACACTGATATCATAATAAAGTGTACATGCTCAGAATTTGGGTATCATAATAATGCTTGCAGGCTTTAAAACTAGGGTTCATTCATCTAATTTAGAGAATGGTAGAAAATTTTATGGAAGATCTAAATTTCTAGCTTGTCTGAAAAATTAAACACTTGACAATATAGTAAGTACTCACCCAGAAATAATTTCTTCTGTCTTTCCTTTAATTCTGTTTACTAATTAGACAAGTAAATCCCTGCACGCCTGGAATCTGGGGGCTTTTTGCTTGACCCTCTGCTGTAGATTTTCTCAAAGATTCACAGTCTTTGGTGTATTAAAATTCTCTGGTAATTTCCCCAGTGATGATTCCTATTTTATTTATTTACTTTTTCCCCAAATGTATTTTGTTATAGAAGTATATTTCCTGCACATTTTGAAATGTGTTGTTCTAGATAATAGTTTGGTTTTTATGGTTTCAAAGTTTACAGAAAAAAAGACACTTCTAACATCCTGGTTATGGACTATATTATCCACCCTGGATATGGGCTATAAATTCAAGAAATTGAAGTTTGCTGGCATGTTTTTGTAATTTTACTTTACTTTCTTCTTTTTTTGTTGTTATATTGTCCAGGCTGGCTTCAAGCTCACAATCCTCCTGTGTCTGACTCCTGAATATCGAGAATGCCGGTGTCACCTTCATGCTGTGTTACTGACAATAAATTTTATGTTACCTTCTGATCAATATTTATGGAAACACCTAGGAAGTCTAAATTTTTATAATAATGATTTGATATCCATCTGTAGATATTTTCACTAACTTTCAAGATACAAAATCAAATTTTCTGATTAGAGCATTTGTGGAACTAGTCAGACGTCACCCTATCTTGAGAAAGATAAAAGATCCTCTCAATTTTACTTCAGGTTCAGTGTTAAAAAGTCCAGACTCTAAGACCCATTGCACTGATGATCTAATGGGAAGCCCTAAGAGTACACATGTCAAAGACAGGCTTTGGGGGAAGAATGTAGAACTTACATCGATGTTTCCTTCTTATAAACATCATCTGAATAACTCATAGAAGACATGGATTATAATTGTTTTTTTTGTCGTGGGGCTTGAACTCTGGGCTTGGGCGCTGTCCCTGCGCTCTTCAGCTCAAGGCGAGTACTCTATTGCTTGAGCCATTGCGCCACTTCCAGTTTTCTAGTAGTTTATTGGAGATAAGAGTCTCACATGGACTTTCCTGCCCGGGCTGGCTTCGAACATGATTCTCAGATCTCAGCCTCCTGAGTAGCTAGGATTACAGACGTGAGCCACAAGTATCTGGTAATAATTTCTTTTTTTTGAGAGATAAATCTGATATCCAATCATCCTAATAGCCCTTCTGTAAGTCCAATAATAAGATCTTACATTTCTTCTTGGGAGTTATGCACACCAGTTATCTTACTTATTTTCTGGGATAGTAGCTGTAATAGAAGTAAAGACTTTGAGCAGGACATCATTGCTAACTTCAAGTCTCTGAGATGTGTGTATTGTAGATTTGGTTGAAACACATTCTCTATAAATAAATGGCAAAAAAGGAGGACAAGTAGGTTTAGAAACAAGTTATTTACCACTTTAATAGGGCTGTCCAACATTTGGTCACATAGATCATTATGAAACCTAATTGCTTTCATAGCTTTCCTATCTCACCCGAAGAATTCTGAACACTCAAGAAAAAAAGCAAATCAAACATAGAAAGAGGTGCCATGATAAGACCTGTTGCTATAGCACTATGTAATTATGATGCCAGACTTTGGAATTATTCAGAGGACATTTCTGCAGTCTAGGACAGCTATACAAAGCCCTAAGACACTGTATTTACAGGACTTATTAATACAAGGGACCTATATCCTACCATAACTCTGCCAGAGTCTTAATATCATGGTGGAGCAGCTCCCTCAAGAATCCTCATTTTCTTACTTGTGGAAAAGCTAGTAGTTCTAAAAAATAGTTTCCTGGAAGAGGTTAGAATGGTTATTATTATATATCAATTGAATATAAAGTATGGTTATGTAAAGCCAAGCTTGCATGCTAATCTTGCACAGGGTAGAAAGCAATAAAAGAGGACAATGCGCTTGCTTCCTTGGGGCATCTGGTAGAAACAGAGGAAGTTCTTGATTCAGTATCACTATGACACCTCAAATTCCAGGAGTCCACGTAGTTGGCCTTCTATGGTCAATGCCATGGGCACCTATCTTCTTTTCCAAGAAAAAAGAAATTAAAACCAGTAAAACATCCAAAACTGAAAGGGTACACCAGCCATCTCACATTGTGGTACTGTTCATATCTTGAAGAGAATATATAATATTTCAAAATATTATATATACATATTTTGCAAATGGTACAAAGGAACGGTAGATCCAAATTAGAAGAGGGTTGATCGTTCTTCATGATTCCCCAAAAATTTCTCTGAGAAAACTCTTTTTTTTTTTGAAACAACTTTCCATGGTGGTAGTGCCCAGAGCTCCAAATCTTATTATGGGATGTTTTGTTACACACAGTAAACACACTGTGATCATCTGGTAATCAGTCCAAGTGCAAGTAAGAGATCCATTTGGCTTGTAAATGTATAAGATGTTTTGATTTTTCCACAATGAATCCTCCACTGGTTGTTTTCCTGTGTCTACAACAAGTTCTTCTCTTAGGTTCTTGGATGAATCTGAAATAAGAAGAGAGAAAGATATTTCAAGGAGAAAAGTACAGAATGAAGGCACAAGGAGGTGTTGATATTGAAAGTGAGGAAGTTTTACAGTGTCGTTTCTTGAAGGTCAAAAGTCCTAAGGCTTACAGTGGCTGTTCTCAAATGATAAAGCATATAGACAGGTCCCATGTTTTCATGAATGTGTTACGGTAATGTTTTTAAAAATCACAATTGAGAAGAAAGACTCTTGGAGCAATGTTTATCCAGAATGAGCTTCATGGGCATGCAACCTATTCAGTTGCAAAGAACTCTGTCCAAAAATTGATCCCACATTTGGTTTCATGCACTGCTGACTTTATTAAGAATTTCTGAAAAAGGGCCTTGCATTTTCATTTTACACTGGACCATGCTAATTATAGAATCAATCTGCATTTTTTTCTTTTCTTTTCTTTCTTTCTTTCTTTTTTCTTTTTTTGTCGGTCATGGGGCCTGAACTCTAGCCCTGGGCGCTGTCCCTCAGCTTTTCAGCTCAAGGCTAGCACTCTACCACTTGAGCCACAGCACCACTTCTGGTTTTCAGGTAGTTAATTGGAGATAAAAGTCTCACAGACTTTCCTGCTCTGGCTGGCTTAACTGTGATCTTCAGATCTCTGCCTCTTTAGTAGCTAGAATTATAAGGTGTGAGCCACCAGAGCCTGGCAATCAGCCTGGCATTTCTATTCATGGAGAATTTGAGTTGAGTGGGTCATCCATGGCTTTGTCTAATTGGCCTATTGTAAGAGAGTAGGGGTGGCATTGGGTGAAGCTGTGGCCCAAATTTGTCCACATTCATGAAGGAACATAAGAGACCTTTGTAAAGGTCTGTTCCATTCAATATTTTAGAGTGATCAAGATCATATTCCTTTTATAGTGGATGCCATTTAATTCATTTCACCATGGCTCCAAATGCTCAGATATTCAGAAGGACACATACACAGAGCCTAAATAGTGATTCTAATGGAGCTGAGGCCTCTATTGAAAAGTTCTAGGCAGCTTTATCATCTTTTAAGTTTTGTTCTCTTTGTATATTGCTGAGGATCAAACCCATGGCTTTGTGCCTGCTAGGAAAGAACTCTACCACTGAGCTACATTCCAAGCTCTCTTAATTCTTTATAGTTATAATTGTAGAGATTGATTATTCTCTGAGTTCAGGGGTGGATGTCCTTTGAAAGCTTTTGAACTTGGGCAGAACTGTAAGGAAAGATTTCATTCAAAAGTTGGTTAGGCTAGGAGCAGAACATATGAGAATTTCCTTACATTTATTTTCTTATCTTCTTGTTCCAATAATAGATTCTTCCAAATGTTGGTTTCCTACATTTCAGTAGCTTTATCGCCTTTGGTTTACACTATCTTCTTTTCCACCCAAAGGAGGCAGAAAAATATTTACAAAACTGAACTGAAATTGACTTTCATGTCTGACTTCCACATTTCCAAACTTTTGTCCTCTTAAAGATAGGAACTTCCATAGAGGATACAAGAGTCATCTCTAATACGTTAGTATTCTGCAATTAGGTAGCATAGGCTCATTTGTGTTTATTTTTTAATACATATTTTTTATTGTAAAGGTACTCTACAGAAGGGTTTCAGTTCCACGAGGAAGGTAATGAGTACATTTGCTATTGAGCATTGTTACCTGCTCCTTGCAATTGTGTTTATTGAACAAAGAAATGAGTGAGATTTCTTAGAATCAGGGGAAACTGTAACAACATAAATTGGTTTAATTTTTTTCTGTTCTGCAAGTTCTCTAAATCTCTCAGAATTTTCTGAATTTTTAATGTCTTTTTCCTTTTCCAACTCATTATTTTCCTGGCCAGCAAGTGGTATTACTTTAAACATCTCTTTCCTTTTCCTTCCTGTCCCCTTCCTCCTTTCTTCTCCTTTGCCCTCTTTCCCTCCTCCTCCTCTCTCTTTCCTCCCTCCCTTCCTTCATGCAAAATGGACTGGAACTCAGGACTCTAGACACAAGCTCTCAGACTAATAAACTATAATTCTGAGATAAGATGGAATGTGTTATAGCTGGTGCTTTGTTCTTTCAGTGATATACAAAAAAACCACTGAGATTAAAATGAGCAGAATTTTACAGAATTAGAGATACTATGAGGCAGACAGACCTAAGAGAATGTGGATAGATGACTGTCAGGGATTTATATTGGCCAATCACATAACATAATGATTTGACAAAATGACTATTAGGGTTAGTTACAATCTGAAGCCTGATTCCTCTTTTAAACAATGGAACTTAACTTTATATTGTGTGTTAATCATTGGTTTTTCTCATTTCTTTGAAAAACATTCATATATTTGACTGGAGCAAACTAAAATTAATATCTCTGAAGGTATACCAGATTGTTTGCAGCCATTTTAACTGGCTAAATTTTCTTTTCAAGTGGCTGTGATTTTCTTCTCATTTCATTCTTTTCCAAATTCTGTTCTTGAGCAAGTGACACTCAGGTTTTTTGATAAAGAATCACAGCCTTGTTAAATGACATTTCCTCTAAGAAGAGCTGTATCTTTCCAGTAAGCCATTATTCTACACATGCAGGGTACAGATGTATTCCCAAATTGTCTATAGACTCTGTAGCCCCAACGTTTCTGGATTTGATGTACTATTTTTTAGAAAGGAAGTAATTTAATAGGTACAAAATCAGAATGAAATGTCTCTAGCCAACCCTTAGTCTAGTCTTGCTAATATGTCCTCCTAAAAAAGTCTAAAGAAGAATCTAGCCAATGGTCAATTGGGGACAGTATTAGTTTAGCCATGAAACTTCACCCAAATGTACCAAATTTCTCCAAGTATGGTTTTTTATATTACTTTTACTTCAGAGTAGATCTTAGGTGACCTCTCAAGGACAACTATTTCTTTTTGATGGCATGGCATCCAGAACTTTTTTGCTATTTCTTGGGATCAGTTCTTTCAAATCTCCAGAAAGCAAAGCCTATGTTTGCTTAATACCACCTGTCTTTTCTCCTTCCTTTCTTGGGTTATGCTGCCAGAGAGATCCAATGTCCCCAAAGTTTGTTTAGACAGGACTAGTTTCCAGACTAGTCCACATTCTGGGGTGCTTGGTAGATCAAAGACTGAATTCCAACTCCTTAAAAAATGGACACCATAAATTAACACCATCAAGTTTTCAATGCATCTTTTGTTTGCCTACATTTCAAAGACTTCTGAGAATCTTTTCTTTGGATAGCTATTGTGATGTCATCTACCAAGTGATAAGGTTTAAGAAAGCCTTCTTTGAAGTACCTATAGAAAAAGAATGAAGTTCCAGGAAGCTTATTGTCCATTAATTTTACATTGAAGTTAATTTTTAAAAAAGAAACTCTTCAGCAGACATTTTAACAATCTAGATGTGTTTTTCAACTTTCTTATTATTTCTTTTTTTTCTGGAGAGGTCTCTTTTTTCTTACCTCTTTGTAAGAAGGGAATAAAAAATTTATATGGATCAATATAATTAAAAGTATCTCTGTAAATTAAACTATTTTAAAAGTAAAATATTAGAAGTGAACAGATATCTGTGTTCTGATGGGAAAATGCACAGGGATACAAAAAATTAATGTAAACCTTATTTTCCAAGCCAAGATCTGGTATAGTCTACCACTTGAACAGAATAAGTGACCTCTTACATGCACTATCTGGAATTAGGAATTAATTATGTGTTTAAAAGCACTCATTATATTGTGAATTTGGGACAAAGTAGGAGGGAGAAAATATATGCTAGTAGTAGTGTTGAAATTTTCTCATACTTTAGGAAGTGCAATTTTTCTTCTACTGTTCTTTTTTAAAGATAGACTTGAGAATTCTCAGATGACTAATGGACAGGTCATATGGCTAGAGACCTTACTCTTTTTCTTGTTTGAAATGGATGCACATGTTGGAATAGGTATATCATCTGCTTTCAAGCCAATTACAATGGCGATTTATTTCTCTTGTGCACTCTATCTATGATCACTCAATCCACCCACCCAGGGTACTAGCAAGCAGTCGGCTCTAGCCTCTATTGCTGAGCTCAGACTCTAAACAACACACATGTCAAAAATGTCTAGAGTGTACTTATAACACACACACCTGATGATTTTAGAATAGATTCTACAGAGGGCAAATGAAAGAGTTATATGGGTCACAAAGGAGTTGTACAAATCATTCCTGCTTCTTTTTCATTTTCTAGTTCTTTTTTTTTTTTTTTTGAACTCTGGGCCTGGGCGCTGTCCCTCAGCTCTTCAACTCAAGGCAAGCACTCTACCACTTGAGCCACAGCACCATTTCTGGTTTTCCGAGTGGTTAATTGGAGGTAAGGGTTTCATGGACTTTCTTGCCTAGGCTGGCTTTGAACCGCAATCCTCAGATCTCAGTTTCCTGCGTAGCTAGGATTACAGGCATGAGCCACCATGCCTGGCTCTAGTTCATTTTTAAATTCATATTCCATCATCCAAAGTATCACCTACAATATACTCTTAGAATTTCCCATATTTAAACTTCAAAATAATTTGACTTGTATTATTTTTCTTTAACCAGTTTCGAAACTAGAGACGTCATGAGCTGGACTTCTGGTCACCAAGGATGCTTAGTTACCCACCAGAATAGAGAGTAGAGATTTAGCATAAAGCTTATGAGCCTGCGTTAAAAATAAAGGTGATTAGGTTCTAACTGCACTGGCTAACATGCAGAGTTGTTTAAAACAAATTAATTTGTAAGGTTCTCATCAAATTATTTGGTTAAGTCTTTCAGGTAAAACATGGTCAAAGGGAAATCTGATCTTTTTTTGTCAGATAATTAAACATGTTTTCTGTGGGTAAGTGGAATAGATCAGACCCATTTCTGAATACTCTCTTCTGGAGGTGTTCTACCGACATGAAATAGAGAAATACACACTGAGCTACAAGGAGACCTGCAGATCATCTCAGCAAGCTAGAATGGTTCAGACTCAGACTCCCTCTTTTCCATAGGCCATCAGTTGAGGCTATTTACTGACCAGTGTGGTCAACACAAACAACTATATTTGATGAATAAACTGTCTCCATTTGTATCATATGTGAAAAACATGAGTATTTTGTATGGTGTTATTCAGTATTCTAGTTGCTGCTTTCTGTATCACAAAGCTTTCAAAACCATTTTTTAATTGAAAAGATAATAGTAAGAAGAAAGGTCAAGTTAACATTTCTGATCCAGGGGCTAGAATCAGAGGCTCCTTTAAATTTCAGTCACCACTTTTAGTGCAGTAAAAATTTAACCTACTGGTATTTGTAATTGGTGGAGATTGTTTTTGAGATGGCCAGCAGATTAATACACACACACACACACATACACCATTGCTGATATTCAGGTGGTTTACAAACATATAAATATATATATATATATATATATATATATAGATAGATAGATAGATAGATAGATAAATTGGTTTTATGTATATATATATGTGTGTGTGTATATTATTAAATTTTGATCATTAAAATATTGACATGCTTTTGTACTAGATGTAAATTGTTCCTGTCTTAAAGGAGTCCCAAGCTTTACTCTTTTCCTCTCTCCTTTAGTATTCTAAGACTTTTCAATCCCTATATGGTTAATGAGCCTCTCTGGAATAGCATCCTAGCATTAATTTGGATGAGGTAGTTTAATTTTGAAGATCACTTCTGATTTAACCAGAGAAAATCAAGAATTATTATTTCACAGAAACCTTTTGACTTCTGTAAAGGCCATCAAGTAAAGAACCTGGACAAGGTGGATATACTTAAACATGGACTTTTTAGCAGACCATCTGGATGAATGACACAAGACTTATTTGACTATCATCCCACGTACCATAGGTGGTAGATGAATTACACAAATAATTACCTCACTGTTCCCCTTTCCTCTGGCTATGGCTGCCTAGTTTTATTTATGTCTCTGTAACAGAAACTCTAAATGTTCTTGTGGAGAATGTAAGTTCAATCTCTTACCTTCTCATTCGTGGATTGACCCAGATCTACAGAGTTCAGCATGCTTTCTTTCTGTTATGGAACATGATTTCATCTCTCCCATTCAAAGCTTTTCTGAATGCTGTTTATGTCCAATACCAAGGCCAACAGTACAATGTGTAGCATGCATCAGACACTGGAAGGAAATGGACTTACTCTTGTAGTCTTAATTTTGTTGCCTGTTGCGCACATCCATCCAGAATTGTCAGGGAGTGTCTTACATTCTTCTCCCTCTAGGCAAGGCTCCATCTCACACCACCACTTCCCAATCACTATGGAGGCTGTGCAAAAACAGAGACAACAGTGTTTGCAATTCATCAACTAATCAAGGCACTGCTGCTACATTCCTCCGGAAGACTGATTTCATGTTGGTAGAGGCAGAGACAATCGATCCACTTTCATCCTCCATGATGGATTAAGAAAAGTTTCATTAAGAAAGAATTATTTCCTCATATGATGAAAACATGCTAAATGAAAACACCTTTTTGGTCTTGGGGGATTTTTGTGTCATTAGCTTTTATAGATCAGGAATCTTGTATGAACTGTTTTCCATGAAGGGGACAAAAGAGCTAGTCTTCAGAATGACTAAGGCATTCTATACCTAAAGGCCAGTTTATCCAACCAGCATTAGGGTTTATCCCTTAGCCTAAGGCCAGCAAGAATTTCAAAGGCCTAGCAAAAGGGAAAAAAATGAGTTGACTAAAAGTACAAAACAAAGTTGCAAAGTAAAAAAAAAAATCAAGAGTAATGATAAATGAAAATTTATTTCTTACTGCCCAAAGTAGAGTCACTATGGGCTCTGGTTTCCTTGTTACAAGTTTGATAAATGTGGGTGAAACAATTACAACCCCAGCCTCTGATAAAACAGCTCCTCTGCAGGTTGCAACCACGGATGACCATATTAAAGTGCTGGTAATGAATCTAGTGTATTTATTTATGGCACATTTTAAAAAGAAATAATGACAGTTTATAAAAGCCAGTGACTAGATTCCCTTCATGCCAATCGAGATTCTCCGTAACTCCTTTTATGTCTTGAGTGAAGAAATATTTGTATACAAGCAGCAGCAGTCATTTCTGCAGTTACTCAAGGGGTTAGTTCTTCACAAACCCAAAATGGTGGTCAGTGTTTGTTTTGTGATTCTGTTCCACTGGGCCAGGGCTGTAGTTCTTTACGTACTTACTACTCCACCCCTATTCTCAAAGAAGAGTCTCTACCATATAAAGTTGAAGTCTCACTGTGACAAATAAGCCAAATGTCATCTATCAATGGCATAGAGGATTAACATTGAAATGAATAGGGTAATACACCCTGAATAAGAGAGGAACACATTGAAGTCCTTTGTCCATCTTGGACTCGCTAGGGGGATGAGACACATTCAGACGTTGGCCTGCAGTTATATCTTTCTCCATATTTTCTTTGCTTCAGTCCCTCAAATCCAGTGTTCTTTCATCTTTGCTTTGCGAAAAATTACTAAGCAAGATTATATAGATAAGTCATCCCTCTTGTCCTATGTCATCGACTCAAGGAAATTTTCAAGGTTAATTTACCATTTTTGACTTTTGCTTTCTATGTAGAACAGAACAAAGGATGTAGAATGCAACTTTGCTGGGCATGGTTAGCAAATAGAAGGAATAAAAATCTTGCAATGGGCTCTATCCACACATAAGGCAACAGGATACAGAAACAGAAAGGAATAATCTTGTTATTGGTAAAGGACTTAACACATATGAATAGTTGACAATGTTAAATAAGAGTGAGGAATGTTTTGGTAGCAAGAAAAACATGTAGTATGTAGAAAGGGGTAATATCGATCAAGATATATTGTAGTCACAGACTGCAATGTTAAATGGCAATTCCTTTGTACAACTACTTAAAGATAACAATCAAAAAATTAAACCAAAAGAAAAATGTAGTGTTGAGAAGGACTCAAAAATTTGTACAACTCCTGGTACAGTGAGATAAAAATCAGTATTTGGCAATGTGGATTGAAAACCTATAATCTGCAGCTCCCTTTCAGATGGTGCATTATCAGTAACAGTCTAGTTACATTTACTACTAATTCTAATGCTTATCTCTTAAAGCCCTTGAAACATTTCAGTATTGTTGCCTGAAATCTAAACCAGTGGGAATGGAAACCCTCTGATCTTTGCTCTGAGGGCAAAGACATTTTCCCAACAATCCTTTAATTTAGTATGTTGTCACCTTTTCTTTTAATTCACACAGGTGTGCTAATAATGAACATCTACCAGTGAGGTCAGCTAGTTAGAATTCTCCCCCTTCCCCTTAAGAATTGTTCTGTGTCTTCTCTTCCTTTAAGCGGCTCTCTGCCCTCTTGGAGTCGACCTACTTCGTTCAAGCTAACAAAGCAGTTTGCCTTTCTCTGAGGCATTAATATTTCCTAAATGAAAATGTAGACTCTAGGGGAAAAAAATCTCCAAACTATGTTATCCCTTTTAACTCAAACTTGTAAAGATTTAATGGGTCACACAGAGGAAAGGGTTTTTTAAGAATTAAAAAAAAATGTCGCTAGTGGGAGATGAGGGAGGAAGTAACAAAGTTAGGTAAGATATGTACTCATTATCTTACTTATGTAACTGTAACCCCTCTGTACATCACAATAAAAGAAAACAATAACATTTTCAAAAAAGTCCCCATATCTATCTAACATCTAGCTAATATATTTATTAAATCTACCTAAATATCTATCTAATATCTAAGATATTATATTGTGCTTGCATCTCCTAAATCAAGTTTTGTTTGTGGCACTTATTCCCTGGCATATGAGAATAAAATCATTTAGTGTTGTGCTTCTAAACATGCTTTGCTTCTGACTTGTGTACTGCCTGGCCATCTTAATATCCTTCTCTTCATGTCCTGGGTCAAGTAACAGTCACTAAGGTTGATTTTTTTTATCTGCTTGTAACTTCTGCAGAAAGAAAATTTCAAAATTCTCTTCCCTCATACTCCAAAGCTAATTAAAACCATCAAAATGTAGCAGGAAGAAACTGTTAGGTTTAATAAAATGAGATAATCTCAATGCTGTTTAATTTTTTTATAACTTCTCATAGCAAGAAAAATGTAAATATAAGTGATTCTTAAATTCTCAAATTTTAATCATCCATTCAAATTGACTCCTCTCTGGTGTGCACTGAGTGCCTCATATGTGTTTCTGTGTTAGGTGCTGTAGAGTATTGCTTTATCTTCAGAGTAACACTAGAAGGGGACCGTTATTAGGAACTAATTTTTACTGATAAGGAAATGGAACCCTGAGTGATTAACTTTTCCCAGCTTATATAGATAGGCAGTATGAAAATTAACCCTATAATTCACATCTGTTAAACCCCAAACATCATTTTCATTATTATAGTGCTTAACCCATTCTAGTTTAGTTTTCAGTATTCAGAGGACTTGAAGAGAAATTATTGGCTGCTGAGCAAATGAATTCTCTCTGCTATATTATTACTCAAAATAATTTTATTGCAAAGATAAACAAGGAAATTTTTTTAAATCATTAGTTTCTTGTGAAATTAAGTTCTCTTCAGAACATGGGTAATTGCCAGTTTATCTCACATGCTGCGGCTGAGTCTGAGGCACACATTTGTGGACTCTATTAATAACAACATTTTCACAGACGTTTCTACATGCAAATCGTCTTGAAAGCCTTGAGATACATCACTTGCTACAAAGACTTCTCATCCTTAGAAGAGCTAAGTTAATTAAACAGCAGCTACAAAGACAGACTGTCCCTTATCTGCACATTATGAAAGAAGATCTTACGGTGCCTTTTTACCCTGGAGTTCTGGGACTGTACCTAAGGTATCATGTAAAACAAAGATTTGATCTTCAATTCTTTCAAGAATATACCTCTTTCCTTGATTCTTTATTTTTAAAACTGTATTTTGTTGTCTTTAAGTAGTTGTACAAAGGAGTTGCCCTTCAACAAATTAAATCAGTTTAAGAATGCAATACATTATGATTGATGCCACCTCTTTTTATCATTCTCTCCTTTTCCTCCCTTCTTCCCCTCAATTTTCCTAATTTTGAAGGATATGCATTAAAGTATTATGACTGCACTTAAGAGATTCTTAAAGATCATTAAAACAGCTTTTTTTTAAAGTTAGTTTTGGAGCTTGAACTCAGGGCCTGGGCACTGTCCCTGAGCTTTTGTGCTCAAGGCTAACACTCTGCCATTTTGGGCCACAGCTCCACTTCCATTAAAGTGACTTTAATCATGACTCTTGATTCCTCCCATTGACCAAGTCAAATTGCCACACAGCAAAAGAGATATTATAAAAGGAGACTCAGTTCAAATAAACAATGGGACTTAATAAATACAGCAAAGAACACTTTTGCTAGGTAGGAACTTCATTCCCTGTTTCATGTAATAGAAAGAACAAGACACAGTGCTAGCCTTCCAAGCCTGCAGGTTAGTTCAGGATTCTCAATAGGAGCATCACTGGCTTTTAAGAAAGAACTACAGTGATATTATATAAATGATCCAAGTGATCTTCTAGAAATAATGATATTATTAGTTCTGAAATCACAGAGCTTGGACTTTTAAAAATATTTATTTATTTGAACATAGGGAATAGTCAACAGAAGGTTCTAGAATCTATATTTAGTGAACAAAAAGAAGACATGACATAACTAAAGGGTGTTTGGAAAGCTAGGCATGGCAGTATATTCCCAGCTACTTGGGAGACGGAGGCAAGAAGACTTCAAGTTCTATCCGTCCTGGGCAAAGTTAGTGAGACCTTATTTCAGACATAAAATATAAAAGGGTTGTGGATTGTGGTTCAAGTAATGAGCACTTTGCAATCTGTGGGAGGCCCTGGGTTCAATCCACAGTCCTGCACTCATCCATCCATCAATCAATCAACCAAATAAAGGATGCTCAGGGAAGATGAAATTGGCAGAAGTGTTCAGGTGAAAAGAAGGAAGAAGCAAGTGGCCAAAATGCCAATCAAGTATCACTACATTCAAAGAGAAGCCATAGGATTTGTTTATTCTGAGACAGCCCTGGAAGACCTCAAACTTGGGGAGTGAGATTATGGCTGCGCTTCAAACATGCCTGATGGGCACGAAGCCTAGATTTTGAGTTCCTGCAATGGAGTTATCAAGAAAGGCAGAGCTGAAAGCGACATTTAGAACAGAATCATTTTCTTAACACAGTGGCCAGTAGCTAAGTCATCTTACCTGTCACCATCCTGGCAATGGGCTTCATTGTATGGCACTATACAGTGGGCCCCTTGAAGTCAGCATCAAATGGCCCAGATAGCTCAAGGCAGAGTCATGAATGAATGGATAAAGCAGAAAACAAACACAAGGAAAACAAAACAAAACGGAGTGCTCTTAACAAAGGGTTAGGTTACATGAGAAAAAGAGTTCACAGCATCAGACAGAATGAGCCATTCACTAAAGGTTCCATCAATACTGGGTGTCATCGTCTTTATTGGTGTCCTCATTTCTGGTTAAAATTCCCCTGCCAGGAAAAAGGCCATCCTTCACAAAGTTAGAGAATAAACACTGCTCTTTCCTATGATGCCAAATTCTCAGCTTTGCTTTTATGAGAGCTTGAGCACAAATGAAGTGGCAGAACATAGGATTGCATTCATGTTCCGAGAAGTAGGTTACAAGTACATCAGTCAAGACAAATTGCTAGCCTAATTTTGTATACAACCTGTCATGCAATTCAAAGCAATGGTTAGAACTCCATTAGAAATGGAAGGCTTGGAAAAAATTATATTAACTGAAGTAAGCCAGGCCCAAAGAAACATAGGTCCCATGGTTTCCCTTATTTGCAATATCTAGTACAGGTATGAGTCAAGCGGAAAAGGTCAGATAATGTGATGTTAGGAAAACGAACCCTTAAATATGTATTTTAATGTTTTTGTTTCTTTCATGCATGTGTTTCTAACGCATTTATAAGATTGTTTCTTTGTTGCTTTGTATGTCCCTCCCCCACAGTGTAACCCCCGCTTTCACTATATTTGATGTCAGTATAACATGTGGAGGAGATGGGGACAAACAAGTCGTTTAAGGATTCAGGTGGACCTGTTGCAACAATGAGAAGTACAAAATGTCATGTCAAAACCAGCTTTACAATGTCGGTGTGGGGGGGGGGGGGGAGAGGGGGGGTATGATTGGGTGGGGGGGGAGGGGGGAGGCTGGGAAGGGAGGTGAAGGGTAAACAAAGGAGGAGGCTGCAATGCTTGGTAAGAAATGTATGCATTATCCTGCCCATGTAATTGTAACCCCTCTGTACAGTATGTTCTCAAATAAAATAAAATAAAATTAAAAAAAAAAAAAGAACTCCATTAGAGGGACAGGGCAGTGCTTCAGCTTCGCTTTCCGCACATGTGGTCAGAACAGCTGTTTCAACGCCTTGCTTCAAAGGACCCGCAGTGACTCCGTGTGTTACTGTCTTCATCAAAGCAAAGTGGAAATTAAAGGCACTGAGTGGTCTTCCCTGCAGTTATTCCAAACTTCCTCTCATCTATGAGTCCACTTTTGAGGGTGATCTAGTTTGGTGGTGTTTTGCATTGTTAAGACTTTAACCAACCCAGATGCCCCTCAGTAGATGAATGGATCAAGAAAATGTGTATGTATGTATATATATATATATGTATGTATGTGTATATATATATATATATATATATATATAATGGAATTCTATGCCTCCATCAGAAAGAATGACACCATCCCATTTGTTAGGAAATGGAGAGATTTGGAAAAAATTATATTAAGTGAAGTAAGCCAGACTGAAAGAAACGTAGGTCCCATGGTTTCCCCTATCTTCAATAACTAGTATATGTCTAGGACAAGCAGAAAAGGTCAAAAGCTATGTCCATATAACCTGATGCTAAGCGAAATGAATCCCAAGATAGGGATGCAAGAGGTTTTATCTTTGTTGCTGTTCTTCTTAGTGTATTTATCATGTACTATGTGATTTTTTTTTGTTTCTTTTGTATGTTCTTTCCCCATGGTACAATCTCTGTTGTCACTATATTTGATTCTGGTGCTCTGTATCTTGTATATAGATTTTTCTAATTTGGGGAGGGGAAGGGAAATAACAAAATGCTGAAATAAGGATACAGGTTGACCCATTATAACAATGAGATGTACAGGACAGTATGTTGAAAACGAACTTTACAACTTTGCGGGGGCAGGGATGGGAGAAGGGAGGGAGGAGTTGGGGAGGTAGGGAAGAAATGGATGGTAGGGGAAATACAAAGGAGATTGTAACAATGCTTGATAGGAAATGTACTCATTACCATACTCATGTAACTGTAACTCCTCTGTACAGTATCTTTATAACAATATATATTTAAAAAAGGCTTTAAGCTCTGTGATATGTGCTGCAAGGATACACTAATGGATGGGTAGGTGTCCAGGGATGCAGGTTTGAATCTTACTAGCAACCTTGTTACTTACTAGCAAAATGGCTTTAGAAAGTTGCTTAGTCCAAGACTCAGTTTCCTCAATTATGAATGAGGCTATAAAAAAAACTATGACTGGTTATTGAGGATTTTAAATAATACAAGTGCCTTAACAGCATGCTTAGCAAACTTTGTTTTCAATACATGGCAGAAATTACTATTATTTATCCATGCATTATTATCCAACCACACATGTGCTCATCTAACTATCCTCACCAAGAATTGAAGCCTTACTTTCAATGTAAGTGAATTTTAGTTCTGGGACCCCTGCAGTTCCTCATAAGCTCTGTGGTGTATTCCAAAGATATTTGTGGAATTAATACTTAAAGATGGAACTGACTAGCATTGCTTTCCTCCTATAAATTCTATTGTAGGATTTTTTTTTAAACTAGGGCAGCTTAACCTTGATGAAGATCCTGTAACAGGACAGATTTAAAACCATAAGGTAAGTGTCATATAATTTCCTTGTGATAGCTTTCCTTGAATGTATTTGGGAACAAATGTATTTTATACCTTCAAGAGTCATTCATTCACTGTTGTGAAGTACAGAAAATAGAGAGACACATTTGCCACCTTAATACAACCTATAGTCTCCCATGGGAGTGATACAATGAATGGAAAGACCAGACCTACATAGTGACCAATCGTGACACATTGACCGGCATAACAAGGAGAGATAATCAATCTAATTTAGATGATCAGAGTAGAATTGTCACTGATGAAAGAGCCTGATCACTAAGTAGTGAAAATCATTTCATATTGAAACAAAAGACAAACCCGCCTTCACATGAGTTTTAAGAAACAGAAAACATCAACAGATCTTTTACTTCTCCTGGATTGTTTCAAGCTGCCATAGCATATTCTCATTTCTTTGCAAAAAGCTGTCTGCTCTGGTAAAGGAAGATTCAGACTTGTGCCAACCGAAAGGAGCTATCCTAATAGATACCCATACTAAATTGTCCTCTCGGGCTGAGTAGCAGCACTGTAGTCTCAGCTTGCTTTACATAGTCACTGTGTGATTCCTCCATCCTTGACTCCACTTTTAAATCAGACAGAGGATATTGGACATGCTTTGACGGAATAGATGACATGCTTTCATTCAAAAGATGGCTTTGTTTTAGAATTAAATTCAGTTAACTCTGTGTTTTGCATTTGTGCAGGTACATGGTGTTTAAGAACATTGTGATGAGGAATGTAATAACCATGCTTATTAAGTGAATTTCCTATTGTGTAGTTCCTGAACCATCTAGTGAAATACTTCAGAGTAACATTGAAGTTTTAGTCAAGAGGAATTTTTAATCTTTTTTGGGGCACAAATTATTCATTTTTTTCATTTTTCCAACCATAGAAAACTTGATTTTTTTTCTCTCTGATTCTGAAAATAATACATATTCTTTTCTAACATTCAGAGTACACAGATAAATATCAGAATAAGAATACACAATACCCATGAATTTTTAAAACAACTTTAGAAGTGGTTTCATGGAGGTCTACATTAGTATAACAAGTATTTTCAAATGTAAACCATGAGGGTATTATTAGATTCCGTAAGAGAGGTTTTACTTTTTGCTCGAATGGCTACAGATTTACCATAATCAAATAATACCCATTAAGAATATTTCTGTTTACATGCAAAGTAATCGTTTGTATGGTTATTGATAGATTTCAAACATCACTTTTGGTTTATTCCACTTTGCCACTGATTTCAAGTATTAAATTATGCCAAGAAAATTCCTGGCATTGAGTTCATTTGCAAAACTCATGACCACGGGTCTTGGCAGTGCTGGGAGACAAGGTACACTGAGTGTGAGCCTTTCATTTAACTCTCCCTCCCACTAGAGAGATTGATATAAATAAAATTTAAATAGAAAACACATTTCAGATGCCAACAGTGAAAAAGACTTTGTCAGCCTAATGAAAAGGTATCAATTTTCTCCACTTTATTCAATAAATTGTGAGTCATTTTCTAAATGGATTAGATTAAAGGAAAGTTCAAGCTCCCAGGGTGATGCTCTTGGCACTGATGGAGGCTTTCGACAAGGAAGAAGAAAACAGCCACACAAAACCTCTTAGGCCACTTCAAATCTATAAAAGTTGATACCACCCAGGAGAGAAGTGTCTCTAACCCTGAGCTCACCTATTGCCTGGGAAGCCAAATCCTGGGCAATTGAATGAGACACATTATTTCTCTTGTTTTATTAGGATGTCATGGGTGGCTGAGTGAATTACAAGTGAGAACATGAGGGTGTGAGGCTGGAATAAAAGCTGGTAGCTCTCAGTGTTGTAGAGTCTGTCTCCTGGATACTTGTCAATGTGTTAACACAGATGTTTGATAAAATGAGAAGACAACATGACATAATTCTATGGTGTTCACGCTGTCTCTACAGGAGACCAATGCCTTCAAGGTTTGTTGTCATTAATTTAAAATAGAATTTGACTTTCATGTGAAGATGAAATGTGGACTCATGATCATAGCACTCAGTCCTAATTTCATTGGTGAATGTTTGAAATAGTAAACTAATTTCTTTTCCTTCTTTTCTTTATTTCTTTTACTTTTTGGGGGGGAGGGATACCTGCTTTTGGATTTGGGACCACTCACTCCTTTATCAGGGTTGCTTGCTCATGGCTGGAATTCTACCCTATGAGACATCTATCTAGCCTGGCCTTTTGCTGGTTACTTTGGACATAGAATCTTATGCACTTTTCTCTCTAATTCTGCTTCAAATCATGATCCTCTAGATCTCAGCCTCCTGAGTAGCTAGGATTACAGGTATGAACCACTGACATTCAGCTGCAAAATAATTTAAAATTTTTATTGTTATTATAAGTGTGACATACAGAGAGGTTACAGTTACGTAAGTCAGGTAATGAGTACATTTCTTTTTGGACAATGCCATACCTTCCCTTGCCAAAATAAGTTCTTTGTACATACCAGGCAAACCCTCTGCCACTAAGCCACATTCCCAGCCCAAAATGATTTCTTTTTTTTTTTTTTTTTTTTTTTTGTCGGTCGTGGGGCTTGAACTCTGGGCCTGGGCGCTATCCCTCAGCTCTTCAGCTCAAGGCAAGCGCTCTACCACTTGAGCTACAGCGCCACTTCCGGTTTTCCAGTGGTTTATTGGAGATAGGAGTCTCACGGTCTCTCCTGCCCGGGCTGGCTTTGAACCGCAATCCTCAGATCTCAGCCTCCTGTGTAGCTAGGATTACAGGCGTGAGCCACCAGCGCCCGGCTTCAAAATGATTTCTTGACTGCTTATTTTTTTTACAATTTGGCAACAAGTGCCCAGTTATCTCTTTGGAATGAATATGTTTTGCCTACTGACCCCTTGAGCAGTAGAAAGCATCTATGAACTGGTTTCATTTTTTTGTCTATACCCATGCTACCCAACTAACATGGCTATTTACTTTTAATATTTTATTTTATCAACATATATAAGTTGTACGTGTAAATGGGGTTCAGTGTGATACATCTTCTTCTAACTTAAATTTTATGGTAAAGATGATATACAGAGGAGTTATAGTTATATAAATCAGGTAATGAGTGCATTTCTCTTTGAACAGTGTCAATCTCTCCCTCATTTTCTCCCAGTTTTTCCCCTGAATTACTTGGTTTTACTTACCGGAAAATAATTATGAATTATCTGACCTACACTTAGCACTCCTTAATAAAGGAAGCCAAGATTACTTTTACGATGAGAAAATGATGACAAATGGTTCTCATTTTTAACTTCTTAATTTCAACAATACCAGATATTCTTTAAACAACCATGGTCAGTATTTGGAAAGGCAATAAACATCCAAAAAGAAAACTCGCATCGCAGGCACTTTGCAAATTATTTTGTTGATGTCCATGATGATGTCACGGATGCTAAATAGGTCATAGGAAATCAGGAATCTAGATGGAGAAGTATTTCAGAGGCATCAACTTGTGAACATAGAAATCACAGTGCTATTGCCTCAAGCTAAATATTCTGCTATGGGATGAATTTTATCACTGTAACTTAGCTAAGTCAGAGAAGCCAGACAGAATGTTTTACCCAAGTTCAAAAATGAAACTTAGAAACCTAGAACAATATTTCCTGGTATGATGGTAAGGATCTCTGGGAGGCAAGGTGGGTTGAGGTGGTCATGGTGATTTGAAAGCTTACTCTACAAACAATATCAATTTAGTGATATGGTTAATTTTTCTTTTGTATATTTTATCATCTCTATGTTAGGTGATACTAAGTTTCTAATTTGTCCACTTGTTCGTTCTCTCCTTTTGTGCCCACTTCTTTGCAAAATGCCTTTGTGTTCCCCCTGAGGAAGAAGTGATCTTTTTCTCAGCCCTTCTGGCCAAGTTGACCAATAAGAGGTTAGCAAAGATGACACAGGAAGAGGCTTAAAAGTGTTTGTGCTCAGGGCTTGCTGCATTTGGACCCTGTATTGACTAAGGCAAGCAGTCATACCAGCAGGGCATGGCTCTCCTAATGTCCGCTTTCCTGGACTGACCATCAGACATGTGACAGAGACTACCTTACAGTCCAACTCCTACTGAACTAGCCCTGACATGCGGAAGATCCACCCAGCAAATGCACAGAATCATGGGGAAAGATACAGCTTTCTTACTTTAAGCCCCTTAGTTAATATATATATACACACCGATAGAGAATGTATATGAGTAGTTTCTCTTAAAATGATATGGTTAAGAAAATTTAAAGCATTAAGCAAGGAACAGTAAAGGCAGTAGACTAGTATCGCCAAAAATGTGAAGATGATCCAAGTGACAAGAAGTTTGGATAGAACTGGCATAAAAATGTTTCATACTTTTCACCTGCATCAATCACAATCCATACATATTCTTTTTTTCATTGTATTTAGAAGTGACCAAGGATTACATTAGGGCTATAAGTCTATGCAATAATAATAAAAATCAGTAACTCAGGTTTAGAAAAGGAACAAAAATAATTAAAGCTCAAAGATTCCTATCTATAATTGACTCAAATAGCTAACCACTATGAGGATGAAAATAATTTAGGTCACTGGGTAAACTAATTTGAAAAAGTAATTAAAAAATGCTATTTTAGTGCTGATATTTTGGGGCAGGGTATTTATTTCAAGTCAAGTCAAAGTATACTTATATACCTTTGCTTCTGAAAGCACTGATTTGAGGATTAGGCATTGGGTAGCAGGGCATTAATTTTTTGTTTGTTTTTGTGCCAGTTATGGAACTTGAACCCAGAGCCTGGGTGCTGTCCCTGAGATTTTTTTGTTTGTTCTCCAGGCCAGCACTGTACCACATCGGCCACAGCTCCACTTCTAGCTTGGTTTGGCTTTGGACAGTGATCCTCATATCTCAGCCTCCTGTGTAGCTAGGATTACAGGTATAAGCCACTGGAGCCTGGCTGGTAGGACATTTTTTAATGGCATTTTGATCACTGGCTCTTCTTTTTACTGGTTCAGAAGATGCTTCTGTCCATCCCCCCCCAAAACTGCAAAATATATTTGACTTGAAGTTCAAAAATATGCAGGCTGTGTATAAGAACTGACATGAATATTTATTTATTTCTTACATAGTGAATTTTGATTATCAAAATAAAGTGCCAATTTTATAGGTAAGGAGATTTTACATTAAAATTCAGACCTCAGCATTTGGAGAAAAAGAGGAAAGAAAATGTAGCCACATTTGAGCTACATAGCCATAATACTGAGTGTTTGTTTTTTTTTCTCCTGTCAATGGAATTTACATGGTCCCATCTGCCATGGACTCTTCCTCTCCCTAAATATGCCTGCTCCTAGGAAGATGCATATGACTTCTTCTTCTTTTTTTGGGGGGGGGGAGGGGTCCAGTTGTGGGGCCTGGTCTCTGGGCCTGGGCACTGTCCCTCAGCTCTTCAGCTCAAGGCTAGTGCTCTATCACTTGAGCCACAGCGCCACTTCCGGCTTTTTTTCTTTTTGCTTATGTGGTGCTGAGGAATCGAACCCAGGGCCTCAAGCATGCAAGGCAAGCGCTGTACCACTGAGCCACCTTCCCAGCCCCTGCATATGACTTCTTACAATGTGTGTTGAGGGTGCTCAGGTCACAGTTTACTGGCTGCCTTTGAGACATCAACCTAATTGTTCAGGTAAAATCTGGGATTCTCCCTATTATTGATCCAGGAATTCTGAATGATATTAAATAACAACTGTTTCCTGAATTTGTGTGTGTGTGTGTGTGTGTGTGTGTGTGTCTGCATGTGCGCACTGGCCCTGGGACTTGAACTCAGGGCCAGAGCATTGTTCCATAGCCTTTTCACTCAAGTCTGGCTCTCTACCACTTGGGCCACACCTTTACTTTTGACTTTTTGGTGGTAAAAAGTCTTGCAGACTTTCTTGCCTGGGCTGGGTTTGAACCCTGAGCCTCAGATCTCAGCCTCCTGAATAGTTAGGATTACAGGTGTGAGTCACTGGTACCTAGCTGTTTCTGAATCTTGGTTATTCTTCTGCACTTTTCACATGTGGCTCTTGCTGCTTGCATGGCTGTCTTGTCAATGGAGAATCTGATGTAGACCCTTAGTATCCTATACCCTCAACCCGGAGGTTTCTTCTCACCAAGAATCTGTGGTAAGGGAAAGGATTCATGCCTGATCTAACAAGGTAAATGGAAGGAGCCTGACAGATGTCACATAAAATCCATCTGTCATTAACACTTCACAGCTAACTTTCCAAGTTTTTCTAGAAAAATCTGCCAATAACTAGATTTAAAAAATACATCCAAATAACTTACTCAAGGACATAAAGCCCACACTTACTTTTCTGTCTACCTCCTTCAAATGAGCCAACCAGTCTCATGCTCAAACTGTTTATAGGTATTATTCTCCTCTGTTGCTTTTGAGTCTAGATGTGTCTTTGTTCTTTAAGGATGTCTAACACTGACTCTTGAGTATGCAAGAAAACAATTTGCATGAGAGAGAAGGAAACAGCATACCAGATAACTAAATGTCTCTGAGCTGACACTGTGTGAAGCTTTTCCTGACCATACCTACATTTGACTAAAATAGGTACTCTTTCTTTTAGCCTTCAATTGTATTTGTGTCCCCATTTCTTCATATATTTAAGTGTTTCCTTGTGTCTAACTCTGTACAAAGCCATACCATTTTTGAGGCCAGAGATTGTACATTTCCTGCTGTGTATTTAAGGTACCAAACAGAGGAAATGATATACAGAAATAGTTGCCCAAACTGTGAAGTTAGCTGCCAAGAGCCATTCTCTAATCCCTTCTCTTGTGATAATTCCTACTGCAGAGTGTAGACATGAACTAATTTTCTTGTAGTTGGTCTTAGAAACACAATCTATTTCTGATCCTTGAGAGCAAACAAAGATTTGCTGGTGATAATGTGCTAGAAAATTTTTTTCCTGTCCAAGGGGCATTTACTGCTGGCCTGGTCCTCAGTTCTCCCACTTGCGGCTTTGAATGGTCTGTCTGCTGAATGCATTCATGACAGCCTCATGATTTCAGAAAATAAAACCCTGGCACTCACATCACTAACCCACATCAGTGACCAACACCCATGGACTCCTTGTTCCACAAGAAAAATCAAGCCCTAGTGTTCAAGCTACCACCATTGGGTGTCATATTAGTTGTCTCTTCAAAGAATTCTACATGACAACAAAGGTACTCAGTCAACATTCATGGACTAGCCGAATGACCAAAGGAATCCAGATGCTTGGATGTGCTAAGTGCAGATCCTTGCCATTAAAAAAAAATCATTTAGTAGGAATATTCACAATGACTGAAGAAGGAATTATTATTTTTGACATTAAAATTGAGACAGTCAGTGCTAACTGACAATCCCAAGACTGACTTTCTGTCATTATTGTTATGTGGGACTCCATTTTGTCCTTCCCAACATCTCAGATTCACAAGACAGAGGACTGGAACATCTGTATGGAAATTAAGCTTTTCCTGGAACACTTCAGTGTCCATGGTGAAGCTGAGTTTTCTTAATTACAAATCCAGATCTGTTCTCACAATGCAAAATTACTAATTGTTATGGTCTAGAGAAGCCAAATTCAATTTTCCTCAGTAATTAAGACTCATTTGCATGTCTCTGGCATGACTCTGGCAGAAGAGGAAAATTTATATGCTTTCATGGTAGAGCATTTCCCATAGACTGGCTGTAACAAGTGCAAGATCTGCAAGGGGACTAGAAATCAGCCATTCAAAGAGAAAAAAAGCAGGGAGGAGGGGATAGTAGGGAAAGGCTAAAAATATTTATTGTTTGTTTTTCTGTCCAGCCAGTGGCAGTCTGAAATCTATCCCTGTCTGAGTTCAAGGCACAGGGAGAGTCTAGGAATTTTTGGGACATAATGTGAAGAGAAGACAGATTTTAAGAGACTTTGTTTTCCCCAATGTTCTGAATTTTTAAGCTGGCGCTGGCCCAAGTGCCAAGCTCAAAAACCATTTTCATTTTACTTTCTGAGATGACAACTTTTCTCGAAGAAAACACAATCACCAGTGCAACACAGCTAATGTGAAATTCTGGGGAAAAGCAAACTGTTTTCTATGATAGGATTTTGTTGGGTCACAAGACCCTTCTTCTACAAGAAAGAAAATCCCCAGATTACTTCATTTTGGTTATAAATCTTATTATACAACTCTTTTTTTAAAATTAATAAGTTTTTTTAATTGTGAAAATACCGTACAGAGGGGTTACGATTACATTAGCAAGGTAATGAGTACATTTCTTATCAAACATTGTTACCTCCTGATTTGTTTCCCTTACTGTCCCGGCCTGCTCCCCAAGTTGAAAAGTTTGTTTTTCTACATAACGTCTTGTACATCTCATTGTTGGGATGGGTCCCCCCGTATCCTATTTAAACAATTTGTTTTTTCCCTTCCCCTCCACAAATTATACCAACATCAAATACAGTGAAAGCAGGGGTTATACCGTGGGGGAGGGACATATAAAGCAACAAAGAAATCATCTTATAAATATTTTAGAAACAATTGCAAGAAAGAAAAACCATTTGAGCCCTTATCTTGGGGTTCATTTCGCCTAGTATCAACTTATCTGACCTTTTGTGCTTGTGTCAGACATATACTAGTTATTGCAAATAAGGGAAACCATGGGACCTATGTTTCTTTGGGCCTGGCTTACTTCACTTAATATAATTTTTTCCAAGACTTTCCATTTCCTAACAAATGGGGCAATGTCATTCTTTCTGATGGAGGCATAGAATTCCATTGTGTATATATACCACATTTTCTTAATCCATTCATCTACTGAGGGGCATCTGGTTTGGTTCCATATCTTAGCTATGGTAAATAATGCTGCAATAAACATAGTTGTGCTGGTAGCTTTAGTATGATCTTGTTTGTGATCATTAGGGTAAATGCCCAAACTTCTTGATTTATATTTGCCCTCAGTTCAAGAAGGTGAGCAACAGACAAAATGTAAGTCCATATTGTAAGGTAAACTAACTATGCTAGGTTTAATTAGCCGATGAAGAGAACAACTCTGCGCTATTCAGGCAGAAAAAAAAGTTTAATTACTGAACTGCTGCCCTGTCATGCACAGTGGAGAGGCATGGCCAATAGGGGGTGACCCACCCCTGGGCCAGGACTTATCTAGGCCAGAGACAGGAAGAGGTGTGGCCAGGTGAGGGAAAGGTGTGGCCACATTGGATCTGCATGTGAACTCAGGGGCTGGGACTCTCCTATGGTCAGATGGGAGGTGACCAGAGGAGGCCCAGGATATGACCTAGCAGGAAGGGGAGGTGATTGCTTCCAGGTCTGCCAGTTACCTAGGTGAATAGGGACTGGGTGGAAACTTAGCCAGGAGGTAGGGAGGTGTCCACACAGGGCCTGAATGGCCGGAGCAGACCTTGTACATATCATGATGCTTGAGTCTTCCTCATCCTTCCCCAAATCATTAGGTTGAAATCTGAACTCATAGTATGATAGTCTCAGGAAGTGGAGCCTTTTGGAAATAATTAGGTCACGAGAATAGACTTTCCTGTTGAGTGGGATTAATGTCTTTATAAAGGAGACCCCAGATAATCCATGTGAGGATACTATAATATTTCCCCAGAAGAAGGCTGGGACCTGACCACACTGGCCCTCTTGATCTTAGTATTCAAATCCAGAAGTGTGAGGATAAATTTTTCTTGTTCATAGACACTCAGGCTAACATACTTTGCCATAGTTGCTCAAACTAACCAAATATTCCATAGTACTTTAAAAATCGATTCATTTCTGCTGGGCCTGGTGATGCATGCCTATAATCCCAGCATGGCTGACATAAGAAGATCACAAATTTCAGGCTAGACTCAGCTATACAGAAACCTCTACAGTAGCCTGTACTACATAGTGAGATCTTATCTTAAAGAAACAGAATAAAAACAGAAACAAAACATTTATTTGATTAAAAAAAAAAAAGCCTGGGATGGATCGTCAGGGACCAGTGGCTCACACCTGTAATCCTAACTACTTAGGAGGCTGAGATCTGAGGACCATGGTTCAAAGCCAGCCCAGGCAGAAAAGTCCCCATGACACTCTTATCTCCAATTAACCCTCATAAACCAGAAGTGGTGCTATGGCTCAAGGGATAGAACATTAGTCTTGAACACAAAGAGGCTCATAGACAGCACCCAGGCCCTGAGTTGAAGCCCCACAATTTACCAAAAAAAGCATGAGATTATCATAAAAAATTGTCTTCATCCATTCAGAATTCCTTAAACTGGTTCATTTATAAACAAATAATAGCGTTGGTATCTCACAGTTCTGGAGACCAGGAATCCAGGATTAAGGCACTGGCTCACATCCTGGTTCAATATTTCATAGCTTGTACTTTCTTTTTGCATTCTCACATTGCAGAAAGACAAGGGAGATCTGTGGGGACTCTTTTTGTAAGGGTGGTGATTCCACTCTTGTGGCCTTCCTCCACTGATTTCACCATCCAAGAGCTCACATGTTCTAATAACCATTACACCAGTAATAAGGTTTCAATATTAGATGTAGGTGAGTCACAAAAATTCAGACCATAGTAATAATCTAATTAGCTCTTCTTACACTGTATTTTGCATCAAGAAGGCCAGGAGACGTATAGGTGTGTGTGCCAACTTGTTTAAGATGAAATAATTCAGTCAGGCAAAGTTGCGTTGCACAGACTTGTAACCCCAGATACACAAGAGGCAGAAATAAAGAGGATTGTAGCTCAAGGCCAGCCCAGGAAAAGTTAAAGTTAGAGAGACACCCCTTATCTCAAACAAGCTAGATATGTAATATGTATCTGTAATCCCAGCTATATGGAAGGTATTAGGTAGGAGGATTTCTGTCTGTAGGGCAACAAAGTAAGAGAAATAAAGCAAAAAAGTATTGGAAGTGTGGCTCAAGTGGTAGAGCACTTGCCTAGAAAGTTGAGGCCCTGAAGTCAAACCTAAGCACTGAAAAAAAAAAAAAGCAGGTGGGGGGGGGGTAGGGAGAGGTCCAAAAACAGTGACCACAATTAAAGACAAAAATATAGTCACCATTCATATTAACTGCTAAAATAGTTACCATGTAAAGATCCAAGAGGCAGGTTTGATGGGTGAATAAATCTGAAACCATTTTTGGGCTCATCTGTCATAGGCTAGCAACAATTCAACTTTTTCTCTCTGAGAGACTGACTTAGGTTTACCTTTGGGCAGACAACCTCCCTCATGCTCTCAATCTTTGCGCTCACACAAATCAGCCTCTTTGCATGGTCTTCTCCCTTTCCCTACATGATTGCCTTAGAGGTAAAGGAAATTACGCATGGTGCACTGTCTGGGATTTTGGCTCTTTCAGGAAGCAGAAGCTTCTTTTTCTGCTACACTGGCATGTTGTAAACTTGAGGACCTCAGCACTTCACTTCGAGCAGTCCTGCTGGAGAGTCAAAGCATCATGCCAGAAGACAGAGAGAAGACAGAAGACTGAGAGGCAGTTTCCAAGACACAGAATCCAGCCCTCTGCTAGATGATTTGAGTTCAAGAGTACCTGAGGTGAATCTGAAATTCTGATTTTCTCTTAGAAGCCACTGAATCCCCTGCTTGACTTCAAACTGTTTGCTGACTTTAAACCAACAATGGAGAATCCATATGAATATGACTGCTATATAATTTTTATGTGAACAGCTACAGCTTTATTTAAAGCTTTCTTTGTGAGCTTTATCTGAAAGCCTTAACACCTAAAATAAATCGACAGCAATCTATCATACATACCAACACAGACACGCGCCTAGAGAATAACTTCCATAAGTAGCAAATCATTAAAATGAAATCTCTTTAAGGCTGCTGCTGTATGATCTTGGGCAAAGCATTGACTTCGTTCTACCTCTGTTTTCTTATCTCTAAGATGGGAATAAAGACTTTGTCAACAGGATTGTAGGACTGAATGGATTAATATGCATAAAACATCAGATGGACCAAATGCCTGTTGGAAAGTAAGTGCTCAGTAACCCTGAGTTGTTATATTATTGTGTAAATAATTACAAGTATTTAGTAACTGTCAGCTGAAGCTCATCTAGATACTTCTTAGTACAGTTTCAGTTAAACATAAAAGTTTTTGCCTTCCCAACACTATGTCAGGGTCAAGGACAAACTGAATAACTTTGAGCTCTCCATAAAGATGGCATTGAATTGCCATCCAGTAGTGCAATGATAGAATGAAGACTACTTTGAGAATACAATGGCTCCGAGCACTTACTGAGGGCTGAGCACTGTGCTGTGTCAGTTCTCTCCTTAGATCTTCCTGAGAGCTCTGGGACGTGGTTACTACACCTAACACCAAGGAAGCTCCATAACTTGGTCATGCTCAGACAACTAGTAAGGAATGGAACCAAGAAGAAATCAAAGTCAGTTGTCTTTAGAGATAACAAGAGGGTAAAAAAGTGAGATTTGAGAGAAGTGCCAATGGACTAGAGATGAAAAATCACATAAGAAACAAAGTTAGTACACAACCAGAGCTGTGATAGAGAATGTCATATTCAGAACTGTTGGTGCTTATGCATTTCTGGGGCAAAAGTAAGGGTGTATTCGTGAGTGGGTAGTTATGATGAAGGTTATTATATCTCTGAAGTCACTGTGGAACTTAAGCACCATCTTCCTCATGAGCTGGGATCCATACAAATGCAATCACGAGGACAAATCAAGGGGATGGAGAAGCTCATGAAGATGGTCACCTCGGATTCAGAGCAGCTCTCTCTCATCTCAAGTGCTTCTCTTCTGCGAGCAGATGAACCTTTGCTCCTGGATCAAGGCCGTATATTCAGAAAGTGCTTTTACACAGCTGATACTGGGCATGAATCAATTCATTCAACAGGAATAAGTGGTTTATCCTCATTAAATAAAACAAAAACAAAAAGCTTCCTTCAGCCCAGGCCTCCATCAGCTAGCTGCTCCCAGAAGATTCTGATGGGGCCTTTGGTTGCTTTTCTGGTCTCACTCCAGACACCCAACTACAGATTTGTCCAGCTTTTCCTGCAGCCACGGCACAAAAGGAACTGTGAATTCTTTGACTTTAAACAAGGAGCCAGGGCAGAAGAAGCTGCATAAGGCCCTGATGCAAAGATCTCCACCTGAGTTTTAAAACATGGGGTAGAAGAGCAGGTAGGGAATGTCCATAAGTGTCTAGACAAGGTCCTGGGTTGGACTCCCAGTATTGCAAATTTTAAAAAAGGTGGGGGGATTAAACCATAGGATGTTATTTCCAGAATTTATTTCTTTTACTATAATCATTTATATTTAAAAGAAACTATATCCTTGGTGTAAGTGGAAAACTATGCACCAATCTAATAAAAGGTACGGATTCTAGTTAGATATTATTTCCCTCTGTAGGGACAGTTCTTAGTTTACTTAGAAACATTGGAGCTGCACAAATTCTAGAGATGGCTTAAAGGCAGTCTGTTCAAGCCAACTGAGAGTTTTTCCTTCATGATAGCAGGATTGAGGTAATCATAGAGGAACAATATTTACTCTGTTCAGCATTGTGGCTTTGTGTCATGTCTATTATAGTTCATATGAGCTCATTTTTTCACCATTGTTATGGAATCTACATACTGAACACACTGCAACACTCCTGTTTTCTCTTGTATTTTCTTCTGGGGAGAAGGTAGTATTGAAATTTGAACTCATGGCTTTGCTCTTGTTCAGCATGCATGCTATCATTTGAACTACACTTGTATACCACTTTTTTGCTCTTTTTTTAAAAATGCAAACTCACATTTATGTCCAGACCACTCCGGACTGTGAGCCTTCTATTTACATTGGGAGGTCAGGTGTTTGCCACTGTGCCAGCCCACTTTACTTGGCTGAGATAGAGTCTTAGGAACTTTTGTCTTGAACTGTGATTTTCTTGATCTCTGCCTCTTTGATAACTGGTATTACAGGTATGAAACACTGCACCCTGTTTCTCTTGCTCTTCCTTATTACTTCTCCTGGGAGTATGGATAAAGAACTTGAGCTCTACTCGGATGCCACATGATATCCCGATTGCTTTCAATCCAACCTCACTTTTTCTTAGATCAAATTCAAAGGCTAGACATGTTAATTAAAAAAGACATACACATGAAAGTGTAAAATATGAAGAAGTCACAAAGTTCATAAGGTTAAGTTTTCCAGGTGTCATTTACATTGATTAAGGAGACAACCTGACTATCAATTCTTTTTTCAGAACAGCTTTGTTTCAGAAATGTCTTCATGACAAAAAGAATTACACTGAAAAGTCATCGGTCTTGTATTTTAGGGACATTTAATTGCAGAAATTGGAAAATCATATTCCAGTAACTGAATATCCAGGGGAAAAATATCAAGCAATCAAGCTTTACCTATAATGACCAAAAAAAGAAAAAATAAAAACTAAACTCAGCCCTCAATTCCATTATTAACCTGGGTTGAACAGTCCCCAGTGCTACTTAAAGGACCCACAGCCCTTGAAGGCTCTGCATTGGGAGGAAAGTGAATTTTGAAGAGACAATAGGAAAGAGATGTATAGGAAAGTTCTCTCCTGTGAACAGAGATCAAACTATATTTGCTTTTATGGATCAAAGTGAAAATGTGAATTGCATCTGGGAACGAAGACTCAGTGTTGCCTGGTATCACTCTCGGTTTCTACATATTTGAAACTCCTTCGATTATTACATTTTATGTCATTCACAAGGTTGGGGCTAGTTTCCAGAGCTCACATGCAAAGTTTCAGGGGGTTAGTTAGAAAAGAAAGAGAAGGGAGTTTTTTGGAGTAAACCCTAAGTGCTTTATATATAATGCTTCATCCAGTGCTTCATCCAGACAGTTATAATTGCCCACACTTGGAAGATCATAAAGGGAAGATTAAAATGTTCCACAATTAGCCCAAGCTAAGGAATGGCACTTTGGGGTTTAAGCTTTCACGAACCCCATATTTTGATCTTTTACATTCTGTAATGCATACTAGAATTACAAGGTTGAATGATACAAGTGTCAACTTGTAACGTAGCTGTTATTTCTACATATCTAGAAATTGCACCTTTGTTCTCTGGGTAAAATTCTGATTTTCTTTTAGGAACGACTCTCCCTACAGTGTCAGTCAGACGCTAAAGTGGAGATGGCTCCAACCCTGGTAACAGCAGCAGTCACATGACCACGGTTATCCAATCACACCATTTCACCACTTTTGAGCTTAAAGCTAGTCTCAAAGAACAGAAAAAAAACAAGAAAGAGAAGAAAAACAAAGTTAGCTATTTCTGCATTGGGAAGTGAAATATTCCTTTCTTGCTGAAACTGGGATAGTTTGATCAACAGAATGCACTCCAAGGGATCCTCTAGGATTTTTAAAGTAGATCATAAAGAGTCAGCTGCTACCCAAGCTTTTGGGGGTCTTCTCTCTTTCCATTAGTCCTGAGTGATCTGCAAGAAGTCTTATTCCCCTGAAACTATTACACTGGACATTACAGGCCATGTGGATGTCAGAATTGAATCGAAATCAATCCTTTTGGTCACAGTGGCTAATCAATTCAACTCTAAGATTTTAGTAAATGCCAATTAGGAAAAGATTCTTCATTTTCATTGCTCATAGGATAGAAAACTGGGACTTCTGGTGCTATTGTTATGAGTACGTGGGTGAAGTTTCTTTGTGATAAAAGCCAGTATAGGAGAATATAAGGATGAGAGATGGAGAGAGGGGTAGTAATATCTGAAGACTGATATTGTCTGATAGTTTACTTCATAGCAAAAAAAAAATTGTTGTTGAAATCATTTGAAGTTTTTTTCTTGCTACCGGAAATATTTGAACCAAGAAAAGTTATACACATGGGGAAAAGGTGAAATGAGGTGGAAAATGTTAGTGCAGTTGAAATTCAGTTCCTGACTCACACTAGCCACATTGTATAGGCCTAACAGCCACAAGTAGTTCATGGGTACCATACTGGACAGCACAGATGAGAACATGTCCATCACAGTAAGTACTTTTGGATATCCTTGATCATGTGTCTCTGACATCCCATCTATGAGCATCTGTTGGCTATTGCTTGGGAGAAATTCCCTGCTTCTACACCAGGAGCATCCTAGTTTTATTAAAGAAGTTAGCAGACCTTAGTCACAGCATCTTATCCTGGTTTATGTTTGCAACTCTGGAAGCACATAGGTAAAAAGTAGGATGGGATTTTAAAGATTGTTTGGCATGTGTTCTTATGTCTGCTACCACTACTGGTGGCAATGAGTATGACATTGAGCCATATATTCTCATCTATAAACTGGGTTTAACCCAGCCTATAGAGTTGTTGAAAGCTGATGAGAGATTGTCAATGCTCTGGAAAATGAACAAAGGTCAAGACTGGTAAAGTTCTCAAAAGATAAAATTCTTGTATAAAAAGAAATTCCTCGATTGCATTTTACAGTGAACTGGAGGAACAATAATCAAGATCTTGGCCTTGGACCCCAAAGAGAGCATATTTTTATTTATTTACTTTAAATATCACTTTTTGGGCCATTTATTAGATATAAGATTCTGGGTAATTTTTAAGCTGTTTTTTTTTTTTTAAAAAAAAAAATCTAGATTTCCTCCCAAAATGAAGGAATGAGACTCACCTACTAGTGATGGTTCAGTAATTTAATAACGTATTTTGAATGTTAGAGATATTGTGCAAAAAAATCGACTAAAAAATAGTTGCTATTTACTCTAGCCCTAGATCTCCCCCCAGGCCATAGCCCAGCGTTTAATCCACAAAGAGGCAAAGGGGTTAGAGAAATGGATCTGTCCTTTTGATAGAGGGCAGGAAAAACTGTAGGTAGCTAATGATAGCTGAATTTATTTTTAAGCCACATTGTCTTAAGCCATCTGCACCTCATTCTTTGTGTTCACTACCCACTGACCACTTTTTAAAAGCGATTGCATAATATGCTTAAAGAATAAGTGCTCTGGAAGCATCTGTTATTTGTGGGACACAGATCTAACTACTGAATGATGCACGAAGCAGAATGAAGTTTATCAGCGAATCAGTAGGTGAGCAAAGGAATTAAGTACATGAAGGGGGAATTAAGTACGTGAAGAGTGTATGAACTTCAACTGTGGTCATAGTTAGGTTTAAGAGACCCTGCGTTAGTTAACTTTTCTAAGTCTTGGTGTATTCTTCCATCAATCAGGGATAGTCATGGTGTTCCTACCTTATACATTGTTGAGCTATTATGTATGCAACTATAGAAAGACCTAAAAAGAGGACTTGTCATTTGCAAATGCCATACATGGGATCAATTATGCGAATGCTGGCTACTGTCACTACCTGTACTAAAAACAACAGATATATGATAAGTGTGCTGCTATATATCGGATACGACTCATTATTATCTACTGTAATTCTATTATCTACATCTTTGGTTAAAATATAAGTAAATGCTGTTGAAAGCCATAAAGAAGATAGATAAGTAATTTCACCAGATTATCTAATGGTAACCTAGGCTACCAGGAAAATGTTAAAAGATCATGAGCCTGGTGAATATTAATCCTTATTTAATGAACTTTTTTAATTTAAAGATGTGAGATTACTTTTTATTTTTAGCAAATCACTTTGAATTTTTTGCTTATTTGGAGTAAGAAATTCCTTGGTAATTAATTTTTTTTTCAGCATGGCAAACTTGATATTTATCCATCTCACACTCGATTCCCTCTGAGTCAAATTCAGGTTCTTCTTGTTTTGATATAAGAGAAATGGTTGTTACCTTTGGCAACATATTTCTAGCCAAGGTCTAGAGAGAATCAATTACCTTGACTTGTCTGCTAGTAGAAACACATGATTAGAAATCCACTGAAGCTATGAAGATAATTAAGTTAATAACATGTATGGCAACCATATTTTGGTAATAGTATTATTTTCACATTTGTTTTCATGCCTGTTACTTCATGTTTAAATTTATCATAGCGAGAGACTGAGGCTTATTTCCATATTTATTGCTACTCAGATATTTATACTATATGTTTATTTAAAAAACAGCAATGGGTGTAATCTTGAATGAACAAAGTGAATGAAATACAACTGCAAATGATCTAATGAGATTTTTTCCCTTTCAGGGACAAGGAAATAGCTAGCATAGCAGAGGGACCCATTTGCATTTGAGTCTTCTTAATATACACACTGGAAAATCAATACAGCAGGTACATGACCTTCCTCTTGTTCTTCTGAATAAACAAGATCAGACTTGAAATCAAAAGGCAGGAAAATCTTAAGCATTGCAATGAGTGATTTTTCTGAGGGGGGAAAATTTCTAACTTACATCTACCTGAAAGCCAAAGAATAATAAGGTGACTGTTTTTTTCCCTTTACATTTTTTTGTAGAGCTCAATAAATCTGTCCTCTTCTTTCATTTTTATTTTTGTTGTGTTCACTATTTTTTCCTTTACTGTGCAAAAATACTACTGGTGGGAAAAACACTGCATTGGGAATCAAAATTCCCTGTTGTAAGTTTGTAGTCTTGTTCACTAAAGTGTCACCTTGTTTGACTTATTTAACTCTATGTAGGCTCAGTTTCTTTGTCCTACATAAATGTGCAGGCTCCAATCTTAGATGCAATATAAGGTTTAGTAATATTGGGTAGAGAACCAGGAGCAGAGATGGCAACTAGGAGAAGGGCTACTGCACTCAGTCAAACATGAGTGTGCTCTGGATTAGCAGGGAAGAAAGCACTTTTCAGGACAAAGGAAGTCATCATTTCTAGATCACAGGATGTAGATTTTTACCTCGGTGCTCACTTCTGAATTTTCCAGTTTCTGCACTTCAAGCACTGGAGAGACCGTGATGGTCAATGCAACTTCCTCTCTGTTCCTTTCCCTCAAGCTGTTTCAAATCCAGTGGGGAAGAAGGCCAGGTTATCAGGCAATTACAATTCAATGTAATATGTCCTAGGGTAGAAAGAGCAATAGATACGAAGGCGTCACAGAAGAGGGCCACAAGACTCAGCCTAGAAGGAAGGGGAGGCAATATTTAAGTTCGTGGATATCAGAGAATACACACTAGAAGGACCTGCCTTTGAAATATGCCAGAGCACTGGAGGAAGGGAGGAGAGAGGAGACAGGGAAATAACATCAAGGATCTTGTAAAGCACGATGATGGTGTTGGACTTCATCCCGAGACAATGGACACTCCAGTCGGGAAGTTTCATATGCTACAGGTCTTACTGACTTTGAGTCCAGAAAAGTTGTAAACTAGTTGTAAAAGCCCTCTGGAGCTAGATGTCTCAGCCCTGTGGGCCTTGCTGCTGTCTTTAGCCTCATTTTGTTGTTGTTGTTTGTTGTTTGGTACTGTTTTTCCCACCCTCTGTCTCCCTAGCAGATCTGCTCTCTGCACATGGCTTTTGCTTTTTGGTGTTGGTATATATACCATATCTGGAATATCCTCAGCTTGGTGCTATTGTAACGTGGTGGCATCTTTAAGAGGTGTGAGGTTAAGGAAAGGTCACTTGAGGACAAAGCCCACCAGGGGATTATGGGATGTCAATCTCTTCCTCTCTCCTTTTGTTTCCCAGTTGCAATAGAACAGGCCATTTCTTCCAAGATGCTCCTGCCACGGTGCTCAGTCTCAACACAGGCACTAAGTGACAAGGCCAAAATGAACCTTTTGTCCTTCGAAGTTGATTATTTTTGTCACGGTAACAGAAACCTGACTAGTACAGTTATTCATTCTATATCCTTCCATAGAAAGGCTCAAATTAATAAATTAGTTTTGCAAAGTAATGATGCATGATGGTCCGATATGCTACCTTCCCAAAGGGCTTTAGTTTCCACGGATGTTTTGTAATTGTTTCCCACTTCTCATGGTCTCTACCAGCCCCTGGCCATAAGCATAGACACTTTCTGCGTGTTTTAAATTTAAACCCATATGATATTTGGAATATTTGTTGTTGTTCACATTCACTTCAGTACATATTCAGTTTTAACTGACAGTGGTCTGCATGGAAGGGTGAAAGGTGAAATATGTTACAGACCTGCAGAGAAGGTCTGTCCACATAGGACCCTGAGAAATAGCTGACTAGTCCTTTAACTCTCCTAGTTCCTCCTTCTCTCTTTCATTGTGAGGAATAGAATGGTCATAAAATAATGTCTGACAAGGCAACGTGATGCTGACCTTTCCCAGATTCACCTCAGGTGTTCTTTCGTTTCCCATGGGTGCACACAACACAGATTACAGTTTCCCCCACCCCCTGCCAGTGTCTAATTTCCTTGTGACAATTTCCCAGTACATACCAGATGCTTGATAAATATCTGCTCAATACACAGATATAGAGATTGGTAATGGTGCATCAATACTTGGAGGCCTAGTGGACAGCGATGACCAGATAAGACCTTGAGCCTTGTTAATATTTCCCAGACTGACTGGCCTTGTTCCTGTCTTTGGGTCTCTGCCTTCGTTCTCTGCACTGCCTGAATTCCCTCCCCTCAGCCCTTGGCTTGACCAGTTCTCTCCTATTATTCCAGTGCTCATTCTGCCATCTCTTGACCCTCATCTCTCTGTACCCTTCATTTAATATCATTCCTTATCTCTTCTTCCCTCTATGAGGGAGAGCTAGAACTGACTTAACCTACTTGTTTTTTCCCCTTAGATACTTATCATTTTCCACTTAACAGATATTGGCATGTTATTATATTATACATTCTATTATTATATAATATTATTATGTGCATTGGCTTAGTTGTGTCTCCCCTCCCTTCCCTTGCCTCCATCTAAGCTTAAGCTTTTCAAGGAAAGAGGTCTTTCCCTCTATGTATCTCATACATACAGATCTTTGCAGAGATATGCCTCAGTTATCTAGGATTATTTCTGGTCCAGAAGAAGAATTCTAAATATTTGTTGAAGGGATGAATGGTTATTTCACGAGTTTGGGATCCATGGATGAGATGGATGAGCTTTCTGGGGATCCTGAGGGAGCTTGGAAATAAACTCTTTCTTCACCAAGCTCCAGATGAATAAGCAGCCCAGCTAAGGACCTAGCTTAGGTGGACCAGACTTGCACCAAGACATTTTGAGTTCTTCAAGGTGTATACCTTCATGTCTACAGATATGTATCATTTGTTATAGAGAAAAGGAATAAAATAGAAGAGTGGGGCATGAGGGCAGAAATGGCCTTATTATGTGTTCCTTGCACTTGAAGAATGTGATTATAAGGATATAACCATGCTTTAAACATCTAGGAGTCTGAGAGGACTTGTTCCAAAAAACAATGCGGGAGATTTTGGAAGAATACAGCTTTCATCGTGTATGAGAAGCTTCCATACAGTAGGTTTGTGTGTGTGTGTGTGTGTGTGTGTGTGTGTTTTCTAAACACTTTCAAACACTAGGTAGGCACTTGGGTCAAATATTTGAAAGGATTTAACTGTTTTCCTCTCTCTGCAGCTGTCTCATTATTCACCTAGTCATCCTCCCAACCCATGTAGCTGTGCCTCTTCCATGGTCCAGTAAATGCACTTTGTCCTCCAATGTGTGTGTGTGTGTGTGTGTGTGTGTGTGTGTGTGTGTGTGTGTGTGTAATGCAATGTGGTATTTCTTACCTGCTCTCTTCAGGGCCACATGCTCTCTTCCTACATCCTACCTGTCCCTTCCCTTCCCCTATTTTATAATATTACAATCTTTTCTTATAAGCTTGGCTTTTGAGAAGTGATGCTCCCTCACAGCAGAAATAATTTGCATTCCTTGATAATAATTTGATTCCTTTGAAGGAATCCCAACACCCCTCTGCCCAGAACACAAGATTGGAGCCATTCTCTTTTGCCCTTGCTTTTCTCTGAGACTTTTTTACTCATATCAGCCTTCGACTTGTTTCATGGATGCAGATGTGAGGGGTGGGGAAGGGTGGATGAAGAGACTTTAAAAGCTTATTACCCCAATTGTTGAAAGGATGGATGATGAATCTGTGGGGATGAGATAAAGAATTGATAATCATAGTACCTTGGGGAGAGGATTTCCTTTTCCATTTTAAGAGACTGAAGTCAAATGTGAACAATACAATATTGGCTATGACAGGGCCGGGCTGACATGGCTGGTGGCTGTGCGCTTGTGTGGGCCAGGTGAAACTAATCAAGTCAGCTGGAGGCCCCAGCGGCAGACACTGTAGGTACAATGTGGCTGTCATGTTTGGATCCTGGTTAAAACCTTAGTTAAGATGCTCCAAGAATCTAAGAGTCTAGGGAGGCCCCTCATGGTGCAGAGCAGGCAAAAGCACTCTGCCTGTTCAGGGAACAATCTGTTAGAGCAATTCAGGTGAGGATGGCAGCCCAGGAGTCCTGCTGGTTCACAAAACAAAGCCCTTGCCATTAGCTTCTTTCTGGCGGTGCCTGGTGAGAGAAGACAGACAAGGGCAACTTGGTTTTATAGGCAAGATTGTTCTGGAATAATGCCTGTGACAGTCTAAGGGGGTATACAAACTCAACGGCTGGAAAGATCTACACTCGGCCTCTTACTTGTTGGCCATAAAAGACACTCAAATGTGGATATAAATCATTTTCTTGTCCCTGTACCAAAAATTTATGCATTAAAGATGTCACTCTCAAAAGCAGCAGTCAATTAAGTCTGTACTTAAATTTGATGTGAGTGCATCTGATCGCTTTCTTCTGTAGTGAGGAAATTTATCCATTGAGGTGATGATGATGATATAATGATCATGAAAAGGCCAATGCCATTGCCATCACCATCTTTTTACTTAATCATTCTCCTAGCATTGAGGACATGGTTGAGGTATTAAAAATAAATGCATAAAGCTGTTTCACTGGCTCACTTTCGAGACTATACATTGCCCTTCCTAGAGAAATGCAAACAGTAACTTTCTTCTATAAGAAAAGCCTTCCACAAAATTGGTTAAATACCTGTAGAAAACTAAAATTAGATCCTTATATATCACCCTGCACCAGAATCAACTCCAAATGGATCAAAGACCTCAAAGTCAAAGCAGACACCCTGAAAACATTACAGAAAGGAATAGGAAAAACTCGGGCTCCTTGGCACAGGCTGAAATTTTCTTAATAAAGACCCAGAAATACAACACATCAAAGAAATGTTGGACAAATGGGATTGCATGAAACTTCAGAACTTCTGCGTGGCAAAGGACATTGCTAGCAAGCTCAAGAGAGATCCCACGGAGTGGGAGAAGATCTTCACTAGCTCTACAATGGACAAGGGTCTCATATACTTAGAACTCAAAAAATTAACTCCCCCCAAAACAAATCCTCAAAGAAACAACCGCCCTATTAACAAGTGGGCTAAAGACTTAAAGAGAGACTTCTCTGAAGAAGAAATAAGAATGGCTAATAGACACATGAAGAAATGCTCAAGTTCTCTGGTGATAAAAAGAAATGCAAATCAAACAACATTGAGATTCTACCTCACCCCAGTTAGAATTGCTATAATCAAGAAATCTAGTAACAACAGATGCTAGAGGGGATTTGGCCAAAAGGGAACCCTACTGCATTGTTTGTGGGAGTGTAAATTTGTTCAACCACTCTAGAAAGAAGTAAGGAAGTTCTCAAAAGACTCCACATAGAGCTCCCCTATGACCAGCAATCCTACTTGTGGGCATTTACCCAAATGATCACAAGCAAGGCCATACTAAAGCTAGGGCATGTAGCTGTTTATCACAGCATTATTCACCATAGCTAAGATATGGAACCAACCCAGATGTCCCTCAGTAGATGAATGGATCAAGAATTTGTGGTATATACACACAATAGAATTCTATGCTTCCATCAGGAAGAATGACATTGCCCCATTTGTTAGGAAATGGCAAGACTTAGAAAAATAATATTAAATGAAGTAAGCCAGACCCAAAGAAATTTAGGTCCCATGGTTTCTTTCATTTGCAATAATTAGTATACATATAGGATAATTTTTTCAGATGAGCAGAAAAAGCTCAAAAGCTTTGTTCATATGACCATATAAAATCATGCTAAGTGAACCCCAACATATGGGACACAAGAGATCTTTCCTTGTTGTAGTTTTAAATGTATGATGTGATTTTTTTTGTTTCCTTGGTATGTTCTTCCCCCTATGGTATATCCCCTGTTGTCACTGCACTTGATTTTGGCACCCTGCATCCTGTATATACATTTGTCTAATCTGGGGAGGGGAAGGGGAATAACAAAATGCTGAAACAAGGACACAGCATGACCCATTGCAACAATGATACCCACAAGACAGTACATTGGAAATGAACTTTACAACTTTAGGCAGGGGGTGGGATGGGGTGGGAGGAGTGTGGGAGGTGGAGGAGGGAAGGGATAGTGGGAGAACAACAGGAAAGGGGTAACAATGCTCGACAAGTAATGTACTCACTGCCTTACTCATGTAACTGTAACCACTCTGTACAACATCTTTGCAATAAAATAAAATTAAAACAAAAAGAAAAGCCTTCCAGGAATAACTGTCCTTCAACTAGTGAGGAAAGCTTATCTAGTTAAACCTCATCATATTAATAATTTTAAAGCACACAATTCAGTGGGTTTTAGTACATTAACAATGTACAATCATTAACACAATCTACTTCTAGAACATTCATGATTCTGAAAGGAAATTCTGTATTCATTAAATATCCTATTTCAGTTCTCCTCAGAACCAAGTCATCACTAATCTGCTGTTTTGTCTCTATGGACTTACCATTTCTGGATATTGTATAGAAAGGAAGACATGTATTATGTGGCTCTTTGCATATGGCTCCTTTGACTTCTAGTAAATTGCTTTGAAAGTTCACTCGTGTTATAGTATTTATCATTAGCTCGTTCTTTGTGTGGCTGAATAGTAATTCATGGCTCTGTCACATTTGTTGCTATCTGTTCATGGATGGACACTGAGTTTTTTCTACTATTTTGGTTATTAGGAATAATACTGTTATAGAAACCCATGTAAGACTATTGCTTTGAATAAATGTCTTCAATTCTTTTGGGTCTTGGAATGCTTTGAAGTCTTGATTTTGCATCATTTGTTGGGGGAAAATGTCAGATCTGTTCAAGACTGGTTGTGACCATACCAGCAGCTTCTTAAATATTATATTTCACAAGATCAAGCAGAACTGTTGGGTTTGGGTGGGTGAATATGGTTATTCAGAGTGAAATGGGAGTCAGACAGAGTAGCATAGAGGAAGAGAACTCTGGAACCTCTGTGAATTAGGCCTAACATCTCACAACCTGCTATACTGGCAGCATTTGTTATGGTATCCACCTGCCTATGATTATTAGTATGACTGTCTACATGCATCTGTGTTTCCAGGACTGTGTTCCTTATCTACCCAGTTACTCATCATTTAGTGTTCAGACAGGAAGAATTGAGGGTTAGGACCTTAATGTCCAATGCAGAATATTTGGCTGCAGTAGCGCAGAGTGTGACTATGCTTCATTCATTCTCTCTTCTAAAGCCTAAGAAGACTCAACTTTATTTTTCCTAACATATAATAAAAAGAGTAATGCTAATCCTTACCTGTGAAATGCAGTTAATAGTAGGATTGATGTGAGGATTAAGTTAATCTGTTTATATTACTTAGAGCCTGGCTCTCCATTTCAGTCAACCGTTGTATCATTATGAGCACTCATTCAACACACAACAGCACAAGGGAGATTTTTAAAATGCAAAGTCAAACCATGTCATCTGCTTGGATAAAGCTTTCTACTTCCTTGAGCCAGGAAAGAATTATATGTACTCAAGCTCTGAGTGATTTGCCTTCTAACTTCACAAATGTATTTTGACTCTGCTTTTCTAGCTTAGTCTTTCTAATCATGCTGGTTTTCTTCCTGAGAATAAATCAAACGTTTCTTTGCCACCAGGGCTGCTCTCCATCCACTGCCTTCACAGCAATTCTCAATGCTGTGTCCATGGGTAGGCGATCTCTCCCATTTGTGGAACTTGACTTCAAAATCACTTTCTCCTAAGATTGTCCTGAATTAATTTATATTCCTACTCCTTTGTTTTGGCTATAGTTACATAGTAAAAAACTTGTAACCACAGTTATTTTATTTAATTACCCACTGATGGCTGTTTTGTCTGATTTTCCGACTACCTTGAAGAGACCTGCTTATTCTACTCATTCTTGTGGTCTTAGTATTGTATATGGTGTTCAGATAATTGTCATCTGTATTGATTTTATGTGTAATATTTATTAACTATTTGGAAATAAATATAATACTTAAGTAGTTTTCATCTCCACTGCTAGAAAGTAGATTTAAATGAATGTTAAATAAGCATTATTATTGTATTATCATATCATAAAATGGGGTTTACCAACTTTTCTCTTTTTAATAAAAATGTAAAAGATTGACGAAATCCTTGGCATGGTTGATCTGTCTTATTCCCAAAGGGTGAGACATGACAAATTCTGTCATTCCTTAGTTATGGTTATATTCAATGCATATATTGACTTTATAGTATCCATTTTATATAGTATATATTGAAAAAATATATGTTTATATATATATATATATATACATATATATATATATATATGAAGAAGGAGAAAGAAAAAAGACCAATTCTAAATAATGAACAAAGTCATACAGCAAAAATACCCTTTTTTATCAAGAATTCAAGATTTGGTTAAGTTATGCCAATGTTAAAATATAAGAATTACCTGAATTTGTTACTGAATAGTATTTATTCTAAAAACAATATTACCTAAGGAGTTTCCATGGAAAATACTGATTCCCATACTTGTTAACTGTATTATTTTGGCTCTGACAAAGAAAATGAGTGAGTTAATATAAGTAAAAATTCGACATTGATCTCAAATATATATAATGCATATGTAGTATTCATTATTTTTATATATAATACAATTTTAAGTAGAACTACAGTCAAAGGATATAGTTAAGAATATGTAGGTCAACATTCTGTACTAGATATTGGCTTTCTACCATCCTGCTCCCTTGCCTTTTAGCAGTGGAATCGCAATTTTCTTTGAGAATTACTCTTCACCCATTTTCTCCCAGGCTGTGCAAGTACTATTCACCTGACCATGCAAGAATCATAGTCTACCAACAGCGAGGGTTGAAAGAATTAGCAAATTTTTCCTTTCTGCAACAGGAGAGTAAGCATTTCATCCATCCCTATAGAATACACACTTTCCATCTCAAATGCTCAATTCTGCCATTATTTCCTGAGTACAACACAGAAAATTTGTCATAAATGTATGACTTTATGTAAACTGATAGTGCACCAGGCTTGTTCTATGGTGAACAAGTACTGCCCCTCAAAGTGTGATTGCTAATGATTGGAAACAAGTACAGATACTATGAGTGTTTAGACTATTTTACAGTCATTTAACAGAGTGATTTTACATCTACTATGGAGTTTAATAGTAAAGAATTTGGGTTTGTATTTTGTATTTTGCTTTTTATCTCTTCTCCTTTCATTTTCATGTTAAATCGCTGTTTTAATTGAATTTTAAGAAAGTAGAGGTCCAAGACAAATTGGAATTTCTTTTTAAAGTGATAAAAGGCTTTTTCAAATAGAGTTAAAAGCACTGATTGAAGATACAGCAAGCTTAGTGCAGTAGCACCAACCAAGCTGATCCCACAACTTATTTACAGAGACATAGTCTCCCCTAGTGGTGTTTAAATTCATGAAACGGTGACCATGGAGTTGACTGAGGGCATCTCCAGAAACCTAGGAAGGAAGGTGACATATTGGAAGGCACACCTAAGCAATGAGACTGTGCCTTCATAAACCTGCAGCGCACGTGTTCGACTTTGCTGTTGTCTATTTCTTTAGTTAGTAAGTTGTAGCTCTTCTCTTTACTGGTGTATGAACCAATAGCTTCCCATACCTTCCTTCTGTCACTTGTAACCAAGTGACAAGTAAAAAGAAACCCGCTTTTTACTTCTGTTACTTGCCTGAGTAATTTGCTGGAAAAATTACTCCCTTTCCCTTATTCATGTATTCATTTCTACCAGTACAAACAAATGGGTTTTTACCAAATACCTTGGCTTTGTTAGAATTTAAAATGCGGTTTCATTTCTATTTTTATGTCTAAGTTAATTTTAAATTTAAACTTAAAATATAAATTCAGGAAATTTTCTTTGTACTATATATTGAAAACAAAAATACATATAAAAAGGAAAAAGGAAAAGACCAACTCCAAATAATGAAAAAAGTCATACAGCAAAAATACCCTTTTTAGCAAGAATTCAAGATTTGGTTAAGTCATGCCACTGTCAAAATGTAATGACTTGAATTTGTTAATAAATGGCACTTATTTCTAAAAACAGTATTACATATGGAATTACCATGGAAAATACTGCTTCCCATACTTGCTATTTGTATTATTTTGGCTCTAACATAGAAAATGAGTCAGTATAAGTAAAAATTCTACATGGATCTCAAGTGATATTTTAATAGTCTGGCTGCTAAGTGAGAGCTAAAGAACACACATGTCTTTGAGGATTTCTACACGTCCATTTTAATAATATGAACCATACTATTTAGCCTCTACTAGGTTAAGGGGAAAGAAAGGTGCAAATGTACAAGAAAAAAAAAATGACCTCTAGGCTCCAGCCTATATATGACAAAAATCTCTTGTTGGAGACAGGCTTTCAAATCTTCCTTTCTCAGTAAGCACTAAAAATAGCTTTGGTTCTCACAGAAGTCCCTGAAAATCACCCAGTTAATCACCCTGGAAGTCAACCCTCCCTACACAAGCACTACTTCAAATGTTTCCTTCTGCGTGCTGGGTCACTAAAACAGTTTTCTTCTTACACACATATGCACAGGTGCGTGTGCTCGTGTGTACGTGCCACATGGCTACCACAAAACTTTGGGAAGGAACTTTATGGTCCAAAGAGACCTTTTCTAATCTGTTACTCGAATTAGCCTTCAAAGGAAAAAAACCCCACAAAACTGTCTTTGTACCCTTAAACCAAATTGCATTTTCAGGGATCTCTTGGCTTCCGTAGCTATTGTGACCCAGGGGTAGACTATTTTATTTTTCCTTAAAATTAAAACAAAAACAGCAAGTCAGGTGTCAGTGGCTTGTGCCTGTAATCCTAGCTACTCAGCAGGCTCAGATAGGAGGATTGCAGTTCAATGCCAGCTCAGGCAGGAATGTCTATGAGGCTGTTATCACCAACAAACTACCAAAAGATGGGATGTGAAGCTGTTGCTCAATTGGTATAGTACCAGCCTTGAGTGAGAAAGCTAAAGGATAGCACCTAGATCCCAAGTTCAAGCCCTAGTACTGGCACAAAACATATAAACAAACAAAACAGCAACAGAAAAACACAAAACTTCTCTGCCTTATAGAGATGTAGCTTAATTTAACTTAGTTTATTTATAGTTTTGTGCTGGTCTTATGGCTTGAACTGAAGACCTAGACACTGTCCTTGAACTTTTTTGTTCAAGACTAGTGTTTTACCCCTTGGGCCACAGTTCCACTTCCAGAATAGTAATTGTATGAAACCTTAAGAGTCACCGTATGAGATAAGTGACGATATTGTGCAAAGGGTAGAGATCCAGAAAGAAGAGCGTTGAGTAACAGTCTAAGTTTCCATGTATTACAGAGTAGAACCAGGATTCACATCACCCCAGTCTTAGGATTCATAGACTACACACTTAACCATTTTATGCTGGAAAATTGGTCCCTGTTATCTACTGTTCGAATTTTAGTGTCTCAAAATAACAGTATTATCTGTTTCATTTAATGGGTGACTGACTTCAGCTGATGATTCTTTCTCCAAGTCCCTCATGACACTGAAATTAGATGCTTGTTGGGGATGTTAAACAACTAAATGTTCCACTGGAAGGGACATCCAACATGGCGGACTCAGGGCTGACAACAGTTGATGATGCCCATTGAGGCTGTCACCCTATACATAACCTCTCCAAGTGACCTGGGATTCGCATAGCACTGAGGCTGAATTTTGGCTGGAAGCATCCCAATACAATACTCCAGTATATCAGAGGAAAAGCCAAGGTTTCATATGACCTGGCCTTATGAATTCAGAGTATGACTTCTGTCACCTTTCATTAGTCAAAGAAGCACCTGGGACAGCCCTTGTGGAAGGGTAGAGGATTTGAATTCCATCCTCCAGAAAGAGCAATTGTTTCTATACACAGAGAAGGAAGCAGTGATAAATGCCATGTTGACAGCTATCTCCCACTGCATCTTATTTCTTTCCCTAATTTACTCATACCTGGAACTGATTCTCAGTCACATAAGTGATGCTGGGTAAGGATGTAGGCCTTGCTTCTTTCCTTGCATGTCCCATAGGGGACAACTTAAGGAATCCTTTATACAAACCACAGACACAGTGATATTTGATTTGAGCAAGCCTGTTGCTCGTCTTTATTTGCTGGAGGCAAAGTAAGGTTCACTATCATTCTGCTTCAAGAGGCAAGTAGGAAAATCCTGCAGAATCAACAGGAGCACTTCAAAGGAGCCTCTTAAGTTTCAGTCCACAGAGATCACTTTCTCCTTTAAGCCTGTGAAGGAAGTTTGTTGGGCATTGCCTAACTTGCTTTGATGTAAATTCCTTCCTCGGTTTCCTTTCTTACTTGATCCACATGTGAGCCAGGGGAGAGTGCATCTTTCTATATACTCTCACCATCAAACCAGAGTTACTTTAGATATCTGTCCTGGAGCGATGCCTCTAGCAGTGTGGATTCAGGATGGGATTTCAAATGTGCCCCCTAATCCAAAATGATTGAGCAAGGTAGTTGGCAAGTAAGTTGAAAAATTCAGTAAAAGCCATTAAGGGCACGCTGATACGTGCACTACATACCCATTTTAGTCTGACTTGTAATAATTACATAGCTAGATAACTTGAGGGGATGGGTGAGGTTGGAAGAGATGGAAGAGAACGATGGAAGGGGTTACATGGATCAAGATGCATTATACTCACAAATTGACATGTTGAATTGAAACCCCTTTGTATAACTACTTTAAGGCTTAAAAAACATTAAATGTAGATTTGTTTGCCATTTTTTAAATGTAGGGCCAAGGGCTTTTCGTGGATTAAGAGTTCATAAATTGAAGACTGAAGTTGTTGTTCTTGCATAAACCACATTTATTATGCATCGATGTTGATGACTAGTTTTGATTTACTCCTAAAATGACTGCCATGTGAATTCAGAGAAATAATACAAAATACTTCCATTTGCTTAAAAAAATGATCTTGCCCACCTGCAAAATGATGTTTCTGTATTCTCCAATCTTCCCAGAGAATTGAACATTTTTCTTCTCCAGAATGTATTTTATTAACTTACACAAGTGAATAAAATGTATGTGTTTCTTTTTTGACTTTTAAAGTATTTTTATCTTCTTTAAATAGGAGTTAACCACTCAATAAAGCAGTTTATGACTACAGTGAGTCTTGATCAATGTCACACCTTTCAACATTCTCACTCACCCCCTCCCCCAACTGACCCCTTCACTCATTTATCTTTACTTTTAGGATATGTATTAACTCTTTTTGCCATTTACCAAAGCAGTTTTTTGTATATAGTACATCATATTTAGGTCATCACTTCAACATTTTCACTCCTCTTGACCTACCCCTTCCCTTATTTTTTCCTCAGTTCTCTAGTATATACAATAAATTCTTTTTTTTTTTTTTAAATCGGTTGTGGGGGCTGAACTCTGGGCCTGGGCAATGGCCTTCAGCTCTTCAGCTCAAGGCTAGCGCTCTACCACTTGAGCCACAGCGTCACTTCTGGATTTTTTTTCTGCTTATGTGGTGCTGAGGAATTGAACCTAGGGCCCTAAGCATGCAAGGCAAGCGCTCTACCACTGAGCTACCTTCTGCAGTCTCCCCCTTACCCTCCTTTTATTCCTAACCTTCTTCCCTTAGCCTTATCTCCTCCAGCAACACTCTTTGCAAGTATTCATTTTCTGAAACTTATTTTGTTGGGTGCTGACTAGCAGTTGCTACAGGCAGGACACCCTTGTGACTACTGTCTCTTGTTAAGTACATAAGTCAATTGGTGAGAGCTAGTTTACACAGGCCATCTAGAAAGTAGCCTGTCAGCTAGGAGTCTCGATGCTGCATCTCCCTGACAATTTTAAAGAGGGCAAGGAATGCAGAACATCAGTTAAAATCCAGGGCTGGTTGGAGGTCAGATAAAGAGCTTCATAATAGTCAATATTTATGTACAATTGGAACTAGGAAAACGGAGGGGATGGGTAGGTTTGGGAGATACGGGGGATAATAATAAAAAGGGAAGACATTGATCCAGATGCATCGCACTCATCAACTGACATGAAACCCCTCTGAACAGCAATTTAAAGATAATTTTAAAAAAAATAAAAAGAGAGCTGCCATTGTTTCTTTGCCCCTTTTCATTCTAGTTGTTGGTTAATCGAATTGAAAACTATAATGTCCACATCCCAGAGGAAATAAGACTCTTAGTATGATTCCTTCTGCAAAGTCCTGTGGAATCCAAGCTCAATTTAAATATAAAATGATCATGTTTAAAAACAGGTGCCATGTGCCAGAGACACTGTTCTCGCTGCTTTACATGTTTTATCTAATTTTACCCTTATAACAAAGGGTTGTCTTAAGCTGCTTATGCAAGATGGTAGAGACTTATCAAGAAGCTTAGTTTTCTTATAAGGATAAATAAATCCAAAAGTAATCATCCCATAAAAAATATAAAAAAGGAATCATCCCAGGGGTTGTGAAGGGCCATTAGGATCTCACTGATCAGGTGTAACTTCTACTTGTAGGAAACGGCACAATCTATGATGACCCAAAGCTTCCATCAGTTTTCTGGCAGCAAATGATGGAAGAGATTAAAGTTCTCTAAGAGCTACCTATAGGTCTAGAACTCACAAGCCTCACCTCTCTGAGGGAGATAGGAATGTATCTGTGCAATTTGATACTCGATGCAACCTTTGGGGTTTCCATGGAGGAAGAAGAGGAAAATGATATTGCACATCTCCTAGCAGACTAAGAGCCAGACTTCTCTTTTTTATCTCTCTTTAGAAAGGAGGAGCAGAAGCTAACAAAGTGAAGATCCTGATCACCATAGTAAGTGACAGGTCTGAAAATGTATACCAGGTCTGATGTTATACATTGTGGTCCATAGATTCCAGATGCTTCCCCACTTTGTGCATGAAGCTCAGGGAATGATGCTCAGCACAGGAAAATACCAGATACTTGTAAAAACAGTGTTTCACCATTCTGAAGATTGTGTTCATACTTGCCAATCACTCAGTATCAACATTGGCCTGATACTCATAATCACAAAGGCTCTTTTCTTTTAAATAGAAATGAAACAGATTCCTTCTCCTGCCTCTTTAGGATGCCTTCTATTTATTATGAAAGAAAAACAGGAAAATAACATATGTTGATGTATATGTGGAGAAATTGGAATCATTGCACACTATTTGTGGGAAAATAAAATGGTACAGGTGCTAGACGATCCTTGAAACATTTAAAAAGACAATTACTGTATGATCCAGAAATTCAATGTATGGGAATATTCTCATAAGAATTAACAAAAGACTTAAAGAGGCATTCGTACACATATTCATTACAACATTATTTATGGTAGTCGAAAGGTTGTAACAACTCATGTGTCTCTCCAGAGATGAGTAAGTAAACAACATATATTACACACACACATACACACACACACACACACACACACACACACACACACACACACACACACACACACACACACATGCACGCACACACACACACACACACTAAATGAAATTTTAGCCATCCCCTAAAAAAGAAAATTCTCACACAATGCTATATGAATAACACTTGAACACATCAGACACAGAGGCATAGCTACTTCACAATTTTTCTTGCATTTGGTTATGTGCAGTAGTCAAATTCATTGAAATGAAAGGAGCTGGGTAGAAAGAGTAGGAGAAGGAGTTAATTGCTGTACAGATTTTTTTTTGCAGCATGAGAAGAGTCCTAGAGATTGCACAAAAGATACAAATGTACCTAACACAATGTAGTAACCCTCACATGAGAAAATGGTTAAGGTGGTAAATGTTATGTGTCTTTTGTTACAGTTAAAAATATCAAAAATAGGCTGGAAGGTGGCTCAGTGGTAGAGCGCTTGCCTTGCATGCATGAGGCCCTGGGTTTGATTCCTCAGCACCACATAAGCAGAAAAAACTGGAAGTGGCGCTGTGGTTCAAGTGGTAGAGCCTTGAGCTGAAGAGCTGAGGGACAGCACCCAGGCCCAGAGTTCAGGTCCCACAACTGACCAAAAAAAAAAAAAAAAATATATATATATATAATAATCTGATTTTTATTATATTTGTCATAATATGATTCCATATTTTCAATATGATTTCATTTGCTTAGATATTTAGGGTGTCAAGAAATCTATTATTTTTAAAAGCTTTTCTAACTCATGCCTGTGATCAGACTAATACAAGTACCTTTTACAAGGTTTAATCAGAGGTTTTCTCCTTTAATATTGAGCTCATAGATACCTTGAGGGTGACATGTCTTCCCACAATGGTTTTATTTCTTTTTTAAGTCAGAAAGAAAAAAAAAAGGCAAATGTTGCATATCCTTGATTTTCTGTTCTTTTCTACAAAATAAATATGAAAACATCACAAGGAAACTATCATTTGAACTCCAAAGTTATTATCTTAAACCTTCAGGATTAAAAACACATCCATAAATCAAGACAAGTATGAAAGACTCCCCTAAAACAACAGAGAACTTGAGCAAACACTGTTACTGATTCATTCATTGGTGGCTTCTTTCATTCATGGAGAGATCAGATAAATTCAGAGAAAGGAGGGATGCAGGCTGTCAGAGAAGCCGCTCACTCAGTAATTCTCTCTGTAGTCTGGCCTCCTTGGGCTTTGCTGCTCTATCTTAGAAAAGAAAGCTTCTGTAACAGAGAAGTCTCCACTGAGTATTCTAGAAAAAGGTTGATGCAAGAAAAATCACTGGTTGAAACAGAAAGAGGCTGGAAAGAAGCAATGTGTCTTCATGTATCGAGGCTGATTTACAATAGGAAAGCTAGCTTTAAGAAAACTACTGAATTTTTTTAGCTATTATAACTAGGGATTCACATGAAATCAGTCTCTATATGAAGTTGTAATGTATAAAACAGCAAACATCTCCTCTAACATGTTATTTTTTGGTGCGTGTTTTTACTTTTCCATGTTGTGCCCATGATAGATGAGTATAGCATGGCTTGTACATGGGCTACATAAATAAATGTACACAAACTGAGGGTATGGCTTCTAATTTTGTTTTTCTCATGATTAAAATGGTTTGATGTACACTAGATCTTATTGGACTTCAGTAGGTTTCAGAATAACCTGGAAAGATTGTTGAAATGTACCTTTCTGGACCCACACCAGAGATTCAAATTTGGCAGCTGTTAAAGTATGTTCTCCAGAGTGCAATTTTAACCATTTCCAGCGTGGTGCTGATGTTGCTCACCCCAAAGCTGCATTCTGAGTATCACTGTTGTGAGTACTGTAGAGTTTTGGTCTTACACTCTGAAACATCGGGTATGTGTCAATAACTGATGAATTATTATACTATTATACTAGCTTTTGAAGAAAACAGTGGCTTCTTGGTATTGAAATCTCAAAAGGAAGAAATGGATGATTTCCTAGCAAATATCAACATGGCAAAACTAAACCAGGATGAGTTAAGCCAACTTAAACAGACCCATATCAAGCATCGAAATAGAAACAGCAATAAGAGACCTCCCATCTAAGAAAAGTCCAGGACTGGATGGATTTACAGCGGAATTCTACAAGGCCTTCAAAGCAGAACTCACACCAATACTCCTCCAACTCTTCAATGAAATTGAAAGAGCAAGTTCACTACTGAACTCTTTCTATGAAGCCATCTTAACCTCATCCCAAAACCAGGCAGGGACTCATCAAAGAAAGAGAACTATAGACCCATTTCTTTGATGAACATTGATCCAAAACTTCTCAACAAAATTTTGGCCAATCGACTTCAACAATTCATCCAAAAAATAATATACTATGATCAAACAGGATTCATTTCAGGGATGCAAAGCTGGTTCAATATATGCAAATCAATTAATATAATTCATCACATCAACAAGATCAAGGATAAGAACCACATGTTTATCTCAATAGATGCAGAAAAAGCATTTGACAAGATCCAACACCCCTTTATGATGAAGGTTCTGGAAAAATTAGGAATCCATGGAACATTCCTCAATACAAAAAGACTGTATATGACAAATCTACAGCCAGAATTATACTTAATGGGGAAAAAACTAAAGCCATTTCCTCTAAATTCAGGCATGAGACAAGGATGCCCACTCTCTCCACTTCTCTTCAATTTAGTATTAGAATGCCTAGCTATAGCAATAAGACAAGATACAAACATAAAGGGGATCCAAATAGGGAAAGATGAAGTAAAACTCTCCCTCTTTGCAGATAACATGATATTGTATTTAAAGAATCCCATGGACTCCACTCCCAAATTACTTGAGCTGATTCAAAACTCTGGCAAAGTAGCAGGGTATAAAATTAACCCTCATGGGACTGGGAAGGTGGTTCACTGGTAGAGCGCTTGCCTTGCATGCGTGAGGCCCTGGGTTCGATTCCCCAGCACCACATAAGCATAAAGAAAAAAAGCCAGAAATGGCACTGTGGTTCAAGTGGTAGAGCGCTAGCCTTGAGCTGAAGAGCCGAGGGGCAGCACCCAGTCCCAGAGTTCAGGCCCCATGACTGGACCCTCCTCCCCCCCCAAAAAAATTAACCCTCAAAAATCACTGGCTTTTCTGTATGCCAACAATGAGAAGAGCCCAGCTGAAATCAGGAAAGCAACTCCCTTTGTAATAGCCTCACAAAAAATAAAATACCTAGGAATTAACTGAAGAAGTGAAGGACCTCTATGATGAAAACTTTAAAAACCTGAAAAAGGAAATCAAAGCAGAACTTAGGAAGTGGAAAAACCTCCCATGCTCCTAGATCAGAAGGATCAACATCATGAAAATGGCAAAACTTACCAAGGCTATCTACAAATTCAATGTAATACCTATCAATATTCCCACTTTATTCTTCAAAGATATAGAAGAAGCAATCCAAAAATTCATATGGAACAACAAAGACCCCAAATAGCAAAAATGATCCTTAACAGAAAGAATAGTGCTGGAGGAATATCAATACCAAACTTCAAACTCTACTACAAAGCCATCGTAATCAAAACAGCTCGGTATTGGCACAAGAACAGACCTCAGGACCAATGGAATAGAATTGAAAACCCGAAATGAACCCACAGACCTATAGCCACCTAATCTTTGATAAGGGAGCTAAAAAATAGAATGGAAGAAAGACAGCCTCTTCAGTTGCTGGCAAAATTGGTTAATCACCTGTAGGAAACTAAAGCTAGAACCTTATGTATCAGCCTGCACCAGAATTAACTCCAAATGGATCAAAGACCTCAGGGTCAAAGCAGACACCATGAAAACATGACAGATGGAATAGGAGAAACACTAGGTCTCCTTGGCACAGGCTGAAATTTTCTCAATAGAGACCCAGAAACACAACAAATCAAAGAAAGGTTGGACAAAAGGATTGCATAAATCTGCAGAGCTTCTGCATGGCAAAGGACATAGCTAGCAAGATCAATAGATCTTGCTATATAGCCCACGGATTGGGAGAAGATCTTCACTTGCCATACAATGGATAAGGGTCTCATATCTAAAATATACTTGGAACTCAAAAAGTTAAATCCCCCAACAAAAGGTAAACAGTTTCTTAAAGTCAATTAATAAATGTAGTTCTGAAATCAAATCAATGAAATTTTCATAGTCAGTTACCTGAAAGTTCTTTCATCTTGTGTTTTGAAAGATCCTTGTGAGATTATAATATGAATTGCTCATTGGAGAACATTGGTTCACTGAGTTAGAGAGACTTTTGAAATGCTTACATATTTTTATGGATAATGTATAAACAGCAGTATCTTTAAAAGTAACATTACCAATCATACCAGGAAAGACTTCAGATATTGAAAATCTGTCAAGTTAAAGTTTTCCAGAATTCTAATTTTTCACTTGAAAGCATGAGCTATATCATTGCCAATAAATACTATCACTTATTTTCCTTGGAAGTGACATTCTTATTTCTCCTTTCTTTACTTTTCTTTTTGTTTGGGAAAAATTCAGATAGCAAATCTAAATAATTATAGTTTTGTCGATTTTTCATTAGAGTGAAAATGGTATTTCATAAGAAGAGGCAGCTAGTTCAGCTTTCTTTTCAGCAATCTCTCTCTATAATACACATACACACATTAATATTGTTATATGGAATATTTGTGGGCTTAAGGGTCTAGATTAAATAAAATTAATATTGCTTTACCACTTTATCAGTTGTATAATCAGTAAAATGGGCATTGTTTTGTTTTGCTAGGAACAGATAAAATAGTACTTGGCATACCTGTCCTCAGCTTTGATTCCCGCCCCCCCCCATGACAATTCTAATCATTAATGTTTCAAAATTATGAGTGTAAATATCAACACAATGGGAAAATAATTTACTTTTTAAAAAAATATTTGTGAACATTCACAAGACTGTTAGAAGGCCATATAACATGTAAGGAACTACCATTCCAGCGGGCAATAAAGAGTACTCATTAAAAAACTGAATTCCAGGGCTGGGAAGGTGGCTCAGTGGTAGAGCGCTTGCCTTACATGCATGAGACCCTGGGTCTGATTCTTCAGCACCACATAAGCAGAAAAAGCTGGAAGTGGCGCTGTGGCTCAAATGGCAGAGTGCTGCCAGGCGCTGGTGGCTCACACCTGTAATCCTAGCTACTCAGGAGGCTGAGATCTGAGGATCACGGTTCAAAGCCAGCCCGGGCAGGAAAGACTGTGAGACTCCTATCTCCAATAAACCACCAGAAAACCGGAAGTGGCGCTGTAGCTCAAGTGGTAGAGTGCTCGCCTTGAGCTGAAGAGCTGAAGGACAGCGCCCAGGTCCAGAGTTCAAGCCCCACGACCGACAAAAAAAAAAAAAAAAAAAGTCTCAAATGGCAGAGTGCTATCCTTGAGTTGAAGAGTTGAGTCACAGCACACAGGCCTAGAGTTCAGGCCTCATGACTGACCAAAAAAAAAAACAAACAAAAAAACAAAAAAACAAATTGAATTGCAAATATGTTTATCAGGACCAGTGGTGAACTTGGATTTGAACTTATGTTCAAGTAAGAATCCAGAGTTTTGTGCTTAGCCCAAGAACTGGCTCCCATGCACCATGCTAGTCAGTACTGAACTATGGTACTATCCACTTCTACTGGTCACTCTGATTCCTGATGATGTGTGGCATCTGCAAAGAGGGACCCAAGTCTACTTCTCCAGACCTGGGGCTGTCAATCACAGAGATGCCACTCTTGATGAAAACCATCAAATGCACGCCAATGAAAAGAATAAGCAGAAACATCCGCAAGAACACAACAATCAATGTTTCTATAACGTTCATTTATATTTGATCATAAAACCTGTTTTTCTTTTCTTTTCTTTTCCTTTCCTTTTCTTTTTTGGTAAGGAGAAAAATTTGAAACTGATAGAAATTTCAACATTTACAGAAACAAACACATACTTCCACTTTACCAATGTCAGGATTAGTGAATCCCATAACAAACCATAATTAACTAGCTGCAAAAAAATTAAAAGACCATGAACATATTTTTTTTTAACTTTTGTTAAAACTAGATATCTTAAATAAGGAAAAGAAATTCACAGTATGTGCTAAATAAATAAAAGATTTTGCTGCTTTGGGACTGTAATTAGAATCACCTGAACTTTGCCATAGAGTACCATCAAGTTTCCCCAAACCTTTCCTGACAATAGAATATTTGGGATTTAGGTCACATTTCTGGGCAATTGACATTCTCTCATATTTGCAATTAAATTCTGAAGTTTTCAAACACATTCTGACCTACTGTAACATTTCCATCTTTTTATAAGTTTGAGAATGACCTTCCTTGGGTTAATTGGATCCCAAAGGGTCTTCATTTTCTGATATTTTATTTCATTTTTGTCCTTGGTTTACTGTCAAAACTCAATGGAGCTAAGACATCATAATAAACTCATATTTAGCTTTAAATAAATTTAAGAAAATTAACATGCCAACAACATTGGGCAATACCACAATGGCTCAGAAATGCTATGGCAAGTACTAAGTGCGAGAACAGGACATCAGGCATTTAAGATGAGAAACTACTCATTCATTCGTCCAAATGCTCATGAGTTATAGAATCTAGGTAACCAGCTCAATGGTTATGCTGTTATAATGATTGCTACTGCTGACAACATCAAACAAGAGTTCTTTTCCCTGACTGAAATGGCATTCATGTTCAGTGCTTTGCTAGGTGTATGCATTGAATTAATATAACACATAAGTCTAACAACTACATAACAACTAGGTTATGACAAGGTTGAGTTATGCACCCCTTTCAAAAGAAGAAACCTGAGGGTGAGAGATAGATGAAAAAACTTTCTACAGATCACCAAGCTAGAACAAAGAAAGTTGGACTGAATCTAAACCTATTTCATCTCAAGTTCCAGATTTGCTGGAATTGCACACGTGGTACAGATTAAGGGCTGTGATGGACTTGCTCAGGACATCGGCAGATGTCATGAACATGTGTAAGCCTCGCTTTGTTTCAGATACAGCAAACACTCAGATGCATGAAGAACTGCAGGTGACATACCACACCTAATCAGATTGCAAACCCAAAGATCTCAAATCATGGAAAAAAGCAAACAAAACTGGCACCATGTTCTCTGCTCTGAGGTGGACACAACTAAGCCAAAAAAAAAAAAATCCCATGGACCAAGCTCTTCTTTTATGAGCTAGTAATTATTGAGGCAGCTGCCATCTCTTTTCATAAAAACCTGTCATGGAAGGAAAAGTCTCCGTTTTACCAAACTTGTGTGAAATAGTGGTTAAACTTTTTCAAAGTAGTAGTGCCTGAGATGAAGTTGGAGGACTCATTTTCTATGTAGCCTCTCCCTTACAACAAAATGGACACATTAGTATTTAAAGTTTCTAAGAAATTAGGGTTCCAGGTGCCTGTCTGTGAACTACTTTCAGGCAAGTAGTCAGCAGGGGAGACCTGAACTATTGACTGGTAGGAATATCTAGACATCTAAATTTAATTGACTTGGTTTTGTGGTTTTTTTTTTTAAATTAGGGATATAGAAAGTCTATTATAGTAACTGTGGTTTCCTTGCATTTACTGGAATGTCAAGAGAAAGAGAAACATTAAAATATCTTAGATACTTCCTAATAAAATAGAGAAGCTCTTTTTAATTGTGAAAATACCGTACAGAGGGCGTGGGCAAGATAATGAGTACATTTCTTATCAAGCATTGTTGCCTCCTCCTTTGTTTCCCCTTCCCATCCCTTCCCATCTCCCCTCCCCTGTCCCGCCGCCCCCCCACCCATCAAAGTTCGTTTTTTGACATAATGACTTATACATCTCATTGTTGCAATGGGTCCACCTGTATCCCTATTTAAATGATTTGTTTTTTCCCTTCCCCTCCACAAATTATACTAACATCAAATACAATGAAAACAGGGGTTATACTGTGGGGGAGGGACATACAAAGCAACAAAGAAATCATAAATATGTTAGAAACAATCGCAAGAAAGAAAAAAACACTTGAATACTTATCTTGGGGTTCATTTCACCTAACATTAACTTATCTGACCTATTCTGCTTGTCTCAGACATATACTAGTTATTGCAAATAAGGGAAACCATGGGACCTATATTTCTTTGGGCCTGGCTTACTTCACTTAATAGAATTTTTTCCAAGTCTTTCCATTTCCTAACAAATGGGGCAATGTCATTCTTTCTGATGGAGGCATAGAATTCCATTGTGTATAGATACCACATTTTCTTGATCCATGCATCTACTGAGGAGCATCTGGGTTGGTTCCATATCTTAGCTATGATAAATAATGCTGTAATAAACATGGTTGTGCTGATAGCTTTAGTATGGTCTTGTTTGTTATCATTTGGGTAAATGCCCAAAAGTGGGATTGCTGGGTCATAGGGGAGCTCTATGTGGAGTCTTTTGAGGAAACTCCATACTGCTTTCCAAAGTAGTTGAATAAGTTTACACTCCCACCTACAATGCAGTAGGGTTTCCTTCTGTCCACATGCCCTCTAGCATTTCTTGTTATTAGAGTTCTTGATTATAGCCATTCTAACTGAGGTGAGGTGGTAAGAAAGTGGCAAAACCTCCCATGCTCCTGGATTGGAATGATCAACATTGTGAAAATGGCAATACTTCCCAAGGCTATCTACAAATTCAATGCGATACCTATCAATATTCCAACCTCATTTTCAAGGAAATAGAATAGGCAATCCAAAAATTCATAGGGAACAATAAATGACCCCAAATAGCAAAAACAATCCTTAACAGAAAGAACAGTGCTGGAGGAATATCAGTACCAAATTTCAAACTCTACTACAAAGCTATAGTAATCAAAACAGCTTAGTACTGGCACAAGAACAGACCTCAGGACCAATGGAATAGAATTGAAAACCCAGAAATGAACCTACAAACTTATAATTATCTAATCTTCAATAAGGGAGCTAAAAAATAGAATGGAAGAAAAGACAGCCTCTTCAGGAAATGGCACTGGCAAAATTAGTTAATCACTTGTAGAAAACTAAAGTTAGATCCTTATATATCAGCCTGCACCAGAATCAACTCCAAATGGATCAAAGACCTCAGAGTCAAAGCAGACAACCTGAAAACATTACAGGATGGAATAGGAGAAACCCTAGATCTCCTTGGCACAGGCCGAAATTTTATTAATAGAGACCCAGAAACACAACAAATCAAAGAAAGGTTGGACAAATGGGATTGCATGAAATTGCAGAGCTTCTGCATGGCAAAGGATATAGCTAGCAAGATCAATAGAAAGCCCACAGAGTGGGAGAAGATCTTCCCTAGCCATACAATGGACAAGGGTCTCATATCTAAAATATACCTGGAACTCAAAAAATTAAATCCCCAACAACAAATCCTCAAAGAAACAACTGCCCAATAAATAAGTGGGCTAAAGACTTAAAAAGAAACTTCTCTGAAGAGGAAAGAAGGATGGCCCATAGACACATGAAGAAATGCTCAACCTCTCTAGTCATAAAAAAATGCAAATTAGAGAGAAGCTTTTAAAGTTTCACAGAGTAGTTCAATAAACCTCCAGTGAGGATCACCAGTCTTCTGATCTAAACCCTGACTTTGAAAGCAGGGACTAAATGTGAAGTGACTAAATGACATTTTCTAACTTAAAAAGGAAAATAAGAACAAAGTAGGAAAAAAACATGCAAATTATTGAGGCCAAGTTCCATAAGTAGAGTAGATGGGGGTAGAGTGACTTACAGTAATACAAACAAATGGTTATTGTGAAAACAGCTGGGCAAAATCATTTAAGCATCTGGCAGAGCCTGCTGGAAAGTTGACAGCATTTACTCTGCCTGTCCAGCTGTCTTGAGTGTGATAAGGTTTTGCAGTTGGACACCAAAAGAGATTTTGTAGACTGCAATATTACCTGTAGAAATCATTAAGAAATGACAGTTATTTGTGCTGGGTGGATGACAGGCCAGAGCGGCTGGTTTATGTATGTATGTATGAATTTATGCATGCATGTATGTGTATGTGTGTGTATCCTGACTGCTTTATGTACGTAGATATGGCCATACCAGACTCCTTGAAATTCCTATGCAAAAGCACTTGTTGCATGGAACATAATCAATGCTCAGGTTAAAATAACCCTGGTTATGATTCTTGCCTTGAAATTAAACCCTAGCAAGCAAATCATTTCCCTTTTCCCTGAGAAGATTTTAAATCCAATTTGTTTGAGGTTTCTATTTAAATTGAAAATACTGTAGCATCTCATGCAAAGTGAAATCCATCTCTTTAGAGGAGAGGGGAGGAGAAGGAAGATGGGGAGAATGTGGGCCAAGTGTATGGAGATTAAAACTTGCTTCTTCAAAGCTTCTGAATTATGGGAACTTTCCTCTGCCTGTGAGAAGAATGATGGGTCACTGAGACAGAACCACTCTGTTCACTTGCTTTCCTAGTTGCCTACTAAGCATCTCCAGCTTAATATTCTGCTTCTGTCTTACTGCTTTCTCTCTTAGACTTGAATCATTCGCCAAAGAGAATCAATTTCGTTGTGTAAGCCAACCCTGGGGATCATCTTCCACTCCTGTCTCCTCAACCTCCACATCCATGCATAGAACCTTATGTCTACAATGTCCCAAATTGATCTCTCTGCTACCGTTAGTCTGAACCATCAGCTAACATCTCCAGTAGCTTCTTCCCGGTCTCCTAGAGAACCCACTCCTTACCCAGTAGTCCCGGTGATCTTTCTAGAAGTCTACTGTCTAACATAAGAACCATGAGACATGTGTATCTTTGAAACCTTCAAAAAGCAGCTAGTTCTAATCAGCTTTACTTTAAGTCTATAACACATAAACACACAGAGAGATTTTTAATCACTTAGTATAAAGAAAAACAAATGTAAAATATCTCATTAATAAATTAATTAGATTACATTTCTAAATGACAATATAATGTATTGGTTGCATTTGAATCAAAAAAATGTTATAGAAATTAATGGTACCTGTAACTTCTATTTTTTTTTTTTTTTTTTTGTCGGCTGTGGGGCTTGAACTCTTGGCTTGGGCACTGTTTCTGTGCTCTTCAACTCAAAGAGAGTGCTCTACCGCTTGAGCCACAGCACCACTTCCTGTTTTCTAGTGGTTTATTGGAGATAAGAGACACACGGACTTTCCTACCCAGGCTGGCTTAGAACTGCGATCCTCAGACCTCAGCCTCCTGAGTAGCTAGATTACAGGCGTGAGCCACCAGTGCCCAGCAACTTCTATGTTTTTTTAATTTAAAATTTCTTTGTTTTTTTTTTTGAGGCTCAAATTGTATGTTTATTTCTCAGTTATGAAAATTAATCAAACCAAGATCAATTCACTGGCAGATTCAGAGTCTGTCTGGGTCAGATTTGCTTTTAATCTTCTTCCCCCTTGGAGTTCTCTTTTTAAATTGTTATTGTAAAGGTGATGTACAGAGGGGTTGCAGATACATAAGTCAAGTAATGAGTACATTTCTTTTTGTACAGTGTCACTCTTCCCTCGCTTTCTCTTCATTTCTCCCTCCTGACCCCCCCTACAAGTTGTATAGTTCCTTTTCAATATAGACAGTGCAAAGGGTTACAATTTAACATTTCCATCTAAGTGTCCAGTGCTTCTTATTAGAGTCATCCCTTCCATCATTTCCATCATTCCACCTGTCCCTTCTCCCAAGACTCAATTCATGTCTTCTCCTTGGAGTATTCTGGTTGTATTTGTCCCTGGTTCCCTTTTTCATTCATCCATTCCTTTTCCAATACCTCCCCTGCACTGTTCAATCTCATTTTAGCTTCCTGATAATTCATGTTGTCCAACTGTCTGTTAATTGGTTCAGAAAGTTTACTTCATGGAGTTTCACTCCTTGCATGTACTATATTATACTCCAGGGAACTAAATCCTATATGTAAGCATATATCTTTGTGCGTGTTTACATGGAAAGTTGTACTTTGGGTTTAAGGGCATTTATCTAAAAGATTACATGACAGGATACAATATAGGCACCTACATGCCCACGTACATCACAGCACAATTCATGCCAAATTATGAAAACATATATTGCATATATACATATATTATATATACACATGTATTAGGCATATTTATATAGTATATATATATTTACATGAATACATTCAATTTACAAACATTTATTTACATATACTTACACATATGCATATATGTATATCTGTACATACAAATACACAGATATATTTACATATATGTATATATGTAACATATGCATGCATACATATAATATATACATTTATGATAACTATATACATATATGTGTGCATATATAATATATATACACAAATAATACATATAGACATGGGGGTTTATATAATTGATATAATATACATACACCTGTAATATATAATACATATACACTCACATATATGTATGTATATATACATATACATATATATGTATATATATAAAATTCTTGAAATCCTTTCATGGTTTCTAGGCAAAGGGTCCAAGCTTCATTCCAAAGCGAATAGAACCTTAAATGGCCTGGTTCCTCTCTTCCTCTGGTGCCCCTCTAGAAACTCTACACCCCAGGGCTCCTGTCCAATTGCTAGATTTTTAGGCACATGAAAGGCATTGTCCTCTTAAAGTCTTAGTTTTTTCTGTTTCCTCTGCTCAGAAGGATTCTTTGGTAGATATTCACCTGCCTCAATCCCACAGCAAGCAACTGATTCAGCGAGGTTTTATTCCCGAGCAACTCTTGATCTCCTCAATCCATACCTCGTTACCATTCTGCTTAACAATCAGCAGTCTCTGACCTGGCCCCGCTGTCCCTTTGCTTTCTGCTTGCTCCTCCATTCCCACACACTCCACCTGGGGACAACAGCAGGGGAACAGATGAGCTAAACACAGCTTCACAATCAGAGGCTCCAACTGAGCCCATGATAAGAGCTCAGCAAATATTTACTGCATGGATCAATGGACAAGATGTAAACAGCCTCGGAAGCATTGTACAAATCAGGGAAGGTAGTGCCTGTGATTGATCTCTTGTTACAAAGGCAGAGTTGAGTTGTTTGGAAAAAGACCATCTGAGTGCCCCCACAACTCAAAAATATCTGTCCCATTTCCCAAAGTGCACATTTGATTCTAATATGCCTATATCATAACTATAGTCTTTAAAGCTATACAAGATTTCAAGCTGGGCCTTGTCTCTCCGTCCAGCGTGGCTGAAGGCACTGCCTCCCCCTCAGTCAGTGTTGCTGAGCCAGGCCACTGGTTGACATCAGAATGTTCCTTTATTTCTCAGAGGCCACAGCTTCCTACCTGTTGTTTCTTTGGCTGCGAATGTTTTTCTCCCCTACATCTGGCAAAGACCTCTATTGGTTGTAAGAGATAACAGAATTGACCTGACTCGCCAAAGATAAAGGCTATGTTCAGCAGTTCATTCACTCAACTACAGGGAAAAGCCTCACTTGAGGAACTACCAGCTTTGGAAGTGGAATCTGGAGACAGAATCTGGGTTTTCTCTTTCTCCAAAGCTCTGTTCCCTGGCCGCAGACACGTTTTCTACTTGCGGTTGCAACAGGTTTCCCTGAGCTCTCAAAGCTGTAAGCTTTCAGAAATCCCACAGAAACTGTCACTGCATTGGTTCCAATTGGACCATATGTCCATCCCTGAACCCATCACCCTGGCCAGGAGAAAGTGCTGTTTTCATTGGCTGTGAAGTGGTTTAACTGTCAGCCTGCTGCGTGCGGTCTTCAGAGAGTTCTGCCAAAGGGAGAGAGGAGGGGGTGTGATCTTCCACAGGAAATGCAGGACTTGCTAACTAAGAGAAGCAGGAAATGAGATCTATATGACAACACTTAGGGGTATCTGCCATCTTGCCTTGTAGGAGTGTGAGAATGCCTCTCTTTTCTAGGTTTTCACTGAGTTCGTTGTCTCCATTTCTACAGATTTCATTACTCATTCTGGATTCTGTGAGGTTGGGCTTTTTTCTCTTTGCCAGCACTGCCAAGAAGACATGGTAAGAATAATCAGCTGGCTTTCCTCTCTCCTGTAGGAGCTGCCATCTTCTTAAAGAGACTTTGCCTTTCTGCTGTGTGTCCACAGCACCCAAACACAGATGCTAGTATAAAGTAGGCGTCCAATAACTATGGGAAGAATCCTGGTAAATATATGCTTGACTCATTCTTCTTGATTAAAGGATCACTGTAGAAATGTTCTTAATAAAGATGACTCTTGGAATGTCTTGCAGGGTGAAGATGGAAAGATTGGAGCTGGAAGACCATCACTGTGTGGTGGTATATGAAATGAAGAAAGAGGAAACAAGGTATGGGCCATGCCAGGGGAATAAAAGGTGGCAGAACTTGGTGCCCAGCAATTCTCTTCCTGAATCAGTGATCTAGAGATACGTTTCTAGATTATATGAATATTTTGTTTTTTTTTTTCTATTTTTGGGGGGGTGTCTGTCATGGAGCCTGAACTCTGGGCCTGGGCACTGTCCCTCAGCTCTTCAGTTCAAGGCTAGTACTCTACTACTTTGAGCCACAGGGCCACTTCCAGCTTTTTCTGGTGCTGAGGAATCGAACCCAGGGCCTTATGCATGCAAGGCAAGCACTCTACCACTGAGCCACCTTCCCAGCCCTTATATGAATATTTTGGTACTGGAGATTAAGCCTGAGGTCTTGTACCTGCTAAGCCTGTACTCTACTACTATGCTTCATCCCGAATTCCCAAATTTTCTAAACTACTGGTGAAAAAAATCTGACCAATTGAAAATGCTACCAACTACTGGTATTTGTCTATGTGCTAGATACATTATCTGATTTATATAAATTAACAAATTAGAGGCTCTCAATAGGCTTGGAGAAAGTTAACAGTCTAATTTTGGAGATAAGGAAAGAACATTACACAATGACACAAGGCAAGCGATGGTGGGTTTTGTATGAGTTAGGGTAGAATACAGACATGAATGAACATCTGCCTCTGAAAAATTCATGTCATTGAGGCCAAATGAGGTAACTAAATTTGCCTTGTTCTAAAACTCTTTTAGGTCTCAGCTCTTATACAGGATCAAGTGCTCAGGCAGCACTTGAATAGATACCCAAAGCCAATCATACAGGTAAAAATGTGAGAATTTACAGGGAATTCTTGTAATATGAATGCCCTCATTGTTTGCTATGTGAAGCAACAACTATCGACCTCTGGATTTATTGCCTGCCTTCTCCTTTCAAGAATCTCACCATCTGAAAGGGAAGAAAGGTAGCTGGAGTCTTAAGGACTTGAGAGGGTCATAAAGCAATGGGAGAGAAGCTCTGGGTTACCAAGGTGAGCTCTTCCCAAATTTTGATGCAATTCAGAATGACTTCAAATATTCTGTTCAAACATATGCTACTAGGTCCCATTCTGAGGCTTTCTTTATAATTTGTGGGAAGATGTGAGTAAGTATGTGTGTACACGTGTGTATTTTGGGCATAAGGAAGTATCCATTACCTCATATTCAGGTAATAACAACGCTTCTCATCCTCTCAGTCCCAGTTATGTTAATGGAGTTGATGTCACTATCTGATGACAGTTATGTGGGTAAAACTCTGGACATACCTTCCCAATGGCCTTCAAGCCTCTGATGGAACATGCTCATTTTCCAGCCTCTCACCTACAAATATAGTTTCATATCATATACAATTGTCAAGAATAGTTGTATATTTCTTCCTTGTTTTCCTAGGAAAAATAAATCAAAGAACCAAAGGGTCTCTCAAGAAGAAATAGTTTTCCTGAATTATAATACAATTTTAGCCATTATAATATGAAAATGTGATTCATGATTTAAACACTTGTGTTCTTTCATGAACTCCTACACAACTATTCAAAACACAATATATTAAATACACCAATTTCTCAAAATCTTACAGAACTTTCATTTTAAACAATGAATAAGCTTCAAGATCTGAGAAGAAAAATACAAAATAAAACAAAATGCTGAAATAAGGATACAGGTTGACCCATAATAACAATGAGATGTACAAGACATTATGTTGAAAACAAATTTTACAACTTGGTGGTGGGGAGAGGGAGGAGTTAGGGAGGGAAGGGATGGTAGGGGAAAAACAAAGGAGGAAGTAACAACGCTCAATAGGAAATGTACGCATTAACTTACTCATGTAACTGTAACCCCTCTGTACAATATTTTTTACAATAAAAACATATTAAAATACACAATAAGTGGGCTAAAGATTTAAAGAGAAACCTCTCTGAAGAGGAAATAAGACTGGCCAATAGACACATGAAGAAATGCTCAACCTCTCTAGCCATAAAAGAAATGCAAATCAAAACAATATTGAGATTCCACCTCACCTCAGTTAGAATGGCTATAATCAAGAACTCTAATAACAACAGATGCTGGAGGGGATGTGGCCAGAAGGGAACCCTACTGCCTTGCTGGTGGGAGTATAAACTTATTCAATCACTTTGGAAAGCAGTATGGAGGTTCCTCGAAAGACTCCACATAGAGCTCCCCTATGACCCAGCAATCCCACTTTTGGGCATTTACCCAAATGATCACAAACAAGACTATACTAAAGCTACCAGCACAACTATGTTTATTGCAGCATTATTTACCATAGCTAAGATATGAAACCAACCCAGATGCCCTTCAGTAGATGAATGGATCAAGAAAATGTGGTATATATATATTGTGTATATATATATATATATATATATATATATATATATATATATACACACACACACACACACACACACACACACACACACACACACAATGGAATTCTATGCCTATATCAGAAAGAATGACATTTCCCCATTTGTTAGGAAATGGAAAGACTTGGAAAAAATTATATTAAGTGAAGTAAGCCAGGCCCAAAGAAACATAGATCCCATGGTTTCTGTTATTTCTAATGACTAGTATGTCTAGGACAAGTAGAAAAGGTCAAAAAGTATGTACATATGACCATATAAGATGATGTTAAGTGAAATGAACTCCAAGATAGGGACACAACTGTTTTTTTCTTGCTTGCTATTGTTTTTAATGTATTAAAATGTACTATGTGAATATTTTTGCTTCTTTTGTATATGCTTCTCCCATGGTATAACCCTTGTTCTCGCTGTATTTGATGTTGGTGCCCTGCGTCTTGTATATACATTTTTCTAGTTTGGAAAGGGAAGGGAAATAACAAAACGCTGAAATAAGGATACAGGTTGACCCATTGTAACAATGAGATGTACAAGACACTATGTTGAAAATGAACTTTACAACTTTGTGGGGGGAGGGAGGAGTTGGGGAGGTGAGGAGGGAAGGCACAGGGATAAACAAAGGAGGAGATAACAATGCTCAATAGGAAATGTACTCATTACCTTACAGTATTTTTAAAATAAAAAGCATAAAAAATACAAAATAACATCAATATCCAAATCCAACACCTATAGAGATATACATGTTCATACACTGACACACACGTAACACTCAACTGAAACTTATATGTGTATATAAAATTATCAATTCTAGAGTATAGCCATATATACTCACATGCATACTTACATGCTGAAATAAGGATACAGGTTGACCCATAATAACAATGAGATGTCCCTAAGCTTCAGATAATTTTATTTGTGATTATTGAGAGGTAATGGAAATTAAATGTTTTGTTTAGTTTTCTTTTGGGAATCCACATCATAATATAGAAGTTTAGATTTAGTTATTTGTCTATGCGACATTTAATGTTTAAATATGTTATTTTTGGTGGTACTGGCATTTGAATTAAGGGCCTCACAAATGATCTACTCCTTTTTGTAATAGAATCTTAGGTTTTGTCTTGGAACTGCTTTGGGACCAAGTCTCTCCTACCTGTAACCTGTAACTTGTTGGGGTCTCAGTCACTTTCCCAGGCTGGTCTTGAAGTACAACACTTCTGATCTCTGTCTTCCAAAGAGCTAGAATTATAGATATGAGCCACTCTTTCAAAGATATCCTTTATTCATTAAAACAGTATCTATTGAGTACTTACATATTTACACGTTATAATTCAATCTGGTCTTTTTTCTAAGTTTTTGTTATCTTTAAGTAGCTGTACAAAGGAGGTGACATTACCAAAGCAGTTTATCAATATAATTTCATCAATGTCATTCCCTCCAACATTCTCACCCCCTTCCACCACCCTTTTCCTTGTTTTTCTTCATTTTGTGGTATATGCAATGAATTCTTGACTGTGTTCTCTTGCCCACTTCAATAGTCTGCCCCTCTCCCTTTCACTTCATTTCTCTCTTGCAAATACCCATTTCCTGGTGCTTGTTCGGTTAGGCTTTGACCTAGTCTTTTAAAATACTTTTATGATGTGAGCTCTCCATGGTGTCTGTTATACTTCCGTTGATTCATTTGTAAGCACTTGTATATCATTCTTGTGTTTACTTACAGATTTTTAGGCACATCCTATCTACCACAAAGGAGAGAAATTAAATCAGCATTTTCTTATGCTCATTTAGAATAGAGCTGGTTGTTTCAAGGTGGAGCAGAAGTTGAGGACCACTTGCATTAATGTCTAAGAATTGATAGGCATAATCTACATAGATTTATATTTACCCACAGTATTTCATTGTTTAGAATCCCCATAACACAGAGATGATTACACAATGAATGAAGTGATTATTCCAGCCTTTGGCATCTTACAAGACAAACATAAATATTCATAGAGAAAGAGCTCCATGTAGACTCCCAAGCTTTACTAAAACTAATTTTCACTTTTTCAACTTCTCTATGTCACAGAAGTTGCTGGATTGCCCGCCCCGCTCCCAAACAGATTCCTGAAAGCCATCCCAGTCTCTCATTTAGCAAAGGCCTGCTGACTTCCTGCTAGGAGAATGAGCAGAAGAAATAAATATGCACAGGTGTCTTGAGCACATTATAAGCATCACTGAGAATTCTCCTCAACTCCTCTGTCAACTTGCCACATCATGTTTCGATTTGTTAAACAAAGAGAGTGGCAAAGTTGAGAATACCTAATGAGGCAGCAAAAGTGGCCACCGTCACTGCTGAGAATTCAAGAATCCCAGGGAATATGTCTGCTCAGATCTCCAAGGACCAGCTTTGGTCTTGATCTCTGAAAGTCTTCCTTGCGTTAAAATTTCATTGATGATATCAGAACTTTTGCTCTTTCCTGGGCACAGCATAAAGTCCAAATCTCTTGTAGATACAGTAATGATTCCCTAACCACTGATGATTCTAGCTTCTTATTCTGAACTCAAAACAACATGACAGTGTGATGCATCCAACAATATTATTTTTTTAAATGACTACGTGAGATCATGCAAAACACTGCTATAGCCCCTTTGGGAAATGCTTGTGTTTTCTAAAGCTGAAACTGTACTTATTCTTTGATGCAGAAATTCCATGCTTAGATTGACATCAAATAGATACACTCACATATATTTTCCAAAAGATGTGTATAAAATGTCTGCGAAAGAATTATTTATAACACCTCCAAACTGAAAGGTGCTTGTGTACTCATGAAAAATAGAATAAAAGATAGAATTACATTTGCCTTTACAAATATTACAAAAGAAGAATTTAAAAAGAAATGGTCCATTGGATATACCATATTTAATGTATACTATATAGTACACATTGCATACTATATAGTTGAATACTTTAAAGTAATGAGAACCAAGAAACAACTATTAAATACAACCACACAGATGAATTTCATGAGTACATAAAAGAGTATGTACTGTAGAATTTTACTGTATAATTTATAGTCCAAAGAGAATGTTAGAAGTCACAATAGCAGATGCCCTTGAGAGAGAGGGAACAGCAGTTTAAAGGAGACAGAAAATGCTTCTAGTATGTTGATGATGTTGTGTTTTGTCATCTTGGGGCTTGATACATGGGTGTGTTTGTTCACTTTGTGTAAATTCCAGCAGCAGCTTTTAATATGCATGTTAAACATTGAAAAAGCTAATAAAAATAGCCACAGTTTGGTGATAGAACTTAATCATCAGTATGGGAGCCATTAGTGATTGTAAACTTATACTAGCATAACAATTTCCAGGCTACAAATAGAGTATACATCTCTTTTTCAAAAAGTTGGATCAGGTATTAGTGCCAAGGCTTATGATTCTAGCTACTTGGGAAGCAGACATTGGGAGGATTGTTGTTCAAAGCCAGCCTGGATCAGAAAGTTTGAAAGAAAGCTTCTCAACCAACAGTAGCACACCTGAGTCATCATTGCAACAAAGGAGGCTGAAATTGGGAGGATCATAGCCAAATGGGGCAAAAAAGTTCATGGAATCCCCCAATCTCAACAACAGAAAAAGAGCTGGGTAGTGATGTACATCTGTCATCCCTGCCATCAAATAGGGTATGGTCCAGATGTGGGCTTGAGGAAAAAAGCAAGTCCTTATTTCAAGATCATCAGATCAAAAAGAAAAGGGGAGGGGGAAGGGGCTGATGCTATGGCTTAGTGGTAGAGTGCCTGTCTAGCAAATAATAGGCCTTGGATTCGAACCAAGTGCCTTCCACTCCCTCAAAGACGCTGGATAATAAGTTCTATGAAATGGAAAATACAAATATTAGAAAATGTTAAAAATGATCCCTACACGGTTATTTTACTGAGGCCCAAATAATGCTATTCATTTAATCTTGATTGTTGAACCAGCAGCAGATATATGACTAGGAAGTCTCTTAAACCAACATAAAGAACTATTTATTGTGCTTCTTTAGTATCTATCTATCTATCTATCTATCTATCTATCTATCTATCTATCTATCATGTATCTATCAATCAATCTATCTGCATAGATATAAATGTTGTGAATTTAAGCCTGAATTTTTCATAACTCTGTGAATCATATCAATTTCACTGACTTGTCTCTTCATTCAGAGAGACAAGTTGAGTTCTTTGCTTGCCAGTCATAATCTTTGTGACAAATGGCAGAGGTTCAAGTGCTTTTTCTGCTCTGTTGGAAGGTTTCAGGTTTCTGAAGACTGGGGCTACCTCTGATTTAACAGCTTAAGATCAGGCTCCTTGAAATGAGAAGGCAACATTGAAAAAGAGGTTCCCGAAGATGAGACGAGAATCTTTTCACATATGACCCTAAGCAAGAGAGATTTTCAATTGCAGCATATAGGGTGAACGCAAAGAACCAGCCCGACTTTGATAAGGAAGTAGCACGTTAGCTAATCAGGTCAGCTGGTGTCTTCTCTACATTTGTATCAGTCACAGGAAAGACACAGCCATACTAGAAAAACAAGCCACAAGTAACGTGACAAACAAAACTGTGTCCTCAGAGTCAAAGTTATCTCTGCCACTTATATTGCTTCTCTCTGTGCTGTTTCTCCCTCACAAGTGACTGTATGTTAGTGGTGATTTATTTGGCTCAGTTTGTCTTAATCTCTTACGCTCTTTTCTATGTCTGACTCCTGTCTGGGCCTTTACTACGTGGAGAAATGATAGAAATAATTGGCATTATAGCTAGAGAGAAATCATATTCAAGGGTTTATAAAAATCCACCTGTAGAATTTGAAATAATCCATGGGAACTGGATTCTTCTTCCCTGCCCCCCAACCTGTCAGTCCTGGGTTTGAACTCAGGGCCTGGGCACTGTCCCTGAGCTTCTTTTACTCCACCACTTGAGCCACAGTGTCACTTTTGGCTTCTTCAGTTTATGTGGTACTGAGGAATCAAACCCGGGGCTTCATGCATTCCAGGCAAGCACTCTATCACTAAGCCACATTCCCAGCCTAGAATTGGATTCTTTTGACAATCACTACTTCTGGAATCTGCATTTAACTATCTCAGGTTCCTAGAGACCAAATCAGCACCTTGAGTCCACACCTTACTGTCTGCTAGACAGCATCCCAAACCTTTGGTTATGGATCAAGTCCTGATGGCTTGGACAGTTCTGGCTTGCTCCCAGTGGTACAGCCAACTTGCCCCAGTTTTTAGTAATGGGGTACAGGTTTAGGCAAAACCTCACATTCTCAAGTATATGCATGAACAAGTGATTCTAACTGCAAATCCTGACCACAATACCATCAGAGAAGTGAGGTATCCTGGCATTGTAACGAAAATGGGAGTTTTGAAGATAGGAAAATATATTTCCTGAATAGTTTAGTAGTCTTGTTTCATCAGTTAATGTCTCTAGCCTTCATTTCATTACCTCTACATGAGATCAATAATATCTAAATACTAATATTATAGTATTGGAAACAGCCAGGTAAAATGTCTTCACTATAACAAGTACTGGACATTTTGACAAAGTTGTAGTGGGATTTGAACTCAGTGCTTATGCTTGCTAGACTCCTAGGTGTTTTGGACTAAAATTGTTTTTTAGATAGAGTCTCCTGCTTTGACCTATGTGTCCTCTGACTGTGATCTGCTTACCTCTTTGTGAGTAGCTTGGATTTACAGGTATGTACAACCATACCTAGAGAGTCATTATTAAAGTGCATTGTTATCATCAGATAACAATGAAATCTTCCTCATCAAATGCATTCTCTCATTATTCCTCCTTTTCCCATACCTACTCTAACTGATCGTCTCCTAGACACTTCTCCTTTTACAATTCTATGCAATTAAAATTAGTATAATCATCGTATTATTGTCAGTTTAGGTACTAAACAAAATAAAACAGAAAAAGTACTCACTCTTTTCCCTAACCTCCTAAAGCTTTGCCATCTCTAATCTCAAATGCTTAGCAAGAAGCTTGAGTTTGTAACTGTCTTCCTTATTTCTTATCTTCTTCCTTCTATGACCAAGCTCTTTGACAAGGAATCATTTAATACCTGGTAGAATCCTTTTCTTATGAAAAAAAAAATGATGCAGCTCTTGATGAGTCAGCAGTTCATAAAGTCACTGCAGGCAGCAAGTGTATGTCTTTCTCAGAAACCAGATTTGAAAATAATAGAGAAGTACTGGTAACCTGAGCTCAAGTTAGATTTGCTAAGCAGTGAACAAGCCCCATAAATCTCCACTGCGCTGTCACCTCCCAGCTATGGGCAGTAATAGGGGTCTAGGAGAGCACAAATACTGTAATTGAAATTCACTGATAATCTAAAACCTTCATTTATCCAATTGTTGTGGTGTTCTCTTGGGCTAAACTCTTGACAGCAATGGATAATAAGTAGCCCATGTGACTGATTTGGGTTTCATCTCTTCCTTCCTATCTTGGGACAACCCAAAAGTGGACAGGTTTCACACAGACAGAGAATCTCAGTTCAGACTTTTGAGGTTATTTTCCAAGGGAAATTTGGAACCCAAGGAGGGACAATGCAGGATGGAAAGAAAATTCTGTTCTTCATACACATTTCAACTTCTCGATATATATGTCTAAATGTCGAAATCATCACTTTCCTAGTCTAGGTCCCATGAATTAATATGTCATTTCTTGCTCTTGTGGCATGAATAACACAATTACATTGTGTTCCTTTCATGTATGTAAACTTAAAAGCTTAAATTGATTAAATATGCCTAGTTCAAGTATTCCAATTTTGTTGAAAACTGGCATCATGGTCTGGTTCTTTGGGCTTGTCATAGAACATAACAGACTCCGCTTTTGATAAGTACTAGAAATTTAGCTTATCACAGTTCTAAAGGCTGGGAAGTCAAGTTCAGGGTGCCTGAGAAGAACACGATGTCCAAATATGACAGGAAACAAGTTCAAAGGGGCTTCAGAAGAACAGCAGCATTCATGTGTTCATGAAGACGGGCCCTTGTTACCTCGCCTCATCCCGCCACATCCTGCCTTCCAACATGGCCACACAGAGGCTTAAGTTGACAACACATGGATTTGGTGGACACGTGATTGCAGAAGACAGGACACCCATCTGAGGTTTCATGTAGCAATAGCAAATGAGTTTACAGCAAATGACAGTGGAGTTGCAAAGCAACACAAGTCCATGCCAAGGGTAGCAGAGAGAAAAACCGAACTGATTACACAATGGACATTCCTTTTCTCATGTCAAGGGAAAGGGTGAATCCAAAATCTGTTTCAGGAAGGCGTGGTGAAAGCCCATCTACATGGGAAACTCAGATGGGAGAATTGTTAGCCTGGACATCCAATGTGTGAGACTCCATCTCAATTAATGACTGGGTATGGTGGGGTGTACTTGTTACCTACTACTACTAATACCTATTTGTGCTACTGGGGGAGCACAAATAGGTAGACTACAGCTCAGATTCACTGAGGCATAAAAGTGAGACCCTGCCTTGAATATAACCAATGTAAAAAGGAGATAGGAGTATGGCTCAATTGGTAGAGAGGTCCTGAGTTCAATACCCATTACCGCAAAAAAACCCAAACTATCTAAAATCCTGCGTGAAAGCATTTATTTTGTAAATTGAATCAACTCTGTGATCAAATTGCTGTTTATTTTTAGTTATGCCATAGGAAATAGATGCTTGTTAAATAACTTTAACTTTTCTCTGGCGTCTATTGATTAAATCCATAGAAATTAGGAGGAGAAGGCAATTAAGTTTTAATTTTAATAGTGTTCTGTTGCTGTTAATTTGCTGGCTGACTCAATCAATGTCTTACCTTGGACAAAAATGAATGCCCTGCCCCCATGTGCTTGAGAACTCTACAAAGCACTGTGAGTTAAATAATCACAAGGAAACAAAAAACTAAGAAAGCAGGTACCACACACAGAGATGAGAAAATGCTCACAGTGGCTCAAATCCATATTTTAAAAGAGGTCACTTAAACCAAAATAACTATCCTCTCCATTTGTTTTATTTGCCTTCATACTTGCCAATTTTCAAATTCACTGCATAGCACATAAACACACTATTCATAACTAAAGGCATTTTTTTCCCTCAACAGAGACAGTTAAAAATGTTTATGTGTCATGGAATTCTGATTGTCAGTTAATGACAAGAAATATCACCCATAATATCTTGATTAAATCTGGAAAATTCAAGGTTACTCTCTGAGGAGATTATACCATTTAACACAAAACATGAGAAGATTTGCTAAGCCCAAGGCTTATTCAGTTTACGCTGTGCTTAATGACATAATTCAAGATATAACTTGCGGTAATTAGATATAATTATAAGTAACTAGAATATCCCTCTCTTTGCAGAACATATCTGGGATCAGTTCTTTATTAGATTTATGTAATTTTTGAAAAGCATCATACTTATAAAAAATCAAGTGTAGATGTACATTTAGGAATATTTGGAAGTATAGAATAAATATAGAAAAAAAGAAAAAAAACTCCTATGCATCCTAGGCTCTCTTTCCCTCTCCCTTTTCTCCCTTCTCTCTCTCTCTCTCTTTTCCTCTCTCTAACATTTCTAATACATTCTATATGATCTCAGCCTTAAGTCACTAATTCTATTGCAGTTGTTGTGTAAGACTTAATTCTTTTTAGGACTATCAGTGCCTTGTTGCAATTCAGACAGTGGCTCTAGGAGCAATCATTTTTTTTCTCTCCAAAGCCATTGGTGTATTGTGTATGAGGAGCCCAAAACTGACAAGATGGCCCCTGTCTTTTGCTGAGACACTGGACAGCAAGCTGAAATTATCCACCATGATTCCAGGGCAGAAAAGCTCTGTGGCTCCCACACCCTCCCTAGAACAGAATGCCATGTCTACTGTAAGTTTTCATTCCAAATGACAACCTGAGCACATGCTGGAGTGAGCCTGTGCTCTTGACAACGATTAGACTTTCTATACAAGCCATGCAGGCCATTGTTAGGGATGAGGTACACTGATTAAGCTTTCAATCCCTCTTCAAACTGTCACCTCCTACTAAGAGTCAGTGATTCAGAGCAGCTTAGAAAACACTGGACCCTGGTAGGGGGAAAAAAAGATGGAATAATCCTACTAGCTGAAAGTCTTCAAAATAAAAATTGTACTTACATGTGGTCTAAATGGTCTGAGCATCTGGCCAGGTTATTTTGTTTTTATTTTCCTTATCTTGAGCCTTAAGAGATGTTTTCCTTATTTATATCTTGGGTTTTAGAGAAATAATTCATTTTAGATATATTCGACTTTATCATATAGTTGAAATGTTGAACTATTATTATTATTAATTGTTATTAGAACATTTCTAGTACAGTGACTTTCCTAGGTCCTCAGAAGCACTAAGCAACTTGCTGGAAATGCAAATATTGGGCTCTCACCCAGGTCTATGGGATCTGGAAATGCTGTCAGGGGCTGGACTGTGTGTTAATGAGCCACTCCAGGAGCTCCCTTCCCTTGCCCTTAGCATCCATGAAGGTGAATATTCATTCTCTGTTTCTTTGGGGTCCATTCTGGGGGAAGGAGAAGATGGTACTTTGAATCTGGAACCAAGAGGAGGCAAATGTTCTTCTAGAGTTCTTGCCCCTGAATGTAGAATCTGAAGATACTGTCGACCCACTCTGCTGAGGACAGTGGTATACTCCTGGTGGCAGCTACTCTGGACCCTATTATGTTAAAACTCTATCCTTCCTTGAACCTCAGTGACAGTATTAAAAACAAAACAACAACAAGAAACAATAACTTCTTTGTTTAGGGGAGAGCCAGGTGCAAGAGTAGGTACTGAGAAAAAAAAAAACGAAGTGACGTGCTATCCTCGTGGATGCCCTCCACGAGGGAAGAGACAATCAAATGCTCCAGTCGGGAAAAGGAGGCTCTAAAATTAGCCCCATGCAAAGCCAGAATTCTGAGATCAGAAACATACATCATATCCCTTTCAACACTGTATGAATGCCACTTATTTTGTTCATTGGATTTTTTTGTGCCAGGGCTGTTTTTTTTTTTATTTATTTCTTTTTCTTCTATTAGTTTTCTTTAAGTAGTTGTACCAAGGACTTGCCATTTAACAAAGCAGCTTGCGAGTACAATGTGTCTTGATCTGTGTCACCCCTGCTGACTTTCTCACCATTCTCTGGCCCACCCCTTCCTTTACTTTTTAACGTTTTGAAGTATATACATTGAATTCTTGTCTGCAGGATGAATGCCACTTCTAACCAATTTTGGACTAGCTTTATTTTTCTTTTTGCTGTAGAAGAGACATTAAAAAGAGGCCTTCGTCCTTTCTTAGTGAAACTCCAACAGTTATTTCTTATTCTTATGGGTAATAATGAGAAAGGTACTTTCAGATAGGATGGAAATTATACATCTCTCAAGCCCTTTCCACCAAATACCAAAGCAGTGGTTAATTACTGTGCGAATCTGAACAAATTAATGAGTATTGAAAGCGCAACCACCATTTAAGGGTAATGAGTGTTACAATTCACTCTGTGCTCCCCAGCGCTGGGTCCCAGTGATTACCTTTATTGCTTTGATGTCATTGGGGATGATATTATTTCATGAGTATTTGACTGGAGCACCTTGAATGAAAATTTCAGATGGGTAAATAGGGAATAAGGATAAAGCAGCAATGAGATTTCTTTGTATTGATCTTATCACTCGTTTGAGAGATGAGTTAATACTTCCTATCAACTGCAATCAAATTCATTCAGGTCCTATAAAACTGGTATTAGTTCCATTTATTTTGCCTCCTGAACCAGGGTTTAGTTCTATTTATTCAACTCTGCAAAGCTTGTACTTCACACAACAAAACGTTCAAGTTTGATTCATTGCTTACTTCTCTCAGTGCATTAAAAGATCAAGAGAATAAAAAAAGTATCATGCCTTTGAAATTAGTCAGCATGTTAAAAATCTTTCTAAGACACAGATTCTGGTTGCAAGATCAAAGTCTAATAAGAATTTTTCATTATTTTCAAGCACTCAATGTTCTCCAACCTGTCCACTATTTTTCTTTCCAAATGGCACTCTTAATTTTTGTCCTACTAGTTAGAAACTTAGTTCATGATGTGTTAAGACAATAGATCACTTACCTCCATCTCTCTTTCCTGAGAGCAAGAGGTCTATTCCCTAAGGTCATGCAATGATTATGAGTTAAGTAGGAATTGTCCATAGCTAAAAAGAGTTTCCTTACTTCAAAGGATACCTCCCCTTCCAGGGACACCCTGACTTTGGTGGCTGGCAAAAGTGAGAATGGAGTGTCTTTGTTCCTTGCCTAAGAGAGGAAGCTCTGAAAGGATTTGGGGATCCCTGTTGTAAAATCTCAGCTCCTCTCCTCTTCTGTTCATCACTGTCTCCCCACCCAACTTCTCTCACAGATGTTGACCTCAAAGATGTTACTTGGCAAACATCCAGAAAGCACATCTGTTTCACGTTCTTTCTCAGGGAACCTGCCCCAAATACTCCTAAATATATATCCTGATTTCTGTCTGGTTCACCCTTTCCTGGAGGAAGTTTTTTTTTTAAAGTAGGAAATAAAGATGCCTCTACTCTGATCATGCAAAATTCTTAAGTAAGCAGTTCGATGTGATCTCCATGTGGAGTTTTTATGCATAAGACATTTGGAAATGTTCTAACAGTAGTTATCCCTATGCTATATTTCCAATTGGGAATCCACATAACCTCGTTGGAGAGAGAAGGGTGAAAAACTGGGAATCATAATCTCTTGCCCTAAGGATTTTAGAGTCTGTGTCGATGATGATTTTGAGCAGTCCATTAATTTTCCCAAGTCCTTTCAGAAATGACTGAACAGTGGACAGTAGCACTGAGGATGCAATTCAGGGGTACAGCACTGTGTACAAAGCAGTGAGCAGGTAAATGGTGCTTGGGAAAAAATACATTTTACCTGTTGCTCATCAAACATGCATGTAGAAATCTATAACATAAGCTGTCATAGTAGAATTAGGTCAGATGATTAAAATGCACTGCAAACTCCTCTCCTTACCTAAGACTGATAGAGTAAATGATTTCAAAGTATGGTCCATGAGCAATGGCATCCGAATCCCCCCAAGATGGTCATGTAAAATACATACTTTTGATCTCACTTCATATGTCCACTCTTAAAATGAGCTACATGCATACACAGTCGGATAGTGCTTACCCAGGGTGATTTGGGAGATGTCAGTCAAATGATAGAAAAGCTTATGGACAGAGGGATTAGCTCAAGAGCTCTGTGGCACAGTATGTGAACGCAGTCAATGAGTTGTACAAGATGCTATGTTGAAAACCAAACTTTACCATTTAGGCAGGGGAGGGGAAGGGAAGTGTAGTTGAGGAGGTGGGAGGGAAGGGATCATAGGGGAAAAACAAAGGAGGGGGTAACAATGCTTGATAAGAAATGTACTCATTACCTTGCTCATGTAACTGTAACCCCTCTGTACAGTATTTTCACAATTAAAAACTTACCAAAAAATAGAAATGAATTCTTGCCAGTTCCCAGTGCCAGATGCTTTTAATCCTAGCCACTTGGGAAGGTCAAGTCCTAGAAGATCACTGTTCAAAGCTAGCTTGGGCAGATAAGTCAATGATTCATTTCCAATTAACCAGGAAAAATCTGGGTTGGAGGCATGTTAGAGTTTCAGCCAAGCAAATAACGTGAGAAAGTACAAGGCCCTGAGTTCAAATCTTAGTACTGTAAAGAATTATATTCCTGGAAAGCTCTCTAAAAGATTAGATTTTTACCTCCTCAAAAATCACTTGGGAGGTAATAGAATGTTATTTAATTACATTTAGCCATTCCACAATGAAAATTTATTTCAAAAACAACATGCCATACATGATAAATACATATAATCTTATCACTTAGAGAAAACAAGTACACAAGCAAATGATAAATGATTAGTTCCCATCTCAGACTACTAAATCAGAATCTTGGAGCTTGGCTATAGGGACACAAAATTCTAAATGAACACTCTTGATATTTCTTGTTATGAAAATAAAGTATATTTTTTGTCTGTTTGGGGACAGGGTATCACTAGGTAGTCCCATTTGCCAAGACCCTCCACTCTTAGTCTCTTGAGTGCTGAGATCCTGGTCATCCTTGTATGGATTGTCTTGAAGTTTGGAATAACTGAGGCAGTTGTGGGGCCTCAAGAAGGGAAACAAAGGTTAGAAATGGCATTTGTTGGGACCCAGCAGGAACAATCACAGGAATGTGTCAGGGAGCTCAGGTGAGGATGGATGAACTAATTTTTACATAGTGCCCCAATAGGTCAAGATTTTTAGCCCCTGCAGAAGCTCAAGAATGTGCCAGGAGATACTCGATTTTTGCGTGAATCCAGAGCCCAAAGCTGTTGTTAGATCTGACTCTGTGAAAGAGCAAAACTATGGGCTTCTAAATTCACCACTTTAGTGCAAGGTTGTTTGAAATGGCTGACCTTGAGCTCAAAGACACACAAAGGACATCAAGGCTGTGGGGAACTAATAGACTGGTAAACTAAGGGTCAAGAGGCTTACCATTGTAATCCAATCTAGCTCAGTAGAAGCAGCTGAATTTGATGTGGTGGGAGGAACAGAAGTTTAAAGGCAGGGATGAACACTTGGGAAATCCCGTAGGTCTCATGATTGAATAAAGCCAGAGATACTAGTAAAGTCAGGTATTTTCTGAGTTGACGATAGTACTACATAATCACCATCACTGCTGTTAATTTACCGGTCGCTGTAGCTGCTACATTGGCCGCCCAGAGCCATCTGTTAACCTGCGTTCACTTCCAAAGTATGTACAAAGAATTGGGTCCTCATTTCAGTTCTCTCCTTACGTTTTTAATGACTCAGTTGTACCCAAGAGTAAATTTCAGTTTTCCAACAAATGTCAAGGTGGGAAGCCATAGAAATTTCTGCTTCTTTATCATTAAGCAAGAACAGCATCGTGGAGGACAAAAACAATGCAACCCTGTATCTAACTGTGATGTAAATTATAAGGTTGATGAATGATATCCCAAGAATAATGAGTATTCAGTTTGATAAACAGTTTTTATTTTTTATAATTATCTAACACAATTTTGGCATATTGCTGGTTGTCAAATTATTCCAGGCCAGATGCTTGCACAAAAAAGTCTGTTGTCCATTGCCAAATGGCTTAGCTGTACATTCCCTCATTAGACAAAATTGCTATTCTATGTAGAGAAGAGATCAAATATAATTAAGAACAAAGATTTTTATTTGCATTCTGCTCTCACAATCTATATTGCTTCTCTGGTTCAAGTCCACTTCTACTCCAACCTTCTCATTTTGAGAATCCAGAATATTCCAGAACTGCTGAGAACAGGCTACCACTTGCATGAAGAACAGTTGCCTTAATAGCACACACCATTTCTGTCACTTTTGAGACATGCTGTATTTTTTTGATTGCAGACATTTTAATATCCTGATATAGGTCTTGTCAGTCTCCAGCACAATTTACATAAGGACACAGGAATCTGCAATGGATCCATTGCCAGGAGAGAGGACTTGGGGCTCCTACCTCTGACCCCTTTAAGCCCAATCCTTCCCCAAAAGAATTAAAAACAAAACGGGAGTCTGGTAATCTCAAGGTTAGCTAGCACTTATGTTTCTATAGATCAATTCTTTTTTTTTTTTTTTGGTGAATTTTAGTGAAGTCAAGAAATGCCATAGCGTCAAGAAAAAACAAACAAGTATCTATCTGTGTGTAGTGTTTCAAATGAATAGGTATTATCATTCAAACAGGAGAGTCGGTGAGTCCATGATTGACAGCTACACTATTCATCATTTACAATTCCCTCTTCAGGGATATTCAGAACTGATTGAAAAAGAATGCAGTGTTTAGGAAGTACTCAGGGGCACTTTCAATAAAAAATGCTTTAAATAATGATTGTCCAAAGCTTGCTAGACACTTTGCAAATGTCAGAAGCACATTAAATATGTTAAATGGGCATGCTCAAAAGCTAGAAAACAACACAAGTGATTTACCATCAATTTCACACATACTCAGCATCATCTCCCTTACAAAAGACGAAAAACATATCCTCTTTGACCTGGGCCGCCAATCTCAAGCCTTCATTTTGCTATTTAAGTTCACACATCTTCTGCTTGACAACTCAGTGTGAAACATTTTCAGGGAGGAGGGGTGGCTTAAGATATGCTTTGGGGAAAAATAAAAAGTTTGATGCTGAATATGCCCTTGATGGCTGAGTGAAGATACTAGCAGATGTCAAGTTCTATGAAAAATTCAGTGAAAACTGGGTGCTGGTGGCTCATGCCTATAATCCTAGCTATTCAAGGGACTGAGATTTGAGGATCATGGTTCAAAGTCAGGCCATGAGACTCTTATCTCCAATTAACTACTAGAAAACTGGAAGTGGCACTGTGGTTCAAAGTGGTAGAGAGGTAGACTTGAGCAAAAAAACTCAGGCACAGCACCCAGGCTATGAGTCCAAGCTCCACAACTACCATCATCGCTACCAACAAAACGCAGTGAAAAGGACAGGTGTGGTAGTGCTTGCTTGGAATCCCAGCTACTCAGAAACAAAAGCAAGTTTAAGGCCAATCTTGACAAAGTTAACAAAAACAAAATCAAACAAAAGATTTATAATCAGCAAACACAAAATCAATGCAGTCATAATATTCAATGTTTATATGTAAAAGTTGAACTAGGAAAATTGGGGGACAGTTGAGGTTGGGAGAGTTAGGGGATGATTATGAAAGGTGTGACATTGGTCAAGATGCTTTGTACTCATAAACTGACATGTTGAATTGAAACCCCTTTGTACTTAAAGACAATAATAATTTAAATAATCACACAATTGTGTCTGGAGTATAACTCGGGTGGTAGAGCACTTGCCTACTAAACATGAGGGTCTGAGTTTAATTTCTGGTACTGCTGGAAAGAAATGCTGAATGAAAGAGACCTCAACTTGGTACCTTAAAAAGTTAAATTTTAGCCAGGTGTCAGTGACACATGCCTGTAATCCTAGCTACTCAAGTAGATTGAGATCTGAGCATGTGGTTCAAAGCCAGTTGGAGCAGGAAAGCCTATGAGACTCCAATTAACTATTAAAAAGTTGGAAATGACCCTGTGGCTCAACATGGAAGAGCACTAGCTTTGAGCACAAAAGCTCAAGGATAGTGCCCAGGCACCAGGACCAGCACAAAACCAAAAACCAAAAACCAAAGCATGCTAAATTCTAGCCAGGTGCTGGTGGCTCATGTCTGTAATCCTAGCTACTCAGAAAGTTGAGATTTGAGGATTGAGGTTTGAAGTCAGCCTGGGCAGATGAGTCCTTGAGATTCTTACATCCTATTAAACACCAATCAATCAACTGACAAAATAAACTCAAAGTGGAGGTATGACTCGAGTGCTTCCTTCAAGTAAAAATGTTCAAGGACAATGCTCAGACCCTGAGTTCACACACACACACACACACACACACACACACACACCACATATCAAAAGTTAAAGTCTAAGCCAGGTGCCACTGGCTCACACCTGTAATCCTAGCTACTCAGGAGGCTGAGACCTGAGGATCACGGTTCAAAGCCGGCCTGGCCAGGAAAGTCCGTGAGACTCTTATCTCCAATAAACCACCAGAACACCAGAATTGGCACTGTGGCTTAAGTGGTAGAGAGCTAGCCTTGAGCTGAAGAGCTGAGGGACAGTGCCCAGGCCCAGAGTTCAAGCCCATGACCAACAACAGCAACAACAAAAGTTACATTCCAATGTTCAGACAACAACGTTGGGTTCTTTGGACCCTTTCTGGAATTCTCCCTGTGCTTATTCAGCCATCATGGAGGATTTGGATACCTGGTTCTTTCATTTGCACTCAGCTCATCTCTGCTCTTGGCCTCTCATTCTTTCCTGGGTGATCCTTAGACCCTCTTCTTCATAAATGTTCTAGAATCTCTTCCCATGGCCCTTCCATTACATATGTTTGGGGAAAACGATATAAAAATTGCATATAAAAATTGATATAAATTGGGGAGCGGCGGGGAAAAACAAACAAATTGCATGAGGTTTGGTTGCAGCTTCGTGGCAAAAGCGCTTACCTAGAAATTGCACGAAACTTGTCTTTTCATAATGTAATGTGTTGTCTCCAAGATCAGATGTATCCCTTTAACCTGTTTAAATTTGCTGACATGAACATGAAATTTCACAATGTCTATGCAAATCTCCACCTCTCTTCTCAAGCTTGTACAACTCTAGCTCTTTCTTAGTGGATGGTTTTTGTGCAGACAGTGTCATCTGAGAATGGTCAACCTTCCATCTGGTGTCTGTTTTATTTCTGTCTACATCTTCATTTTTGGTTTTCTTATTTTAGAGGTAGTATTTTTTTCCAGTCAATCTTTCTGTGTTTGGAGCCATATAAATACTGAAAATTAAGTTGTTGACTGTAGAGATGGAGAAAGAAAATGCCAGGAACACGAGTTTAAGGATAAAGGCTCAATAGCTTAATTTTCTTCAATGATATACAAGTGTCTTCGTGGCTTCTCTTTCTCTTCATTTTTCATCCATCACTGAATCAGTCTTCTATTTTCTCAAGACTTTCTTCCATGGACTACTTCCCTTTGTTACATCATTATCGTCTATATTTTACCATCACGGCCTCAGTCAGTTTTTCATTTTTCATCATAACCAGCCTTCCTGATCCACTCTTTGAACCAACACTAACTTTGGTAATTTAACTTTGGTAATTTATTTAAATTCATATCTCTGCTTGGAATGCAATGTAGAGCATTTTCTGGGAGTTGGAGTTACCTTTTGGAACTGAATAGAAAAGAATGATGTTGAATGTGGCTCCCATGGCAGAATAAGAATAGAGTAGAAATCAAGTACCATGAATTCTTCACACTCTAGTCCATGCACGAATGGGCTATGGGTTATAGCTTTTCATCTGACTCCAGAAATGAATTGCTTTGTAGATTGTGTTTTAGCACAGAAGACAAAAACTACGCTTTTGTATTTGTTACACATTGCAATCTGAAAAGGCAGTTTAATAGTAATGCAATAAAAAAAATTCTGGACTCTGAGCTAGCCTGAGTTTGAAATTTTGGTGTTATTATTTACTTGATATGTTTCTTTAACAAAGTGATGCAACTTTGCTCTCTTAGTCTACCTTCTGAAACATAATGATAGTCAAAGTATTATTGTTTTTAGTGGATTAGAATGTGCAGTAGTACTGAAGATTCCATCTGGCATGTAGTAAGCATGATGTAATAGTTGTTATTATCTGGTGTTGTCCTATAATCCCACCAGAATTCACTAAGATCAAGAATGACTTCTTACCGCACAGGATACTTCTTAGAAATCTATTTCCCCAATGGGATGATAGCTACCTGGGGAGCCTGTATCTAATTCCTACACAGTCTTGGCCAATAGATGCCAAATGTCCCAGATGATTTAGAGGGAAGGTGGTCTCTTGATTCTTAAATATAGGAAGAAAATAAGAAATCCAGCATATATAAGAGATATTTCCCTCACCTCAATGGTCATCAATTGCCATAAAAAATAAAATATGAATGTGGCCATGTCGATTGTTTATTCAGAAGTCTTCAAAGTCTTTCTGTATAAAATATGAATTGTAAACACAGCAAGTAAGAACTTCCATATTCTCACTCCCATGTTTCTCCTTTATCTCTCAAAACCCTTCTCTCCTGTCTAGTACTTCATGTTTTCCCAATGAAAACACTGGGAAATGTTTACATATATGTAAACCCATATCTTATTTCCATGCTGTTTGCTTATTTAACATAGCTTATACGTTTGTTGGTTGTTGTTGTTGTTTTTGAGATATTTCTTCAGGCTTCCCAAGTGCTGAGATTAAAGTGGGCGTTTGGGCTTGGTGTCTGTGCCATTTATTATGCTGCTGCTCTAACTGTGCCATCAGTACCTCTTTTTCTTTGCCTAACTTCTATTTCAACCCTTATGGCTTATTGTATCACCTCTTCTAAGAAGCCTGCCATATTTGTTCTCTTTCACTGCTCTTCCTTCACTACGGTGTGTAGATACATCTGTCTTCCTCACAGTAAGTGCCAAATTTCTTGAAGGTAAAGTCTGTCTTATTTATAATTGGACCATATAGTGGAACTTGTATCCTAATGTGGACACAGGTTAAGTATCCACGAAAGCTCTTATTGTTTTCTTTAAACAGCATGGATGCTGTCTATTTAAACAGAAATGAATGCCGAGTCAGGGCAACTCAATTTCCTATACCACCCTGTGGCTGTTTCTCTGATAATCAAGATTTTGTAGGATGAACAAGAGATAAGAGAACGATTCTGACTGGGTTATTTTCCTGATCTCTATGTCAGCTCTATGAGATGTTTGTTCCCATTTTACAGCAGAAAACGAAAACTCAGAGATGTTATTCAGACTGAACAATAAAGAGCTTGTTATATTCCCTCTCTCCACCTTTTCTACCCAGTTTTCCTTTTCAACATCAAAGCCACTCTCAATGTAGTTCAGTGTTTCAGTACAGAGAGGTCAGAATGCCTGTGACCTTAAATTGAAAAAAAAAAAAAAAAAGAGATGTCTTTCCTTTGATTAACCTTTAATTGGAATTTATCTCCTCCTTTAAATTATACAAGAAGGCAACAACAAACCACACTACCATCAACAGTACCTGTGGCTACCATGAACAGAAATCGGATTTTCATGTGATCATCACTGTATATTTACTGAAATATTATTTATGCTGTGTATTATTTTAAAACGATGGTTGCTGTTAGACTTACTGATGGGCTTTGTTATTTACTGTATTAATACAGGAGAGGACATTACTTTCACAAATTTATATCTAGTATTTTCAAACCTAAGTATTTTAAGTCAATTCAGTAGAATTGACTTTTTTTGTGTGTGAAACTACCGTGCAGAGGGGTTACAATTACATCTTCCTTTACTTTTGTATGGTCCTAGCAATTGAATGCATTACCAAGTGATTTACCAGTAGGGCAACACTTCAGACCTTTTGCCTTTAGTTTTTCACACAGTGTCTTGAGATAATTTTGCCCAGGTTATTCTTGAAATGTGATCCTTCTAGTTTACCTCCCTAGTATTTCTGACCATGGGCGTGTGGTACTAAATACACTGCTTGCTTTTGAGATAAACTCTTTGTCTGGGCAAACCTGAAACCTCAATTCTCCTGCCTCTATCTCCTGAGTAGCTAGAATTACCACTTTGTACCACCAACCTCATTGAAGTTCTTAGATTCCCTGCATACTTCATTTTGTGCCTTTAAACTCATGGTGGTTGGGAAGGGGTCTTCGGGTAGGGGTTACCATCACCACACTGTTAAGGGCTCCAGCATACAAAGCAGGTTTAAGAAGCCCTGAGACTCCCTCCTTATTTTGCTCATTCACTAGAGATCTCCTGAGGGGTGGAGACCTCTGCCAAACATCCTCTGTTGTCTCTTACAGGAATGCTAACCCCATTCCTGGGTAAGTATACAACTCAGCTCTTCTTACAAAGTTCTACCTGTGGGGCACATCATTTAACCTAGGAGCCTCAGTTCCCTCATGCAAAGGCCTATCTTACAGGATTGTTGTGGGATTAACCAGGTTAATACAGATGAAGTATTTAGATCCCTACCTGGTGAATTATGCTTCATGTGTCACTTCTTTTAGTTACTATTTCACACTTTCTTCCTACAGTGGAATATATACCTTCAGTTTTGTTTTCCAGCTCCTCTTGGCAGTAGCCCTTAACAAATAATTAGAGTTGACTCAAGAGATAGAAATTATTTGCCAGTTTGAGAAATATCCAACTTATGGGCTCAGATGTGCTTTTTTGGTGTGATTTTTGAATTATCATATTCAAAAAATAAATTCCTGGGAATTTATATGATATAAAAATTTTCAAATGTCACTTATACTTATTTACCTACTGTCCTCTATTTTTGGAATGAACTTTTGACATTAATAATCAGCAGAAGCAAGATTGCTTAGGAGTGATGGTGATAGGCAGATGGACCGAGGGTATTTTCTGTAGACTGAAGACTCATGGGAAGAACGAGTAGATCCAGAGAGCACGGTACTTATGAGAATGATAGAGTTTGGATTTCTAAAAAACATGGTAGCAGGGGAATTTGAAGTGGGGAGCTGAAGTAATTGAATGTTTGGTTGCTAGTTTGGTGTCAGTCCTGGCAATCATAAGCAGGGTGACCTTGAGCAAGTCCTTTTAGCTTCCAAAAATAAAAAGAGAGAAATCTCAGTTTCCCTTTCCATAGAAGTATGATACCACTGGTCTCCTATAGATTTGGTAATGTATGTTAGAGCTTATAAAAAATAAAAGCCTGTACAGAACTTAGTATAAGGTATCTTATGAATTTTTTTTTTGGGGGGGGGGTCCGGTTGTGGGGCCTGAACTCTGGGCCTGGGCGCTGTCTTTCAGCTCTTCAGCTCAAGGCTAGTGCTTTACCACTTGAGCCACAGCGCCACTGCCGGGTTTTTTTTTTCTCTGCTTATGTGGTGCTGAGGAATCGAACCCAGGGCCTCATACATGCAAGGCAAGCGCTCTACTACTGAGCCACCTTCCCAGCCCTCTTATGGATTTTCAACAAAGGTTGATTTGCTTTTATTTACTCACTTTGAAAGTACAAGACATCATTCCAATACTATGCAAATCATTATATTTTATCATTTCTTATGCAGAGTGACAGCAAATGAGTCAGCACACCAAAGAGATGCCTCCACTTGACTGTCAGACAAACAGAGAAATAGAGTAGACAGATAATTGATGCCCCTAAACTACTGCTCAGTGATCAAAGCCAGAAGTCACTAGAATGATACAGACCTCATCCTGCTGACTACTCCACTCCACCGCAGATGCCTATATTAAGCAACAATTGTATTCAGATGATCTGGGTCTCTGCGGTAGACACTTCATTCCACTTGTGCTTCGGATGCAGATGAGTGTGTGTGTCTAATTAACTGGACATGACAGTAAACCATTCATCACATTGATGGAGCCCCTCTGTCACCTCAAAGGAGCAAGTTAACCACTGTGCCTTCCTGAGAGTGATAGGTTTGAGATGAACGCTGACTCTGTGATTCTTTTTAGACATAAGTCTTCTATCCATCTAGCAGAAATTGGGTACCGAAGTGTGTAATTCAATTCTCTTTAATTTCCAGTCTTTAATGACAGGCATATATAAATGATTTGTCCTTCTAATTGAACGTGCTGCTTCTGCGTTTGTAGCTAATTCCTACCTCAAGGCAATGAAGGGATGTTATGTGAGACTCTCTTTTCTTCTTAAATAACCCCTTCCCTATTCTTCACTAAGGGATCAACAAATTTTAATACAGAAGCAGATATTAAGGCTTATGGGCTATGGTCTTTACTGTAAATACTCATACTTTTCATTCTGGTGTAAAAGGAGCCATAGGAAAATGCATTCATAAGTGGGTGTGACTGTAGTCCAATAAAACATTATGGAAACAAGTAGTAGATCATCTTGGATTGGTACGACAGTTTCTTGACTCCTGCTTAGAGCAAGTGATTCCACTAATGTTTCCAGAATAGAAGCAGCAGCACATACAATATTTTAGGCCCTTTCTTGCATATATTGAACCAGTGTTGGAAACAAGATGCAGAAATCTGTGCTGCAAGAAGTTCTCTAAGTAATTCTGATACATGGTAATACTGAGAATCACAGACTGAAACCAAGGGACCAGACCTCTGATACAAAGGAAAGCATTGCCTCCTACCCAGTTTACAGCCAGGACTTACTTTATTTTTTTCCCTCCTGTTCAATGTTAATTTCAATGTCCCCAACTGCATCTGCATTTACATATTTGTTTAATATAAATTACCCGTGGAGAATTCCTCAGAGAAAATTAGTTTGCTCATACTTCATTGCATCGACCATTTGTTCATTTGTTGACTGATTAAAAACAATAATCTTGCGAAGCAGATAATCCTTCAGTGCTAAATTCCACAAAGGTGCACATCCTACTACCACCAAATCAGGACCTGGCAGTGCACAATCAAAGGACTTTCTTCCAACTGGATAGGAAGGGCTTAGAGCACTTTCCCCAAATGCAAAAATCTAAAAAATGGCAGAAATAGAAAGTGTACCATGCATAACCTGCTAAGCAGATGTTGCATCAAATCAGTTGCTTTTGAAGCAAAAAGAATAAAATCCTGAAAATGCACAGTTCACGAAGTATAAAATGCCTGATCAAAGCAAATAAAAGCATGTCAGTTTTTGTTTAATTACGCTGGGGTCATAAGATTTGAATATGCAATGGAAACATTAAGATAACTTTTCCACATTGTTTTAAAGCTCCTTTCCATTATTGATAAGTCACGAAGACACATCAGTTAATGAAACAGGTATTGTTACCAATATGATATTCAGAAAGGGCAAAGTAATGCTTTGGAATCATATGTGTTTGGAATGACAAAGATGTAAACACAAATGATTCATATTTAAAGGAAAAGCTCACCGAGGCTGGTTTTTATATTTCACACATATATTTCTGCAAGTAACTTGAGACTATTATAAAATGGTCTGTTTTTCACCAAAGATATGTACTCCCTCGCCAAGCATGGCTTTGTTAGCTTGGCCAAGGGCTCCAGGACCTGTGTTCCTTCCACTTAGTCCAGTAGTTACTGGACTACTTCCAATGAACAGAATGTGGATGGAAAAAAGTATGTGCCCCACCAGGATGACAAAACAAAGAAAGCCGACTCGAGAGTTGTTTCTAGGGAATAGCAAGAGAGGCAATCATGGGCAGACAGAAGTTATGGTGATAAGATAGACCAGGAGCTTTCTGAGTGTTGAGGGAAGAGTGTGGCCCAAATAGCAAGAAGCTCAGATGAAAGATAAAAAGAACTTCACTGTTTGGCCCCTAAATTTAAATAAATGACAAGTAGGCTGTACACACTGTGGAGTCCTAATATTGGTGTTCTGTCTGACACCCTAGAGAGCTTTCCTAGACAAGTGGGCAGAATCTGGACAGGAGATGAGGAGCTGGTTATTATGTCTGCTAAGGAGAACCAAGGTGGTGCAAAAAGGAACCTTCCCTAAGTTCCAGGGGTGATTAGTATTCAGTGGGGGCATTGGCTTATTCCTCTGCTGATTTAATTTCTGCTTTTCACAAAGACATCTGCTGGTTCCACATTAGGGTTAAATTCAAAACAGAGTCCAAGTTTCAGAACGACCTTTTAAATAATCCATTAATTTATTCTGGTTTGTACAACTCCTCACCTACTTGGGTACTACACTATTAGTTGATCAATTAATGAACACTTGTACAAATGCAAACCTGTGCTTGGAACTCAAGAAAGCAATCTGGTTCTAACTTGGATTCATATAAAAGTATTTTTCCCTATTACGCCCTGAGACAGCAGTCAAACTCACTGGTGTCATTCGACGATGCTTCATCGTTTCCAACTACTCCCTCCTGCTTTTTTTCTCCTCTCAACTTCTTCGGGTTGAGGACAATAGCTTGTATTTACCAAACACCCACCAGGATTTGTAAGATTTGTAAATCACTTACTTGTTCATTTATTTAATCCTTATATTGATTATATCAAGTAGATTAGGACACTCAAGGCAGAGGTGTAAGAGCGAAATTGCATATATACGTACACATATTTACACACATATATTTACTTATCTTTATTGGTTCTGTTGAAAATACTCTTGTAAGTCACTTCTAATGAATTATGACATATTGACAAATAAAAACTGACTAGAAGAGAGAGAATCTGTTTTCACAAAGACCTGGCATTCCAGCCCACACTGCCTTGTTCTTACAGTTCTGTTTACACTTTAGTGTTCCTCATGGAGCATTTAAAATGAAAGTTCAGCCCCTAAATTCAGCCCGAATTAAAAGACCTAAGGGTATGACTCAGGTGTTGGTCTTTTGGATATTATAAGGTGAGTTTAGGTGCCTGGGTAGAGATGCACTACATGCTTCAAGTCTAATGTGAAGTGTTTCCTTTGCATGGTTACAGTACCTTGATTGCAGTCCAAATCACCACGTGCCAATGCAACACAAACAGGTGTCCCAACAACATTGGACTTTCAGCCAGATAAGGACAATGTAGGGTTTCTAGTGATGTGGCTAGTAAGACACTAGGATCTCTTCTGCCTGGTAGTATAATTGATACAACTTTATCAGAATAAATATCAGAGCACTGTCCTACATATCAGAATTGACCTGCATCATTTCTGACACTTTAAGGGTTCATTCTATATATCGATTAGGAATATTACCCCATCTAATATATAGGAATTGTGTTAGAACTTATTTATTGTACTATGTAGCAATATGCCCAATATGCTTTTACAATTTATCTGTACAAAAGCCATCTCTATTGGTCTTGGACAAGAGTTTCAGTGGCTCACTACAAATCCCACAGTGTTGCATGAGCTTGCTCCTGTGACTTGTCTGGTCCCACATTTTCTTGGACCCACCTCATCACTTTTCTAGCTAGGCACATGACTTTCTTTCTGTACACTGGATTCTTTGTGTTCCTTTTCCTTGATTTTGGACATTTTCATATGGACTTCTAGTTCATCCTCTGAGATCTAATGGAGTAGGGATGCTGAATCTAACCAGTGCCACCTTAGCCACGTGGCAGATAATAGAGTATTGGTTTTAACTGGTACCATTTGTCTTCATGGTGGAAGATGGGAAGTCCCACCTCCCAGGTGATGGGCATGCCTGAATTCCTAGAGGCAAGGGTGAAGACTTGGATAATAAGTTACTGGATCTGCCAGTCTTACATGATGAACGCTCAAGCTTCCTATGGCCCTGCACTTCGGCCTGACCATATTTAGGCCTGGACCAGCTCAGGCACCATTACACAAGTCTCCATGTTCATGTCCTGTCTCCTGGCTCTTCTTAGTCACCACGGTGTCCCACTTCAACTCTCCATTGGAGCTGATCTGGTTTGTTGGTATTGGTTTTCTACTTTTTCGTTCCTCTCCAGCTCTTCTGGCTCAGTTTTCTGACAGTTTTAAGTGTATTTGTGGGGCTGCTGGTCTTTGAGACAGGAGTCTACCGTGAAGTCAATGGCCTTTAATAAAGATTCTGGATTTGATCTTTCAAAATGTGGCTTCTTTGTTTTCTCACCATACAATACTAGCAAGAAGAATCTCAATTTCAATCCAGTTTATCCCTCTACTTGACTTTTCCTCTCATCATCTACCACCTCCTCCACCTCCTCCACTCTCAGACCATCACAGACCCAGCACACACTTTCAGAACCACCGACTTGCCTGTCTTCTACCTGGGATTTCTTGGTCACCCAGGCCGGTGTCCGAATGGTCTCTCTATCTCTAATACTCAGAATCAAAGAGAAGGAGAAAAAACTTGCAGACTGATGCTTTCCATCCGGCCATTTCCTGAGCCTTTTATATATCATTTTTGGTTTAGACAGGAGGTGGTGTTAGACATGTTTCTCATGAATCTCACAGAGCCTGCAAGACGAAAGCCTCAAAAATGACATGATTTAGACAAACGGTGTTAACTCCGAAAAGTGTATTGAAATTCTGTCAGTCAGCCAGCAGGCTGGCAAAATCATTTGTAGAGTTTCTCCATCTGAATAATTGTGAGGTATTGAATAAATCTTTCTTTGTGCAACAGGTTTGTGAAATTTCATCTGCTACGTGTTTTGCTCCCACCTGGAACATTCACAGCACATATGTGTGAAAGGTTGTCGTCTTCCTCCTCCTCCTCCTCCTCCTCCTCCTCCTCCTCCTCTTCTCCTTCTCCCTCTCCCTCTCCCTCTCCTTCTCCTTCTCCTTCTCCTTCTCCTTCTTTTTCTCCTTTCTCTTCCTCTTCCTCTTCTTTTTTTTTTGGCTTCAGACAATGTAAAAAATTTCTCAGCATGCAGCATAAGTAATGTCAAACTCTTCAATGTACTGGAAACTGGAAAAAGGGCTGGGTGTAGGTTGGTTGTGGTGACATACACCTGTAATACCACCTACATGTGACGCAAAGGCGGGAGGATGGGATGGTGGTTTCAAGCCAACCAAGACAAAGTCAGTAAGACCCATTTTCAAAAGCTATTTGGGTATGGCAGTGCATGGCTATAGTCCCAGGTACTGAGGTAAATGCATTTGAGGTAAATGAATGGAACTGTGGAACACTATTGTGAAAACAAACAAACAATGGAGGCATGGCTCAAGTAGTGGAGCTTTTGCTCAGAAAGTTTGGGGCTCTTAGTTCTATCAACAATATTTCAAAAAACTAAGGAAAATACAATGAATAAATAAAGTGTTGGATCTCTGATGAAGTTCTTTAGTCAAATCTGATTTTATTCAGTCTCTTGTAAGTAGCAGCTGAATGTTTATACTGTCTTCTATTGTTTATGGCCATATCATAGCTGGAAGACACTGTATTTACATATTTTTATAAATTCACTTTGTTATTAATTTTTAATTGACCTAGCGTGTGGTCTGGTCATTAGTTTTTAAGAAATAGTTTATTCATATAAATTAATTGTGTAAAAGGGACCCATACCCAATTCATATGATGTACTTTCATCAAGTTCACTCATGTATATTATATTTTTTTAATGATCCTTCCTGTTCCCCTTCCTTTTTATAACCGTTTCTGGTGGGTTTCCCTGTGCTATTTTCATACATACACATAAGTGCTTCTAGAATATTTATTCCTATCACCCTCTCCTTTCTGTCCTACCAATAGTTCCTCTTTTACAATCATGCCCTACTGTTAGAGTTTTATTTTTTTTTGCCAGTCCTAGGGCTTGAACTTAGGGCCTGGGTACCGTCCCTGAGCTTCTTTTGCTCAAGGGTGGCACTCTATCACTTGAGCCACAGCACCACTTCTGTTTTTTTCTGTTTGTGTGGTACTGAGGAATAGAACCCAGGGCGTCATGCGTGCTAGGCAAGCACTCTACCACTAAGCCACATTCCCAACCCCCTACTGTTAGTTTTTTTTCCCTTGGTTATGGGGCCTGAACTCTGGGCCTGGGCTCTGTCCTTCAATCTTCAGCTCAAGGTTAGCACTCTATCACTTGAACCACAGCACCACTTCTGGCTTTTTCTGCTTATGTGGTGCTGAGGCATCAAACCCAGGACCTCATGCATGCAAGGCAAGCACTCTACCACTGAGCCACCTTTCCAGCCCCCACCCTCCACTTTTAGTTTTTAAAGCCTATTTTTTTATTGTTTAAAACTTTTATCCTCTCAATATCTGGTAACTTGGTGTGTGTGTGTGTGTGTGTGTGTGTGTGTGTGTGTGTGTGTGTGTTGGCAATGGAGTGTAGGGTCTCATGAAAGAAGCAAATACTCCATCCCTAATATACACCCCACCCTACAGGCTGTATTTAGAAAGCACGGATATACTGCCCTCAGAACAGCCCTTTAATCCCTACAAAAAACACACCTAGTTCATGCCAACATAAAGGTGCTAACTATATCATATAATATGAGCAACTAAAAAGTGACATGAGGTAAAGTCAGTTGATTGACTTCAAGTTATAGAAATGCTTAAAAGTAGCCCATACCTATTCAGTTTCAGTTCAACTCTTATTGCCTCTGTGAAGTTGATTGGCCCCATCTCAGATAGATAGATAGATAGATAGATAGATAGATAGATAGATAGATAGATCAATTGGTTCAAAAAATGTCTCATGTCATATTCTCACTGATTTGTTAATAGGTGTTCTTCACATGTCCCACTCAGAGATGAGAAGACGGAGGCTCCCAGAGAGTAACAGGCCAAAGGAGCTATGTTTGTTAAGTGGGAGAAGTAGGGTTAAGATGCAAAGAGCTCTGTGCTTTGGACTTAAGATTTCTTAAGAGAAAACTGATTCTTCTGCTTGGGAATGAATGCAATCTTAACATCTTTATTGGCACTAAGAGATCAGGAATGTTAATGAGCATCTCTCATGTTGACTTACAAATTAGGAAAAGGAGATTCTCAGTTTAGTTATCATACTCTTCGTTGTTTGTCTTCTTGGTTTATTCTTACTTACCATCTCATTGTCCTTTGGCTTTTAGTCACAGCAACTTTCGCTTAAGGTGTTAATAAAAACCCACGTATTTTGCCCAAATTGTTCTCTTTGCCTGGAATATTCATCAACCACCTTGATCTCTACCTCACATCTCAGAGGTCTCATCAATCCTCTATACCAATCTGCACAACTCCTCAGCCTCCTCTTTTCCCATCCTCTTTTAAGAACCAAATCCTTTCCCTTCAGAATGTGGAGTTTCTGCATGTGCATTTTTAGACATGTTTAAATTAATGTCTGTCTCCTTGACCAAGAGAACAAAGAATATTCCTGTCCATCATTATGAGCTGAGTATATTATAATTCTTGACACACGGTCAGTTCATAGTCCCAGAAAAAATAGTTGAATGGATGAGTGAGTCTCTCTAATATAAGAGATCACAAATCAATAAAGATGATAGTATGTTATAATACTTTTGATAAATGCTATACAGGATGCTCCAAGGATTGACAGGAGGGCATTATTAGTTTGGAATATGGTGGTTTGAGGGGAAGACCTTTAGAGCTGATGATATAAGCTGGGTAAAGAAGGAAGGGCTAAATGGGAATGGGAAGGACACATTTTAAATCAAAAGATTAAGTAAAGTCAGAACAAGTGTCTAAATTATTGAAGCTTTGTAGTTAAGGAACAGAAAGAGACTGATGAATTTGAAGCATATAGCATGCCAATGATGATAAGGATGTGTGTTAGAGAGGATGCTTAATAAGAGCCTGGTTTGCTAGAATGGCATCTGTCTCCAAGGATGTGAATTCAAGAAGTAGGCAAGCTCCCTGCATCTTTCCCACCCATGACTGTGATGGGCTCATGCCAATCAGTTCTAGCTACTCCCCATTCGGAGTCTCACATCTCTACCATGTCTTGGAAGAAGCCATGAGGCTCCTCATCTATCAGTAGTGCCCGTCATTTGAGGCTCTTTGTGAGGATGTTAGCAAGTTGTCCACAGAAATACAGAAGGACTCGCGTGTAGTGAGGGTTCAGCCATCAATATTACCAGTTTTGAACTAGTTCTTCATAGAGTTGAGAAGACCAATTCTAGCTGTTGTGGACAGACTTAGCCTCCCCAGTTTGTACTGAAAGAGAATGTGGCAGATATTCAGGAAGAACTCAAGACGAAAGGGAACCTCCGTGAGACAGAACTCTGGTGAGCCCACATGGCCTGGCTGCTGATTGCATTCTTAGCTGCCTTGAGGCTTGCCACAGATTCCATGCTCTTGGATTCCCTGACTCCAGAACACTCCCATCAAACCATTCTTCTCCTCTGGAGCCACTATTTGGGGTGGGTGGGGTTGAGTGTGCTGTATCCTGGAGAATTGTCATGAGGACAGCTATTCCCTCAAAAGGACAGTTAGTATGAAGGCACAAAAGAAACCTACTAAGTTGGGGATACTCTTAAGTTGTAAGACATGGCACTTGCTTTTGACTTAGTGTCCGGTTAAACTGCCTCATCAGTTCACTAGCCCAAGTAATATTAGCTGGCTATTTGAATTCTATCCTTAATGTAATAATGCAAAAAATACCAAAAAATAGTATCAGGCATTATTAGACTTGCGCTGCCTTGTGTAGGTAAGGTGGTAAGGTAAGGAGGTAAGAGTGTCACAAATGTCAGTTGAAGATCTCAAACCCATCTGGTCCTGTGAACTTTGTGCATGAGTTGTTTTGGCTATGACTACTCCGCTCATCCAGGAATTCATCGTTCTCTTATTTTCTGGGGATCACCTATGTGGGGGTCAAAGGCTAAGGGGGTGAAGGAGTGAGGCTGGTGGTTATGACTTCTGCTGGAATCATTGTTCTAGATGCTAATGATGACATTCTTTATTGGAAAGCAACCAGAAAGATCACAGAGTATGTGGAATCATGGGTGCAGCTCTCCTGCCAGGATGCTGGCAAGGTAGGACTGTAGGAGAGGACTCTGCTCTCTGCTACAGTAGATTGGTTGATTTTTGCTCCACTATTGTATTCAGGCCTTCTTTCTTCCCCCTGCTCAGTCCATGGTAGCCTGAGACAGGGACATGGGGGAAAAAACCCTTCAGTTCTTCAATATTATATATGAGTCTCTGCATCGTTTTTGAACTCAAACACCAAATATTTGTGCCTTTGTTTTTGGGCACTGGTTAATTCTTGGCTCATTTTGGCTTGGAGGTATTCTCTCAGAAATTTAAGGAACTTGAGAAGACAGAGAAGCAAATCTTTCATTTTTTTTACTATTACTCATCTACATACAATCCTACATAGGTCCCCAGAGGGGATGCCAGGTAGGCTTTGCTACCTGCTTTGCTTTGATGTAGTCATAAGACGCTTCTACCTAGAAATATACTAATATCCACAGCAGCTTCATGTTCTGCTGCAGAAGGACAGGACTATAGATTTTCACAGGAGTGTGAAATAATTCACAAGCCTCGCTCGTTATTCATATGGACAGCACATTAATAACACAGGACCCTGAAATCTTGCCTTATCTAGGCAGAAGCCCAGCCAGAAAGATGAGGAGCTGACTCTTTAGATTTAGAACAACATTTTTCCCCTCTTTCTAGAAAAAAACCCCAAGAATTGATTAACAGTGTTTTCATATCCGAAAAAAACCCACCATGTCTGTGAAAACACCTGTCTTTGAGACAAATGGAAACCAATGACTTTAGGGCCATTCTTTGGAAATTTCCACATTTCTTATATTTATAAATTTATGCCAGTTACATAACTGATAATGATTTAAGGTGTGCCATCCCATCATCTCTACCCTCCCTCTGTCTCTTTTACACACGCACACACACACATACACACACACACACTATACATCACCATGAGGAACATTTGTGCAAATAAGTTTGTGCCTTCCAAGTGAATGGACAGATGGACTTACAGTGTGATTTGCTATATATATGTGCTGAATATAAATTCATGTATAGTTTTCCCAACAAAATGTTAACATTCTTAGAATTCTTAGATGATATCTAGATTCATGAAGCTGATAACTGGCAAGGAATTAAATGCCCAAAGACTGCTTGGTAAATAAAGTAAATAAAGCAGTTATAACATAGATAATTTGTGTATGTCCCTAAGCATCCAGTGTTGCTATAGAATTTCCTATTAATCATCTTCCCTGTAGGTGAGCCAAACAGACAAGAGTGGCTAACTAATTGAATTTACTAGCTGTTTGTCACCAAGTATAATTTGAATGTCATTTTTCTTTCCTTCTTCCTCAGGACTGGTACGCTTCCAAACTGCTCATCCCTGCCTGATGGATGCAATATTCTATTTCAGTGTTACGTTTAATTTACATTTCTTCAAATGAGTGATGGTGAGCATTTAAAAAACATTTGCCAGTCACTTTTATTTCTGTCATGGAAAACTTACTTAAGGCGCTTTCCTATGCTGAACCCTACAAACTCACCACTTTGATAAAGTTTTGCATGTGCAAATGAGGCCTATGTGTGCCTCATTTATTTTCCTATAAGGATGCATAAAACCCCACCAGCAATGGTACTTTGGGTAATTAAGATGTGAGAAGGTTGGTGGGGAAGGAAAAGAGAATGAGAGCGTGATCTTTTGCTTGCTTTGTTGTTGATTTGGTATATGTATATTCCTTTAAAATTTTTCATTGAAAAGTAACCATATACTTGGAGTGGATTATGATGATATATGCCTCCACTATAGGATGTATATGCATATTTCTATCTACTTTACTTTTGTACTAAAAATTAAATTAAAAAACTGGTTTAATAGCTAGGCATTGTGGTACACCCCTATAATTGTAGTAATCAGGAGCCTGATGCAGGAAGACCATGGGTAAAAGGCCAGAAAGCAAAACAGTAATAATTTGCTTATTAACCTGACAGTGGGATGTAGAGAAAATGACTATGTGAGCCAAGTGTTATGCCTTCCACAAACTGTGGGAATCAGGCTGGTGATATCAGCATGCCAAAAATTCGTGTAATTTTGAGGAGTGAGGCCTCTGGGAATCTACAGAGTTCTGTCCAAGGAAAGCAAGGTCAGTTGGTGTAATATTTTGCTAGCCTAAGGAATAGGGGTTGGGCAGGATTTTTTTTTTTTTTTGCCAGTGCAATACCAATTGGCAACTGATGTTCTAAGGTGGGAAAGAAGGAGGAGAAGGAGGAGAGGCGATGAAGATGAAGATCACCATGATATTTTAGTCTTAAGAAAAAAATAAATATTTAACAAGTGAATTCCTGTTTTCTTCGTCATGAGAAGGCTCTGTCAGTTCTACTTTCTTCCTTTTATCTCTCTTCTGAGTGGAGACAGATCTTTCACATACCTGGACAGGTGCAAGTGTCTAGTCTGGGACCAAATGCAGTTTCAAAAGGGCATTTTACCTATAATTAAAAAACTATAGCTAAATTACAATGTTATCTTTTTTTTTTGTTTGTCGGTCATGGGGCCTGAACTCTGGGCCTGGGCGCTGCCCCTCAGCTCTTCAGCTCAAGGCTAGCGCTCTACCACTTGAGCCACAGCTCCACTTCAGGCTTTTTCTGTTTATGTGGTGCTGAGGAATCGAACCCAGGGCCTCATGCATGCAAGGCAAGCACTCTACCACTGAGCCACCTTCCCAGCCCACAATGTCATCTTACTAATGAAACCATGGAAGACTTCTTTAATAAGAACAGTGGAATCCTTTTTGGGGAAATGCTAGATCTCTTTTCTGATGAAGCCGGATGAGATCAATATTTTTGTTCATCAGCCAAGCAGAAGTCAGCTTTCAAAGAAAAAGATCTATTTAAACATTTTGCTTTTCCCCCTTCCTCTCCCCAAATTAGACCTACATCAAATACAGGGAGAACAGGGGTTATACCGTGGGGGAGAGACATACAAAGCAACAAAACAATCACATGGTACCTTATAAATATGTTAGAAACAATAGCAAGCAAGAAAAAACCACTTATGTCTCTATCTTGGGGTTCATTTTGCTTAACTTCATCTTATCTGGTCATAGGTACATAGCTTTTTGACCTTTTCTACTTGTCCCAGACATATACTAGTTACTGAAAATAATAGAAACTATGGGACTTATGTTTCTTTGGGCCTGGCTTACTTCACTTAATATAATTTTTTTCAAGACTTTCCATTTCCTAACAAATGGGGCAATGCCATTCTTTCTGATGGAGGCATAGAATTCCATTGTGTATAGATACCACATTTTCTTGATCCATTCATCAACTGAGGGGCATCTGGGTTGGTTCCATATCTTAGCTATGGTAAATAATGCTGCAATAAATATAGTTGTGCTGGTAGCTTTAGTGTGGTCTTGTGATCATTTAGGTAAATACCAGAAAGTGGGATTGCTGGGTCATAGGGGAGCTCTATGTGGAGTCTTTGAGGAACCTCCATACTGCTTTCCAAAGTGGTTGAACAAGTTTACACTCCCACCAGCAAGGCAGTAGGGTTCCCTTCTGGCCACATTCCCTCCAGAATCTGTTGTTAGAATTCTTGATTATAGCCATTCTAACTGGGGTGAGGTGGAATCTCAATGTTGTTTTGATTTGCATTTCTTTTATGGCTTAGAGAGGTTGAACGTTTCTTCATGTGTCTATTGGCCATTCTTATATCCTCTTCAGAGAAGTCTCTCTTTTAGTCTTTAGCCCACTTATTTATTGGGCAGTTGTTTCTTTGAGGATGAACGTTACAATTTAGGCAGGGGAAGGGTGAGTATAGTTGTGGAGATGGGAGGGAAGAGATGGGAAGGGGAAAAACAAAGGAGGAGACAACAATGCTGGATAAGAAATATACTCATTACCTTGCTCATGTAACTGTAACTCTTCTGCACAGTATTTTCATAATAAAAAACATATTAAAAAAAGAGTGAAAAAAAAAGCAACTTTCTCAAAGCTGGAAGAGAAGGGACCACCGACTGCTGCAGTGACAAGCATTCCCAATCTCCCACACCAATCCATTGCTGTGCCCTTCATTGTGTACGGATGGCACCTAGGGCCAAAACAGGTCTTTTCCTTTATCCTTGAAATGTTCAATATTTGTAAATAAGAATAAGGACTTAAGTTTCTCATGCTGTGTTTGTTCTGGAAGGTTCTATGGGTGATTTCCAATTTTTAGTCAAATTTGACATGTTGATGAGATATTATTAATCACATTACTACTGGGAGCAACTTTCTATACTATTTGGTCAGCCAGTCTCAGGAGAAACACTGAACTATGGGCATAGGAATGAAAACCAAAGACAAATCATGCTGCATGTAGTTAGTTACAGCATCAGGGCCCAATGTTTGTATCATGTTGCACAATGCATACGAGTATGCTTAGAAAAAGGTTCACTCTCAAAAACATTTGAAAAAGAGAATAATTTCAGTTTCTGATCTGAAGAACCTCTCAGAGCTTTTCATATAGTATGCTCTGGAAGGTGAGGAAGGGGCTACTCACTGTAATATTGAAATTTATGAACATCATATTATTCCATAGAAAGCTGATCAATTGCCAAAAAAAATCTTTTGCAGAGATTTTGGTTCTGGTTCTCATACAAAATGATTTTGAAAACATTAATGTCCTAGTTTATCAAATAATATTACTTTTCTGAATTGTCATAAACTGGAAGATAGAAAACAAATAGTTCTTCAGAAAAATGAATCAAAACATTTTATGAATAGATCATTAAATTTCCTTCCAAATTTCCTTGTAAATGTCCATTAAGTTACCTTTAACCACTCTTTCTCTGTGACCCTTAATTCCTCTCATTCCTCTTTGTATGTCTCCTTCTCTTATGTGTTCTTCTCTGTCTGTCCTCCTGGGTTTGAGTCTTAACATATCTATCTTATTTTCTCTTATCTTGGAGACGTAATAAGATAAGCCAGTGCAAAGTATCCTGTAATTTTATGGATTGTTTTCCTCTCACAAAACTTATCTCTCACAAAACTTTTTTTTGGTGTCTATGGGACTTGAATTCAAGGTCTGGGTGCTGTCCCTGAGCATTTTTGCTCTACCACTTTGAGCCACAGCTATACTTCCAGTTTTCAGGTGGTTAATTGGAAATAAAATTCTCATGGACTTTCCTGCCCTGTTTCAAACCACGATCCTCAGATCTCAGCTTCCTGAGTAGCTAGGGTTACAGACGTGAGTCACCAGCACACAGCTTATGATGACTTTTCATTGTAGTTACTAAGAGTTTAAAAAGGAAAACCTGACATTTTCAATTCTATAATTCAAAAAAGATCTCTAATGGAAGCTTGTCTTTAACCCCATTTCTTACAACTGCTGATCCCATACAAGAAGACAAGAACATTAAGTACAAATTGGCAGTCATCTGTGTCACCTAAACTGTCACCATTTACAATAAAAGAGAAGGAAGACCTGAGGACATTTCACTAATTAGAGGGAAGCTTAAGTCCACAAGTCATTAAGGACTTCCACTACTCAGATAGGGGAATTTTCCCCCCTACATATTTATCCAAGTTAAAAATAGATATAACTGGGCATGGTTGCCTGTGGTCCCAACACTACGATACTGTGCCAGGTGAGGCGAGTTCAAGGCCTGATTAAGATACACAAAGATCCTGTCTCACACACACACAATGACAACAACAAAATGATATTAATTACATGAAAATAGACTCTAAATAGAGAAAACAACATGAGAAATTCACCATAAACAATGGTTAATCCCCTGTTTCTTGATGTTCCCTTTATAAAGATTATTGGTATTGCTTTGCATTATTTTTTAACCTTTGAAATGAATACTTTTTTTGGCCATTATAGATAGATTAAAATAATAAAACCTAATTTCATAGGCATTATAGAAGTTCATTTTTCCCTGACATAGGTTATTTGCTTGGAAATTTTCTGTCATTAAATGTTTGAATTCCTCTTCGTATTTATGAATCTTGATTTTATTTTTCTTTCAGGTCCTAAGAAGGAAGTGGGGATAACTGAAACACTTTACATTATAGTGTTCGTTGCTCTTAACCAAAGATATCGAGTGCAGTACTAATCTTATTTGGATTGTAGATTTAAGTAAGAGAGTATAACAACAGTTTCCTTCAGAAGTGTGGGAGGTGTTGGTATGAGTGTACCTTTTAAGTATTTGTGTTGGTATGAGTGTACCTTTTAAGTATTTGGTGGCTATCCCATAATTTAAGTTAGAGAATGCATATTTTAGTTTTGGGGTAATGAAACATCATTATAAAAGAAATTTGCACTAAAAATGTTCTGTAAGTATAGGTTAGGCTTTTGAACACATCACTTTTATCCCCAAATTTCAGTCCCATTGAATAATCTGCTCTCCAATATTGAGTCTTAATTCAGTATGTGCTTCTTTTTAAAAATCACAGCTGTTTTTACTTCTCCTAACACAGTAGAAGGCAAGTGACCTGCAATTTCGGAGAAAAGCGAGCAACAATAATCGGACCACTTACCAAGGAAGGTGCAGTATCTAAGACAGAATATGTTTAGGACAAATGTAACGTATGTGTACACACACACACACACACACACACACACACACACACACACACACACACACACACACACATTATCAACTGCTGATACACAGGGAAGCAGTTGCCTTTCTATTCATAGGGAAATGAGCCAGGGGACACAAGAAAGATTTAACATGTGCCAAAACAAAGAGGACAATCAAGTAAATTACAGTGCATTGATTTCCAAAAATCCTAAGTAGCTATTTTTTTTGAAGAATATGCATCAACTTGAGAAATGTTTATCATATATCATATATTAAGTGGACTCAGTCCCCAATATATCAGTACTACAGAAGTTTAGTCCAATGCCATACTTACAAAGTGAGATTATTCTTTAATGGGGGCTAAGACTAGAAGAAGATAGGCTAACAAGTTATCATACATAGCAGTGATCATCTGGGCAATGCTATCGTGGGTGATTTGGTAGTTTCTAACATTCTTTTAGTGAGTATGCACTTCTGACTATGACTTACTATTATTATCTAGGATAACTGATTGGAAGGAACAAAAGATGGTGGTCATAGAGTTGCATTAATATGATGCAGAACTTTATAAAAACAATCTCTCTTCCTCTCTCTCTTTCTCTGTCTCTTTTTCTTTCCAGGAATTGTTCATACTTATTAGTAAAATGAGAAATAGATACCATCACTTAGTGAGACTTTGATAAGATGTAGATATTGCACATTATAATATATGATGTTGATTATAATAGATGATTTTCCATTTTTGTCTTTTGGGGGGTACTGGGGTTTGAACTTGGGGTTTGCCTTACATTTATTAGGCAGGTACTATCCTACTTGAGCCATGCCCCAAGATGTTTTGGCTTTGGTAATTTTTTGAGGTGGGGTACTGAGGTTTGAACTCAGGGCCTCACACTCTTACTTGCCTTTCTTGTTTAACCTATTACTCTACCATTTGAGCCACACCTCCACTCCTGGAAATAAATAGTCATTGGGAAATTTCTGTCTGTGCTGGCTTTGATTTATAACACTGTAATAATAATTATAATCTCAGCTCCCTGAATAGTTAGGATAAAAGGCATGAGCCATCATTACCTTACTGCTATGATGTTTTTTGAGACAGGATCTTGCTTTTGTGCCTAGGTTAGCCTTGATTGTGATACTCGTACTTATGCTTCCTGTATAGCTTGGATGGTAGGCATATACCATTATACCAAACTTTTGTTATTAGTTGAGATGAAGTGTTCCAAATTTTTTGCCTGGGCTGGCTTTGAACTTCATTCTTCTTAATCTCCACTGCCCCTCTTGAATAGCTAAAAATGCAAATGTGAGCTGTCTCGCTTGTCTATATACATGCTTTTCTTATTGTGCACTGAAGCTTTATAAAGTATAAATTATTTGTACTCCTGTTTTTCAGATGATGATATTTAGGTTAGAAAGCAAATGTGCCTTGTCCAAAGTCACTTTGTTAGTAACAAGTACAGCTGAGATTCTACTCACATGCACCTTTTCCGTCCAATATTTTAGAGACTACATTGTTAGTTCATGTTTATTTTCCCCATAGAAATCTCGACCACTGAAGCAATGTTGTTCATAGAATCAGCCTAGTAATGTGCCTATACATGCTAATAGCTTTAAGGACTTTGGAAGAATGGAATGTTATTTTAAAATCTACATAATCAGCATTTAAAATATTCTTTAGCTTATGGATTTTTTTCTCTTGAAAGACAGAGATTATAGTCCTCTTGTTTGAACCAACCACAGTAATGATCCAGTTTCTAAGATTAAATAAATGTGTCCTCAGATTAAAACATTACTGGCATGTAACAATTTCTCAAAAGAAAATTAGGGCTAAAGGTTACTTTCTTTCTGCCAGAAGAGCCAGTGAATTTCTCTATGTGTTTTGCATCCAGAACCTAACAGCAATTCTATTTTCTTTCTTCTCTTTTTTGTTTTAAATGTGATATACAGGGGGTTACAGTTATATAAGTCAGGTAAAGAATACATTTCTTTTTGGACAATGTCACCCCTTCCTTCAATCGCCCAGTACCCTTTTCCCCATTCTCCCGCCACAAGTTGTATAATTCATTTTCAACATAGCATCTAGTGAGGTAATTCTATTTCTAAGTCATTAGAGATAAAAATGAACTAGGACCAAAATGGAGATTTATAGTTAACAAAGTCAATGTTTTCTTTGGCAAAGAACATGAGAAACCATTATGGTTTGATGTTATACAGTGCCTACTGGCTTTGCCTGCCAAGAATTTCCAGCAAGAGAGTGAAATGATTCTTTGGTCTATTTGCCTGCCTCTCTCTATTAGTGGTCCCTCATGGTGTTGATTGAGATGTAAAAAAGAAAATTCGATACTATGTTTCTCTGCTCAGCAGCCCTGTCAACTTGTTTGGACAATTCTTTGTTCATATTGAAGAGGGGGTAACTTGTGTGCTGTAAAATACTCAGTAACACCCCTGAGCTTTACTCATCAGATAACCGTGTTACTCTTATACTTTGACAAATGTCTATAGACCCTAAATGTCTCCAAATATTATTAAAAGACTCCTGGGAGAAACTGCCCCAGTGGAGCATTCCTGATCTCACCTTGTAGCCAAGCCTGACTTTACCACATCCTTTAGAAATAGCTTGACTTTCCCATGATACAGACTGGGCAGTTGTACCTTCAATGGGAGCTTGTCCTTCTGCTGTGGTTGATTGGGCTCAGGTTGACATAGTGACCCAAACGGGGCCAATCATCCTCCTCTTGTCACAATATGTATTTACAGCATGAGACATGCATCAATTAGAAGGCTCTGAAGCTATGCTTTCTTGTCAGTGAGATCAGGAGGATCCTGTGGACATACCAATCTCACAGGTCTGGAATTCACAAGGAAATAAAAATGCAAAGCCATGAAGATGGAACCCATGCTTAAACAGGAGAATGATGCAAACAGATCAGAAATAGTGTGTCCCAAGCACAGGAAAGTGAGATCGAAGCTACTTAAAGGATTTATGAATCCCTTGAAGTGGGCCTGAGTTTCCTGTTGACCTGGATTCCTCTGTTTTCTTTCTCCTTTCCATTCTCTTTCTCCTTCCTTTCCTTTCCTTTCCTCTTTTCATTTTAAACATTTATTTTCTTTATATTGTTTTCATTTCCATTCCTTTTTCTTTTCTCTTCTCTCTTTTCACTTTGTGGCACTGGTTTGAATTCAAAGACACAGAGACATTCTACTACTTGGGCAACACCCCCAGCCCTTTTATCTCTTGTTATTTTGGTGATAGGGTCTCACTTCCTGCATTGGCCAGCCTGGACAATATCCTCCTACTTACATTTCCTTTATACTTGGGATGATGGACATATACCATTATACCTAGCTTCTGTTGAGATGGGGGGATGGGAGGGTCTTGAAAACATTTTTGTTATTCCTCAGGCTAGCACAAAACTGTGATTATTCAGATCTCAGCTTCCTGAATAACTAGGATGGCAGTTAATAACAGAAATGGAATCCTGAGAATTTTTTCCCTAGGCTGGCCTTGATCTTCCTGATCCTGCTTTTCAAGTAGTTAGGGTCACAGGCACGCCCAGAAATTGCACTTTCTTCAAAGTTGTCCTTTACTTATCCGCTACTACATGAGAAACTTTGAACCAGAACATTCCAGCTTAGTTGAATTCTAGTTGCTCAGAAACCATGAGATAATGTGTGTTCTTTTAAGTTGTGAAATTTGAAAATAACTTGTTGCATAGAAATAGAAAACTAATGTAATATTTTATAGGGCTTTGAGGAAAAATGTATGAGGATTGTCTGGTAATTTGGAGCAGTTCTATTTGCTCATAAGCATATTCAAAGAACTTAGTTACAGCTGACATATAGCAAGCACTTGCAACATCTTTTGAGGAAACAATAAGTGTTTTCATATTTATATCAGTATCACCATTATCATTATATATAGCAATAATCAAACATCATTTCCTAAATGAACTGGTTCCTCGAGTTTCTTGAACTAAAACAAAAAAATCCTTTAATTATCTTCTTGACATCAACACAGAGCTCTTTGAAAACCTCAAAGCCAAATGTCATAATTCATACTGCACTGCCATAACAGAACACCTGTGAGTGGATAATTTAGTCTGAGGCCAAGAAATGCAAGAAGAAAGCACTACTACCTGGTGAAAGTTTTCATGAAGCATTCTCATACGTTGGAAGATAGAAAGGCAAGAGGGGGCTGAGATCACCCTTTACATGGCACTAATTTCAACCTGATGGTAGAGCTCTGGGTTCAATCCTTTCCCCCACAGGTCCTATCTCCTAATTCCACCACAATGCCAACCTCATTTTATCATAAATTAGGGAGGGATAAGCATTGAAATCAGAGACACAGAAAATTCAAACTTAAAACAAGGAAACACATGTGTGTCATGAACACTGTGATGAACACCAAGGCACAAGAATAAAAGCAGCTGGTTACCGTCAACACAGGAAGGTCGGTTTCTTGTTGTCCCAGCCACTTTCCCAGGGAGACAGGAACACTTCACTGTTTGTGACCGCTCCTCTATGCGATTCTTGTTACAACATCTGTGTGCTGCAATCACTTCACAGGTACCTCCTTCTGGCAACAGAGAAGAAGAAGAATGGAAAGAACAGAGTTAGAAATAATGGAGTAGCCATTTAGGACTATGGCCATATGTGTGCTGAGTTTGAGAAAAGTGGCCAAAATGATTGAAATAGTTCCTCTGAAGTATACTTACAAAGTAGGAGAACAAGGAGGGAGGGGGTAACAATGTTCCACAAGAAATGTACTCATTACCTGATGTATGTAACTGTAACCCCTCTGTACATCACTTTGACAATAAAATTAAATTAAAAAATAATTTCTTCCACTATGTATATTCCTGGAGAAACTTGGCATTGCAGTGCTATATTCAAAGTAGCAAAGAACACCAGTGAATGAACAGAAGAAGGAATTAACATCTCTAAGCTATGACATTTCTGGGCTGGATGTATTGAGAAGTAGTAAAGCAGTGCATGCTGGGAGCTAAAATACTAAGCAAACATTCTCTCGGTCGAAATGCAGTATATGTTTATAACACCTTGGCATTGAAGAATCTCTGAGCTCTATGACAACCAACTAATGACAACCAACCAACACTCCAGTAATATAGAACTTACGGTTTCAGGAAACTTTCCAGAAATCAGTTCTCTCTCCCACTACCTGCCCATCCTCAAGAGGGTTGAATTGAAACTCCAGTCAGGAGTCATTCGCTAACCTCTGATTGCATGCAGAAAGGAAAGAAAGACTTGCTGGAGAAAATGGCTAAGTCCCTTAAGTGATCTCCAAATCACAGGCCTAGGCGTAAGAATTCATTTAAATTATCACAGTTCAACCACACACACATCCACATTTCTTGGCAAGCTATTGTATGTCACCCTCTCCTACATCCTAAGTAGGTGAGCTCCTGGGGAAGTATAAAGGTTGACCAATATTCACTTTTATCTTTTTGTTGTTGTTATTTTGATACTAGCCCAGGCTGGTCTTGAATTTCTGATTCTCCTGCCTAAACCTCCCATGTGCTGGGATTACACAGGTGTGCCATCAGCTTAGGTCAATCATCTCCATCCATAGAAAATGAGTGAGGCCAGATCTCCACCAGTACAAGAGATATCCCAAGTATACAGAAATCAGGCATTAACTTTCCTAACAGCAAGTTATAAATTCAAACAGAGAGGCTTCTATTTGACTAGAATGGACTCATGGCATTTGTGATTCTTGGCATTTAGGATTCAGTTGGCAGAAATAAAGCAAGCATTTGTTAAACAACCATTATACACACATTACTGTGCTATGAACTGTAAAGGATGTGTGTGCAATCTGTATACATAGAAGATATAAATATTGGGGAACAAAAGAAAGAAGGGAGGGTAAAAGGAAAGAAATTATAAGGCAGAGCCTCGTTCTGTTCTTAAGAACAGAATGCCCTACAATGGATTTCAATGCAGTGGTAATGAGATGTGATTATGCAAGCCTGAGACATTTCTTAAATGTCATCACTGATGGGGGATGGGAACTAACTGTGGCGGAAGCCAGACACATGAAAGAGTACATAGATGCCTTCTATGATCGCTATATCCAGCCACAATTGGTATTTCTCTGCTCCTGGTATTACACAATTGGTATTACTCTTCTTTCTGCCTCAGCAACTTTGCAAATACATTTCTCATGGAAAATTCTCTCTTCTATCCCTCCAGTTTCTTCACTCCAATATACCACTCAGAGAGAAATTTAGAGAGACAGAGACAGAGTGGAGAGAGATATCCAGAACTCTGGGATGGTAGAAAAAATAGGCTAATTAGCTAAGATTAACCCACAAAAGTCAGTACCAAGTTCTATGAGCAGAGGAGGAAAGGTGGGGGCCAAGGGAACTACTCTTTTTTGATGAATTGCAAAGATATCTTAGGCTGTGATTTGAAATATGGGTACCGAGAGATGCTAACAAAGCGGAGATCTTTCCACTAATGTGAGAATCTTGAGGGGTTTTTTTTTGGTATACTTAATTTTTTTTTCTTATTTTAGAATAATTTTATATTTTCAGAAATGTTCTGAAGAGGGTAGTTGAGTTCCCACATATACCACACTCCATTGTTTCCTTTCTATTCTTTTACAACTAACATCTTTAACTCAGCACAGCGGACACAACTGTGCCTGTATTTACACGTCACTGTGAACCGATGCCCACCTAGGCTGTGTTCAGCCTTCTTCAGTTTCACCTTTTCTGTTCGGGTTCCCTTATCATGACATATTATGGGCTTCTCTTAGCTGAAACCTTTTCCTCAAACCTCCTTGCTTTTAGATAATCTTGATGATGTATGGGAATGCTAGTTTCCCTCTTTTATTTAGAATGTCTTTTAACTGGGATATAGCTGAGGCTCTTCTCATGATTAGGCGGGGTGTGTGTGTGTGTGTGTGTTTAAGAGTGATTACAGTGGCAAAAATGCCATTGTGATTAAACCCCATTAAAGGCTTATCGCTGTTGTTGCACTTGGTCATTTGGCTGAAGTAGTGCTGCTCAGATGGCTTTACTGTAAGATGTTTCCTCCTCCTCTCCAGATTCTACTCTGTCACTATGCACAGCCCACACATTAAGACAATGGAGTTACACTCCACCTCCTTGCTCTGATAGTATCTATAACATTTCTTTTTAGAATTCTTCAGCACAAGAGATTTGTATCCCTCCCCATGTTTATTTACTTATTTTTATATCAGTATGGACACATGGGTATTTATTTAATCTGTAGATATTTATCCAATACTCCATTTCAGAGATGCTCAAAAATGTCCCAGCTGTGGCTATTCAGAGTTCTTCTCTCAGGTATTTGCGTCTTTTCACTGCTCTTTGATCATTCTGGATTTGCTTTTGTTTGGCTTTCATTCTGAGTACTTCTTGACTTTCTGGTTCTTCAAGATGTTTTAGGATTGTTTTAGATATTTCCTGGCTCTTTCTGGACATATGCCTTTTCCCTACAGAGCTGGTCAGGTCATTAAAAAGTACACTCTAGTTGGTGGAACTGCGGTTTTTTGTACAGGTAAGACAGGGTTATATTGGAACAGGCTTCACTATTGCAATGGGGCCACCAAGGAGATTTTGGAGCCATAGACTGGTGTGAATTGCTGTGAACTTTCTCTCTAGGGCACACCCTGGCAGCTGTGTGCAGGAGGGGTTGAAGAAGTGCAGTACAGCAAAGAGTAAGAAACTAATGGCTATTGCAAAATACTGAGCAGGAAATAAGAAGGCTTACACTTGGATCCTGGGAGAACACCTCCCTTAGCTCCACACATACAACCCTAGGATTAGAGTTAATGGAACAGGGCTGATGGCACATTACACTCTAACCCAGACACCTATAATCATGTTACTTTAGCTCATAATTGTCACTGACAACTACCTTCAGTCAGATCAGTAATAGCTAGTTCTACACTTCATGAAAACGCTGCTAATTTTAAAGTCACCACTTGGCTTTAATATAGATCAGGAGTTACACTTATGGTTGCAAACTGCACAGACTGGTGAAAGCTCTCCCAGGATGGAATTTGAATCCCCTGTGACTTACAGCCAATACAGTCGATACAAACACAGACCAGTTAGATTATGCACCCAGTGTTTCTCAGGATGGTTATCAAATGTAAGTGTCTAAGATGTCCCTTCCCCCGCCCCCACTTTGTATGACCTCATTGGCATTCTCTTCTGTTTGCTTCAGAGACACTAGTCACCTTGCTGAATATTGCTTCAACATGCCAGGCACAATGCTCCTGAGAGTGTTTGCATCACCTGGAATGCTACCCCAGTGACTTGTTACTGACTTACATCTACTTCATCTTGCTTCAAGTCACTCACTTGCCAATGACAGTATTTACCACTCTATAAATTATAATTCTATATTATGTTTTATAGTTACAATTACAATAGCTGACACTCACGCGTACTCTTATTTTAATCTAGGTCTGCTATCTCTCTCCTCACAAACAACTCCTAACTTTCAAATATTGTGTGTGATTTAGTTGTTTATTAGACTAATTGTCTACATGTTGGCTGTCGGAATGGAAACTTCTGGAAGACAAGGATTCCTACTGCTTTATGTATTAAACAATGTCTGGCTTATTGCCAGGGTTAAAGAAGTACTTTTAATACCCACTTCTTCTGAAGAATTTAAAGATCAAGGTAAGACTACTAGCATTCACGTGTTCTAGCAAGGATGCACAGCTTTGAAAAGCTGACTCAGTCATATACTAAGACTGCTAACCTTAAAATGAAAGAAAGTAATCATTTATTACATTTCTCTCTCATGCTCTGGTTACCACAGTAGATATACTATTCATGAACTCATTTCATACTAACAAAGGCCCAAACAAGGTCCTAATTATGGACATATTACAGAAGAGGCAGTTGACACCACCTGTGTTTTATTTAGCAAGAGCAATGAAGATACTCCAATTATTATATATAGTTTTATGCCTCATCCTACCATGGAGAATAAGTTACTATTTTCTAGACAGGAAGAGAGCTTAGTAACTGGAAATTGACAAGTGTTCCATTTTCCACTAAAACTATGTAGATAAAGTCAATGACCCCAAGCCATATCTTCCACAGATTCACGGGTGATTGGCTTATACTCAAGAAGCCAGGGAGGTATTGCTTTAAATAACAGGCACATCTGGTTTTGACAAGTTGAACTATGGCTTCAATTATACCTACTGCTTGGTGCACATCCCAGAATTGGGCCTCAGCGAACTTGGTGGAGCTCCATAGGGCCAGCATTTATAAGATCTGATGGGCTTGCTATACCTACATCTCATGAGTTCCAGAGTTTACATTTGTCAGTGACCTAGCTACCACTAACAAGGAGAAGGCGGGAAAGAATACAGTCATAAAATTCAACGCGTATCCTACAAAATTAAGAAAACTGAGAGAAGAAATAGGGTTGTGAAGGGTGGGGGGATGATGAAGGAGTGACATTGATCAAGATGCATTTTATTCATAACCTGCTTTGTTGAATGACAACTCTGCTATACAACTACTTAATGAAAACAGTTTTTAAGAAAACAATGTAATGTTTCAATCTTTTTTGATTATGGAACCCTGGGACCCTACATTGAATCTATAGAAGAACACTGCTTAATATGTACAGATCCTGGTTCTCAGATAGCACACTATGGAGGGAGGTCTTATGAATTATGTGTTGGCCCTTGCCTTCAGCAAAGGAAAGGAAAGGAAACTGCTACTCTCGATATTTATTTTTAATGTTAAGTAGAATAATCTACTGCTCAAAGACATTTCTCTGCAAAGGAAAAAATAAACACTGGACTTATCTGATTTTCAGTTCTCTGAAGCTAGTGTTAAAATGAAAATTATGGGATGGACAAAGGGTCAGATAGATGCATGTGTGTATATGGAAAGTGTCTGAGAGGGATAAAGGTCATTGACATAGCAGAGTGTTGAAAACCTGCAAAAATACAGCTCCCTAATCATTTCTGTATTTTTTTCTTGGCTATCTCAGGAATCATCTCTACTTTGGTCCTTTCATAATATAGTGAGAAGCTAATCAGATTCAAAGGAAATAAAATCCAGCATTTCTATTTTAGCCAGAGAGAGAGAAAGATTTCTCAAGACCTTCTAGGACTGATTGTGAAGTCCTATTTACCTATTGTCATCATCAACTGGCTGCTTGGCTACATGGATACAGGAATCAAAATTTGCTCCTATAAAAAGGAAAAATAGGCTTGTCACAATCCTTTCTGGAAACAGGATATCTATCCCTTTAAGTCTATTTATTTTAAGAATTACTTACCAAATTGTCCCTTCCAATCTAAATGCTAAGATATTTCAAAATGCTAAGGATAACGTTGGTCATTTCAGACTTTTCCTTTGGCACCAATGCCAATCCATTCCTCCATTTTATCTTGGTCTAAGTCAAAATGATTCGAAGTTGATCTAGGACCTCTCAAAGCAGCAGCATCTAAGTGCTCAGAAAATTGAGCTTCTCTTTTTATGTATAGATTGTCTGGAAAATGGCCATTTCTGGGTTCTACCCAGCATCTGAACATCCAGAAAACAAGACGGATGACATCATCTATTAACTAAGGGCAGTGGAGGTGGTGCAAAGCAAAATGAGAGGGAATGTTATCTGTGCAATTCTGATTTTCCAGATTATCGTTCCTTTCATCACTCTGTAGAGAATACATGTAAGATAAAGTATCTGCAAGAAATTAATTTTAATCCCTAAATCTGGTTCTAGAAAGGGTCCCATTGTTCTTTCCAATTAAGACATAAATGTAGCAATTATTGGCCCAACATAGGTCAGTCTGAAAAAGAGAGATGTGTCCAAAACACATCAAAGTCCTAGTCCTGCCTCTGTCACAGATTTACAGAAGAGCCTCCTTCCTCTGTGAGGAAGAGAGCACCACAGGACATCACTCTACTTCCCTTTCTGCTCCTTCTCTTGGGTTCGTCACAGCTCTGGGTCCATGATCAAATCTATTTTTAACAGACAAAGAATGTTTCTAATGACCAAGCAGGAGGTGGGAGAATGGGAGTAGACAGCATTTCAAGATTATTTCTGGCAGCCTCAATACTCTCTCTGTCCTAGGAAAGTTAAAAATGCCAAGCCCAACAATGTCCTAGCGATGGTCCTTTCTCTTCAGCTCAAGGCGAGCATCACTGTACCACATGAGCCACAGCAACACTACGGTGGTCCTTCTTCTCTAGCTCAATCCATCACTATCTTGCCATGTACAAGTGAGAAAACCCAAGGGCGATGGATTGCTAAGGATACTGTTTTTTTTGAAGGATCCTGCCCTCCCCTGATGACAGTTATGTGTGCTGATGGAAAGGGAAAGTTAGGGAGGACTGGTAGGCATAAACCAATGTTTAATCCTAGACTGGACATTTGATAGAAATGGCTTTGCCAACAGCCAGGCCCATTTTGAGCTACATACAAACAGGGCTACTCATTTGGAATGGGCAACTATGAGAAGTTGCTGTTATCTATTCCTTTACAACTATCAGAGTATTAGATGCTTAGTGTACATTTTGGTGTTGAGAAGTTTGCATCCAAGGTGAAGAAAAACTAAGCAACTCGGGTTTCTTGGGAAAGAGGACAATATGAGACTGGAGAATGTACACTTAATTCAGGGGTAACTGACTTTAAAGAAAAACAATAGAGTGCATAAGGTAACATCTATAGTACGCGTGTGAATGTACGTCCTGTATTCATAATTACGGTCTTTGAACAGTTATTCTGAACCATTAGGCAAGGTATTTTCTCCTACATGACCCTGTACATACAGTAATATTGATTTTCTTACATGCTCACTATTGCTTTACAGAGTAAAGAGAGCAATTTTTCTATTTAACCAGTCTATCTGCAGCGTAAGCTTGGCCTCTGGTAATTCTTTGGTTTGTAAATACTTGTTACATGTACTTCTTCCTTGGGAACTAACTTTTGGACCCATTTCATATTCTCTTAACCTGCCTAACTTCTCTTTTGCAGCATGAATCCTAATTGGAAGTATTGGTTTATCACTTATCCACTGTTGGACACTCCGTGTTGGCCAAGGCCATATCATGTTCACTTTTTAGTCGCTAGTGCCTGGCATACTAGCGGGGAGCACATATTCACTACATGATGGAAAGATAACATGACTCAGGAAAGAGGGAGGAAGGGAAAGAGGCAGGAAGGGAATGTGAACAGAAAAGGAAAAGAAAAGGGAATCGATCAAGCAAATGTGGCATATACACACAATGGAATTTTACTCATCCATTAGAAAGAATGATCTTGTACCATTTGCAAAGAACTGGAAAGCCCTGGTGAAAACTGTGTGCAGTGAAATAAGTCAGCCCCAGAGAGACAAAGGATGAATGCTTTCCCTTATATGTGGAAGCGAGATTTAGCTTACAAACTTGTAAGTAAATACGTTGTGTGATACGTAAGTGTATACAAATGTATTAACTGAAATATGGTAGATTCAAGGAAGAACTCAAATAGTTTATTTCCTTAAAGAGGCAAAGTCAAAGTTCAACAAAATGTGTACCAGGAAGGGGGTACTTGAAAAGGGTACAGGGGGGTCAAGGGGAAAGTGGTAGGCAAATGAAGAGGAGAAGAGGAAGAAAATGCAGCCAAGAATTCAATGGATAGTCTGTAAGATTAAGAAGAGTGAGGAAAGGGGTATGGAGGGGAGAAATGGGTAAGAATGTTGAAAGGGGTGATAATGATTAAAATGCATTATTTTTATAAACTGCTTTGTTAAATGACAACTCCTTTGTACAACTACTTAAAGATAATTAAAGTAAAGGAAAGAGAGAAGGTAAAGAAAGAGGATAGGACATAAATTCTGGAAAATTTTAACTAAATATTTGCCATGTTGTCTTTTTTGAGGATGAAGCTGAATGATAAATATAACATACAAAAAAAATGCCCTTCTAATATGCCTGCTAGAGAAAACAACTTGGAATACTGGTTGCAGGTGGAGTCCAAGAGTACTAAAGAAAAGCTTTATATTCTAATTGAAATAATTTTAAAATAAAAGAGCACTTGAGATCCTTTAAGGAAACAGCATTCCTTATTAAGAGTCAAACAGGGATTTGTGTTTGCAAAGGCAACATTAGGAGAAAATGAATAAAATGAGGATTAAAGAATATTAAGACTGACATGATCATTTGGAGTTTTGCATTTTCGCTTCATTGCAAATTGCTCCTTTCTTTAAAAGCCGTAATATGTAAGAAAAAGTAGTGCTTTTTAGATTGGCTTTTACAGGACTTCTTGATCAAGGCTTTAAAAATAGCTCTCTTGGAATCTATTGTAGCGGATGTCAGAAATGCATATTTAAGACTGTGTTAAAAATGCTTTATTGACCCAACGGGCTGGAAGGAAGCTCCAAGTGTCTTTGTCTGTAAATCATTGACAAGAGAGACACTAATGGATCTTTAAACATGTTTTGGTGGAGCAGGGCAAAATGGCTGCTTGATTTGTTTATGTTTGTGATTAAACAAATTACCATCCTCTCTGTCTCAGGCCCCTGGAGTATGTACAAAGCAGACAAAAGTAAGAAAAGGGGGTACATTCTGGACAAAACAGCTATGGCTGAGAAAGTGAATTGTAATGAGTGAGAACAATGATTTCAGAAGCTGGCTGCTAAGATTCAAGACCTGGATTTGGTGTTTCATATCATTTCTTATTCCATACTTCAGGTTTGGATGATAGCATCGACTGTGTAGGGTTATTTGGAGAACTAACTTGTATGAAAATTTAGTAAGTACAGGCCAGTCAGCTATAAGAATGCTTGTTCAAAAGGCACCAAAATTCTGATGTTCACTAAAGTTATCAGATGAATTATCATCTTTGAGGAGATAAGGATTCTTGGCAGAAAACATTACTGTCATTTTCCCTTCTTTTCACTAATATGGGAGCCATATTTCCACACTCATGCCAGGTTAATAACTAATTTATGTAGACTTAGTATACGCTTGATATGAGACAGTAGTACCACCACCTATTCAACTCTCACAGTAAATGCTTCCTTTATTTTATTTTTATATATTTTTGCTGGTATTGGCATTTTGAACACAGGACCTGAGTACTGTCCCTAGCTTTTGTGCTCAAGGCTGGCACTTGAGCTACAGCTCTGTTTCCAGTATTTTTTGGTGGTTAATTGGATATAAGAGTCTCATGGACTTTCCTGCCCTGGTTGGCTTCAAAATGCCATCCGCAGATCACAGCCTCCTGATTAGCTAAGATTACAGACATGAGCCATTGGCTCCAAGACTTTTTATTTTATTTTTTAAAGCAAAACAATGGTTTATATATTGATAGGTTGACATTCAACTGCAGAAATCATTTTTATTTCTGAGTACAAGGACTTATGCAAATACCTCTAGTTACTGAGAAGCCAGAGAATGGGAGGATCATAGTTCAAGTCTACGTGGGACAGAAAGTTCCTGAGACCTCATCTCAACCAATAAAAAGTCTGGTTGTGGTGGCCTTCATCTGCATGTGTCATCTCAGCTACTTGAAAAGCACAAAACAGGGAGACGGTGGTCCTGGCTAGGGTCTGCCAGTTCTTGGTCCAGATGATGGCCACTCCTCTAAAAACACAGCTCCACTCTGAATCACAGCCCCATAAGACCCCAGAAACAGCCTTAGCCTTGATCATTCTACATTAGTGAGATTTGGGACTTGTTTGTTGTTGGACCTCAACACAGACTGATCTGTCTAATATTAAGATGATGAAAATTAAAAGGAAAACATTCTTTACATCCTCAAAAGTACATTCGTTACTCCTGCAAATATGTTCAAATGAAAATGATCTAGAAGAGACACTGGCAAGCTTTCATACAGTGAAAAAGAGTCTTTCAAATCTTTGCCTTTCAGGATGAACTGGAACAATCCTGCCTTTTTTTCTCATCACACATACCTCTTTTAAGCCAGGAGTCTAGTCCTTGTCATCATGGTATTTTATGGGCTTGGCTGAGAGACTATAATAAAAGTAAATATTTATTTATACTGTGAGATGGCTCTTCACACCGTATCCAGAGAGATCAGGAAAAAAGACACATTCAAGAAAGCAGAAGGCAAACAGACACTGATTTGTGCTACACATTGTAGAAGTCATTAACCATGACTCAGGTAGGAAAAACTTAACGGCTTCCCTTTTTTGATAGTGATGACAATGTAATGGTATTTGACGCTACTGTGTTGCATAACGTATCTGGAGGCACTGAAAGAGATTGTTTATCAAGATGAAAAACAAGGTTTCATTTCCTCCCTGGCTACCTGGATGTGATCAGCAGTCTATGGCCATCTGAATTCACTTTGTCTAGCCACCAGGCAGAAGCTAAGCTACCAAGGCCTATCTGTGTTTGAAATGAGCTTCCCTTAATGGACCTATGGACCTGTGTGCAGCAGGTCAGCAGTAACAAAGACATGTTTGCATGAGCACACCAGCCTGAGACATTCAGGCTGACTACAGGGCGAGAGGAGGAACAATCATTGTTGTAGAATCCCTGCTTGCTTGTAATGTGTTGTTCACTAATTCCAGACTGCTGAGCTAGTATTGCCTCCTGGGCTGAGCAGCTATTGCAAAGAAAGCTGGTTAAATTTCAATAGGCTAAGAATGTGGAATGAGTGTGTATGAAGAAATATATATAGTAAGAAATGTTCTTCAAGTGGTTATTCTTATTATCACTGTTGTCATCCATGTCATTAATGATTTCTATGCTGTATTAGACCTCTCTTCTGCCTTCCTAGCAGACAGTCTCACTTTATTTTATTATATTTAATGTATTTATTTTGGTAGGTTGTGGGACTTGAACTCGGGGCCTTGAGCTTTTTCATTCAAGGCTGGCACTCTGCCGCATTGAGCCACAGCACTACCTCGCAGTCTCACTTTAATAGGTTACTATGTATTGGTTTTCCTAAGGAAGCCACTGGTATCTTTCAATGGTTGTACAGAGGGGGCTTTGATTCAACATGTCAGCTTATGTGTATAATGCACCTTTTAAGTGTCATCCCTTCCATCATTCTCCCATCCTCTGCTCTGTCTCAACCCCACCTGTACCTTCAAGTTTCCTGGTTCCATTCCCAAATACTGAGTATATTCACCCTCCATTCATTCCCATCTCCATTCATCTGCCTTTATCTATCCCCTAAAACACCATCCTCCTCACACAAGACATGCCTCTGCTTCGTGTTAATTATTGCATCGTCTGTTAATTGTTCAAAGCGGTTACATCATGGAAACATGCCCTGCATATAACGTACATTACTTAGTTTGACCATGTACACATATGGTTCTGTATATATTTTCACATATGATTATATTTTGACTTTTCATCCCCTTTCCTGGCTTCTGCACTCTGAGGGGTACTGGTTTTAACCCAGTAATGTCAGACTCAAGCCTGGCTGTGCAGCTCAAGCCATGTCTGGTGACCAAGTACTCATTAAGAGATCTGGTACCTGACACTTCTTGGAAAAGTAGAGCAAGTTTCTGTGTTACTAATGCAATGATATGCCTGAAACTTGTTCTTATCTAGGCACCATGACAGGAAACCTACAAATAAGTTGAAGAGACTTACTGTAGTCAGAGGGAAATAGTGAGCAGTAGGGTACCATGCTACAGCCATATCTGAGGTGCATGTTGAGCTTTAGCCGGTAATGTCTTCCCCTGCCCTACCCTCCGCCTCTTTAGGACAACAATGATGAGTTGTTACTTTCATGAGTAGATTATAGGGAAAAGATAATATAATGCCTTGCCTTTGATAATACATAAAAATCATCTTTCTAGAATGTACTAGATTGAATCTCCATCATTTGCATTAGAAAAGTATGCTCTAACACTTTATAGAAATTTGTCTGTGAAAAGGAATCAAAGGTAGCCATTAAAAGCTTGAATAGCCCCTGGTCAGAAACTGGCAGAAAACAGTGGTAGTAATTATTCAGTTAAAAAGAGGATGTTAACAACCAACTCACAACACTGAAAGTGAATTGAATGAGTTATTTCCCCTGTTGGGTATCTATCTGATGAAACCACAGCCCATGCTTATTCCTGGATAGCAACTTGGTGGGGCCTGAACTCTGGGCCTGGGCGCTGTCCCTCAGCTCTTCAGCTCAAGGCTAGCACTTGAGCCTCAGCACCACTTCCGGCTTTTTTCTTTTTTGCTTATGTGGTGCTGAGGAATTGAACCCAGGGCCTCGAGCATGCAAGGCAAGCGCTCTACCACTGAGCCACCTTCCCAGCCCTAGGCAGAGACCTTTTAAGAGTCATCCCCATACTATCCCTAAGGTTGTGGAAGATGAGAAAAGTGTTATTATTTTAAATTACTATGTTTGTGGTAACTTTGGATATAGCAATAGATAGCTAATATAGTACCAAAGCAAATCCCTGTCTGTCTATCCTTGCTTTCCTACATGGAGTTTCCCCCTCATGTTTAGTTAGGGATGAATTAGACTAATTCAAATTTGATACTGGAATTTAATTAGCCATGATTTCTTCCAAGAACCAATGGTATTTATGTGATCTGTATTACTGTGAAAACATAGATTTTGCTCTTCAGGAATCTGTTCAAGAAGGAAAACTATGATTTCTACTTTACTCAGATTAGATATAACTCTGCCCTCTTTACAGTATGAAAACTGCTAGGAATTGAGAGCCTCCTATTCATTGTCAGGGATGGAGCAGGGACACTACTAAGCTCCTTGGGGAATCTTATTTGTATAGGTTTAGTTTCATGGTATGTTCTATGATCTCTATTCTATGATGTCTATTCTTAAGAACCTTGGCTGGATTGTGAGTCATGTTTTATAACTGGTAAGTGATAATACAATAAGTATTCTTAATTTGTTAGTCTGTAAAACAGAAACTGATGACTGCATTTTAAATCCACTGTTCTTATATTTCCGTATTTATTATCTCTTTTGAGAACTACATATGGGAAGTGACAGTCCTCATTTCCAGTCCACGCAGTATGAGTCAACAAGTACTCAAAGAGGTAGGGCTGTGACCTGGGTTTGGTCAAACAGCACAGCTTTTCTTCATTCTCAATGAATGGGCCAGTATGAGCCTGAGTTGACTCCCAGTGAATTGAGGAGTAACTGGGAGCATTCAGCCTTTATGACCCCTTTTAGGTGCCATATTCAATATCTGAAGTTTGGGATTTGGCATACCAGCATATTCTTCTCTTTTTTATTTTATTTACTCAGGTCATTAAGCAGTTATGAAGACTGAATTAAAACAAATATGAATCTGCTTGGGACATAGTAAGTCTCAAACTGGTGAGTCATTTAGGTTCCTTTTATTGTTATTCTAGCTCTTATTACAAAATGACTGAGATATTGTCATGGGTGTTTGCCTCTGGGTCTGGAAGAATAGTTGAAAATGTCTAAATGAACTGAGAAAGATTGGGAATGAGAATCAATTAGATACTGATTTCTTGAGACTTCTAATGCAGGGAAGGTCCTAAAAGCTCGCCACTTTGATTGCTAGCAATTGATAGCTGAATAGTCGGCTGAATCAACTTATAGTCAACTGGATAGAGAGCCTCATTGTTATCAAGGAATCCCATATTTCAGAGCCATAATAGATTGACAAACGCTATAGTGAAGCTCCATAAAATCTGTAATCTGCCAAACCCAATTCTATATCTTGTAAGTTGGTAGAAAGCCCAACTCTATATCTTGCAAGTCATGTAGCATAGAAAAATGTCTTCAATTCTCAGAGCTTTGGGAAATGAGGTTATAAAAACAACCTCATAACACAATTGGAAGAATCAATGGCATAAGAAATATGAACTGCTCTGAAACATGAACTTCATTGTCCATATGACTTCAATATTGTAGTTGTATTGACCACCATGAAGAAACTAGCTCAACAGTAAAGTGATGTAAATTAGACCTTAACATTTTCATGGCCCCAAATATTGATTAACTGTCATCAGAGCAATGTAATATCCATGGAGAGAAATAGAACAATTTAGACATTAAGTCGGTTAGAATAAATGACAGAGAAATTTTGCCACCTCGTCTAGATGAATGCATTACAGAAATATTCAATTTAGATCTACAGATTAGTCACAATTATAGAATGAATGGCCTGGCCCTGCAGTGAAGTGCCCACAAACACATGACCACTCTTCCTTGCTCAGTTGCCAGTTTGTCAGCAAGCATCTCATGAGTGATAACTGAAGCTCTGAGTTCCCTGATGAAATATCCATGCAAGGTAATGACTATAATGATAACATTAAGGGAAAGCTGGCTGCAAAGTACTTGCACTTCAATCTAAGGTGAAAGTTTTATTCTTCCCAGCAAATGATATTTAGGTTAATGGGGGTCATCATGGGATTTGGAGCTTCGGAGGAAGACCAGTTGACTCATACTAAACTTCCAGTGCCATCAATAATGCATGACAAACATTTAGAGGAATCTTGGCCCTAGATACTGTGTGTACAAATGCAAGGTCTCCATGAGAGGACTCTACAGAAAAGAATGCCTTTCTCTTTTTGTCCTCCATAGATTGACTTAAGTTTTTCATGGTAAGTAAGAAAGACTTGTCCTACATCAAATGGCAAGTAAACTCAGGATGGTTGGATATAAAAGTGTTAAGGTCCAAATTGGAGGAGGCATCATTAAGAATGAGATTAAGGGAATGGCAAAATATAGAGTTTAGTATAATTTCATAATCAAGCTTAAAATCCATGTGAAAATTTTCTGTTTGGTCAAAGGAAACTAATACAGTCTTAAAAGAGCTTAGCAGGTAAAATGACCAAATTATTTTAATAAAATTGTTTCAACCTCTGTGGAAAATTGTTATCTCTCTCCTAGAGGTGAAGAGTATAATTGTCCAAGAAGCATAGAGAAAGGTCCACAAAAGCTTTATGCAGTCGAATCCCAAACTGTGAGGAACTGAGATGTTCTTCAATAGTAGAACAAAACTGTGGTGTCTTTCAAATAATGCATAGCAATGGGAAAAAAAACATCTACTATATGAAACAAAGACACTGAAAGAATCCAAACACCACAGAGAACATAGAGTGTAAATCCAGCTTAATAAAGGATTTGTGAAAAAGAGAAGGAGCCATAATTAGAAATTAGAATCAGAGTCTTCTTGTGGAAGAAGAGGTGATGTCTGGGAGGCTTCATGAGCAATGCTTCTCTCTTGTTGGCAATGTTGTACCTAGTCATGTCAGAAATGAGTAAATAAAATGAGTAAACAAAAATGCACTGAACAATTCTCATGGATTGACTGCTTTGCTCATATGTATTATACTTCAATTTTAAAAATTTCAAAATGTATCAAACACTCTATCTCCTATTATATATGACTCTAAAATAAAGAATGAACAAAAAACTTCATTTCTAAGGAGGAGAGATCTAAAAAATACAGCAATCATTACTTTCTCCAGATTATTAAAGCTGCTTATGGAGGATATTATCCAAAGCGGGCAAACATATGTAGACATTGGCACAAATGTAATTGGAAGAATGTTAATAGATACTGTAAAAATAATGTAAGTTGGATTACATGGCTTCACTTTTTTTTTTTTTTTGGTCATGGGTCCTGAACTCTGGGCCTGGCGGCTGTCCCTCAGCTCTTCAGCTCAAACTAGCACTCTAGTGTTTGAGCCACAGTGTGCCACTTCCAGCTTTTCCTGCTTATGTGGTGATGAGGAATCGCATCCAGGGCCTCATGCATGCAAGGCAAGCACTCTGCCACTGAGCTACCTTCCCAGCCCTGGCTTCACTTTTGAGTTCTATCAAATATTCAAGTAAGAAATAGTACCAATTCTTCTTAGGTTATTCCAAAATCAGAAGAAGAAAGAATTCAGACACATTCCAGAAGTCTAGAATTTCTTTGATATCAAAATTACATGAGAACACAGTGAAAAAAGAAATCTACCAGCTACACTGTTAATGAACATAGATTTAAAACGCATCAAACCTTAACAGACCAAACCTAGAACATTATTCACCATGACGAAGTAGGATTCATTCCAGGGATGCACGGATGGTTTGTTATGTGCAAATGGATCAATGCGATACCCTACATGCATAGAATAAGAGATAAAAACTAAATGGCTAGCTTAGAAGTAAACCACATCTCTATAGCTAACTGATTTTCAACAAAGGTGTTAAGAGTACACATAGGAAAACTGACATTCTTTCAGATAAATGGTGCTGAGAAAATTGGATCTCTATCTGCAGAAGAATTAAACTAGATTCCCCCCCTCTCATAATGGAATTTGATAAAATTCATAGCCCTTTATGATATAAATGGTGAAGATAAATTTGAAACAGGTATAAGAGAAACATACTTCAATCTAATAAAAACTACTTATAATGAGCCAACAGCTAATGTTAGATTAAATGGAGGAAAATCCGAAAGCTTTCTTTCTGATTTAGGTAATGAGCTGAAGAGAGTCATTTTCACTTAATACAATGCTAAAGTTCTACACAGAACAATCATGCAAAATTAAGGACAAAATTAAGGATATCTAAGCAAGAGAATAAGTCAAATTTTAATTGTTTATGGATAACCAGATCTACCTCCAAACCATCACAAGTAATAAATCAATTCAGAAAAGTTTCAGGAAGCAAACTCACCATGTAAAAAATCAGTAACATTATTACATGCTAAGAATGAATTTTCTGAAATGGAATTCAAGAAAGCAATTCCATCTGTAATAATAGCTATGGAAATAATAAAATATATCTAAATACACGTAACCAGAAGAAATAAAGATCTCTACAACAAAAATTATAAAACACCAATGAAAGAATTGTGGGAAATACAAAATAATTGGAAAAATTCTATGTGCACTGGAAGAATAGATACTATGGATAATGCTTCTACTACTTGAAGTGATCTATAGATTAATGCAATCTTTACTGAAATACCAATGACATTCTTCACAAAACTAGCAGAAAAAAATTAAAATGTATTTCCTCAATAAGTTAAAATCATCTTGATCAAAAAACATGAAGGAGGAAATATCACTCTGCCTAATTTCCAAATATATTACAAAGCTGTAGTACTGAAAATAGGAAGGAATTGGCATAAATATAGACTCATAGACAGCAAGGGAGCAAAATAGAGAACCTGGAAGTAAATGCACATATCTATAGCTAACTAATTTTCAACAAAGGTGTTAAGAATACACATAGGAAAAACAACAGCCTTTCAGATAAATGGTGCTGAGGAAATTGGATCTCTGTCTGCAGAAGAATTAAACTAGATCTTCTTCTCTCTCATAAATTACAGAAATCAACTCAAAATAGATTCAAGACTTAAAGTAAGACCTAAACTATAAATCACTGTAAAAAACAAAACAACAACAAAAACCAGGGGATAGACTTCAGGACATTGGAAAGGACTTTTTACTTTGGGCAAAATTTTCAAAGCATCGGAAACAAAGCCCAAAAAGAGACAAACCGGGTTATACCAAACCAAAAAGCTTCTGCACAGCAGAGAAAATAAGAATAAAGAGAAAATTTATAGGAATAGGACAAAATATTTGGGGACTATACATCAGATGAAGATTGATACCCAGAATATCAAAGGAACTCTACACAGTAGTTAAAAATCAAATAATACAATTTATTTATAAATGTGAAGTAGATACACATAAATATTTCTCTAAAGAAGATATATAACCAGGCCCAAAGAAACATAGGTCCCATGGTTTCCCTTATTTGCAATAACTAGTGTATGTCTGAGACAAGCAGAAATGGTCAGATAAGTTGATGCTAAGCGAAATGAACCCCAAATGAAGGACTCAGATGTTTTTTCTTTCTTGCTATTTTGTCTAATATATTTATAAGATATTTCTTTGTTGCTTTGTATGTCCCTCCCCCACGGTATAACCCCTGTTTTCACTGTATTTGATGTTGGTATAATTTGTTGAGAGGAAGGGAAAATAATAAATTGTTTAAATAGGGATACAGGTGGACCCATTGCAACAATGAGATATACAAGATGTTATGTCGAAAGTGAACTTTACAACTTTGGCGTGGAAGGGGGGGGGGGGGCGGGGGGGTGTGGGTAGGGGATGGGGAAGGGCATGGGAAGGGATGGGAAGGGAAAACAAAGGAGGAGGCAACAATGCTTGATAAGAAATGCACTCATTACCTTGCTCAATGTAATTGCAACCCTTCTGTATGGTATTTTCACAATAAAAAATAATAATAAATAAAAAAGAAAATACTAAAAAAAAAAAAGAAAAAAAAGAAGATATATATTTACTACTACTTATATATCCAAAATAAATAAAGTCAGTAGGTCCAAGGCATATCTGGCCTTCATGCTCATTGCAGGGCTATTCACAATAGCCAAGGAAATTGTCTATTAAAAAGCCCGCTTGTGCTGGCTTTCAAGTCTAATCCTCAGATCTCGGCTTCCTGAGTAGCTAAAATTACAGGCCTAAACCACCAGCGCTTGGATCCTGTCATGTATTTTATTCTTACATGGAGTCCTTTACGATCAAGGCAAAGTGTGTTATATCTTATAACTATGTACAAAGCTTCTCTGATGTGGAATAGAGATCATCTAGGCTGTTTTCAAAGGCATAATTCTGAAAAATATAGAACTATCTTTCTAAAAAACATAGACCGTATACTAGTTAGCAAAACCCAATTTTACATAATTATTTTGTAGTACTAGGGATTGAACCATGGTCACAGCTTATTAGGCAAGTGCTCTATACCTGAGTCTTACTGTGTTAATTTTTTTCTGTGTGACTCTTTCTCAAAATTGTTATTGTAAAGGTAATGTACAGAGGGGTTGGAGTTACATAAGTCAGATAATGAGTCCATTTCTTATTAAACAGTGTCACCCCTTCCCTCGATTTCTCCCAGTTTTCCCCTTCTGATCACCCCTCACACAAGTTGTAGTTTATTTTCAATATAGTGTCTAGTGAGTATCACTGCTGCATGTGTTCCTGCTTTGTCCCTCCATTTCTGTGCTCCCCTATTACCCTCCCCAAACAGATAAACTTACATACAAGGCAAAAGGCACAGAAAACAAAAGCAAGGACAAAGGAGAAAAAAAATCAAAAACAAAAAGCAAAATAACAACAAAAAACCCTCTTGGTTCCATTTCTTGGGTTCATTTCCATAAATATAACTTTTTTAAATTTCACTTGATTGTAAAAATATCATTTTATATGATCATATGCACATAGTTATTGAGCTTTGTGATCCTCTTCCAAGAGTATCCTCCTCTGGTCTCACTGTGTGAACGTCTAGACTCCTGTATAACTTATCATGTCCAAGTGTATTTTTTCTGTCTTTTTATCATCCAGTATGTATACTTGAAGATTTATAGGCACATTCTAGTTTCAACAAATAAGGGGAACGATGCAACCTATGTTTCTTTGGGTTCATTTTGGTTTTGAGAGAGTCTTGATCACTTTGTACAGAATAGCCTCAAACCTCTGAACTTCCAACTTCCATTTCTGGAGTAGCTAGGGTTGCAGGCATGCATCACGATGCCTGGCTTCCAAGTTTTATTTACTTGTTTTAATTAATTAATTAATCAATTTGGTGCCAGTCCTGCGGCTTGAACTGAGGGTCTGGGTGCTATCCCTAAGCTTTCCTGCTCAAGGCTAGTAGTGCTCTACTTCCTAAGTCAAAGATTTACTTTGTCCTTTTGGTGGTTAATAGGTGATGAGTCTTATGAACTTTCCTGTCAGGACTCACTTCAAACCGTGATCCTCAGATCTCAGATTCCTGAGTAGCTAGGATTATAGGCATGAGCCACTGGTGCCTGGATCAGGGTTTTATTTTTTTTAGTTGAAAGGTTACTGTGCTCTTGAACCCATGGTAAGAGGTCACTTTCTTGTTTTGTTTAGGAATAGTTCCCATGGGCAAGTACAAATAAAGTTGCTCGGATCATGGATCATTAACTTTCACATCAAAAAATCCTTTTCTAAACCATCCAAGTACAATGACTCTCTTGGGCCAGTTTCCCAGATAAATATCACTTAACAACTAAAATGATTTTTAACGAGCAGTTATTTTATTTTAAACATTATTTTAGTGGCATATATTAATGATACATTGTGAGGGGTGTTATTGTGATATTTCTGTGTGTGCATAATGCATTTTGATCATATTTATCCCCATTTCTATTTCTTATTCCACTATTTTCTTTTTGTCGGTCATGGTGCCTGAACTCTGGGCCTGGGCACTGTCCCTCAGCTCTTCAGCTCAAGGCTAGCGCTCTATCACTTGACCACTTGAACACTGGCTTTTTCTGCTTATATAGTGCTGAGGAATCAAACCCAGGGCTTCATGCATGCAAGGCAAGCACTCTACCACTGAGCCACCTTCCCAACTCCTCCACGTTCTTGTATACTTACATTTTTTTAACATACTGCAACAGGTTTCATATGTCCTTTCCACATGTTCATCGCATGTGCTACTATCATATTCTTCCCTCAAATTTTCTTTCTCTCTCTGTTTCCCATTGGTTCCCCCCAAAGATTTCATCTGTCTTTTGTGTTTTTTGCTCATATTCTATTCTTTTACTTCTTTCTCTCTCTCTTAAGATTGTGAATTAGCATATATTATATGTACAAGATGGGCAATTCATTGTTGAACCCTCAGATGTGTGTAAAGCCCATCTGTATCAATCTCACCTCCATTGCTCTCCTGTATCACCCCATTCTTCTTCTTAGACCAATCTCAAGAGGCTTAAATTGACAATGATTTCAAAGTACATTTTCTAGGCAATGTGGTTAATAAACTTGCTAGTATGCTTTTGGGTTTCATTAGTACAAGTTTATTATTGAAAGGAAGTTGATGAGTGCAACCATTGTTTGCTTTGAATTCACACCTCTTTCTTTTTTTATATAACTGTAGTTTAAATCTAATGATTCTAATGTGTATTTGTTCAGTGCCATGTCTCTCTAAAACTCTATGAAGAATCCTTATTTCTCTGCATGCATAAGCCAGCTGAAATTTTTGACCCTAACTTTTTGTAATGCAAGTTGACAGAAATTTTACATTTCTTTCTATAAATAACAAATTAAAACAATGCATATGACTTTTAGGGAGCTATAGCAAATACTCTTATTATGAGACTGATGGTTAATATTAACTCACAAAGTTACATGAATTTCTTTGATAGAATGAGGATATGTTAACTGCATCTCAGGAATTCATCTTAATGATTGAATCAGAAAAAGTATATAGATGATTATTATAATGATCACTGCTTTGCATGAAAACCTGGAGCTGAAAGAAGTGCATATTATAAATAATCTTTCAAGACTGAGGATCTCAATAAACCCACCATGAACTCTTCCAATTAACATGTTTTTGTCACTATTAAAAAACTATATGAATGAAAAGGTAACCCCTCTGTACAACACCTTAACAATAAAGATAAAATTATTTTTAAAAAGAAAATAATTGAGCTACTGATGACCACATGTGGAAATCCTTGGTAAGAGGAGAAAGAATACTTGCTAAAAAAAAGAAAATCTGCAACTCAAATCAGCCTAACACATTCTCCTATTTTTATTTATCCAGCACAACTCTATCACCTGACACAATTATTTCTTACTAAATGGTTGAGGTTGGACACAGAGAAAGCTCCTATCAAGACTCTCCTCTGAGACTATTTCCTTGATACACAGGCATAAATTTCCATGCAGAAAGGTTGTTTAGATGGCACTATGTAATGTAAAAGGCATAAATAAATACAAATTAGGCTTTATAAACATAATATTTAATCAATGGCCCTAAGAAGATGATTCTATATAACTGTGAAATATCGGTCTATCATTCAACAATTTCTTAGTGTCTTGAAATAGTCCCTCTGAGCAAAGTGCATTACAAATTCTATCATGTTGTGTGCAGCATGGAGAATGCCAGGTCTGTGAAAAATCTAATTATCAATGAGGTACAATGTCTGGATTTAGACACACCAGAAACTCCAGTTTTGCTTTCAGCCAATAACTAAGACAGGTATTTGAAAATTTAGATTAAAAATTTAATCCATCAACTATTCTGATGATTTTAGGGTTTAATCCTTAAGAACCGCCCCCCCCCCCAGCAATATAAAGATTTAAAAAAGGAACACTAAGGTACAAACTATATGTATTTAATTTGTGACTTTTCAAAGAATATTCCATCCACTTTGACAATCCAGATGTAGGACAATCATATTTCCATATCAAACCAACATACACAGGAGAGAAAGATCTGCCTTTCTGAACAAGAATATTGCAAATTGATCTCACGGGAACACTTTCCTAGGACCTAATTCTTATGCATATATTTAGAAAATGAAGCAAAAGAAAATGACACTAAACAAAATAAATTTCTGTCTGGCGAAGCTTTGGATATACATCCTTCATCAGACTGTACACCTACTACCTTCAGAAAAAGACATGAAGAGGCTAACAGGACATAACCTATAGTCTACAAAACTATTTTTTTATCAGCTACACAGTTTTGGAGACAGTTCTGTGTGAGGTTAGAGTTCCCTGCAGGGTATGGCTGTCAACAAAGTTGTGGCAAACATGTAGCAAACATCTGCAGCTAGTTCTGTCTCACTTTGGAGTGACAGGCTAGATTTAATGCAGACTACGCTGCACGCATTCTCAGTGCAGGTGAAATGGAACTTATCATGGACCATGCAAAGATGTATTCTTTGTGCCATCTATATAAAAGATGTCAGACAAGGTAAAACAACAGTAAACCACACACACACACACACACACACACACACACACACATAAAATGGAATTTTATGTATTTATCAGGAAGAGTGAAGTTACGACATTTGTAAGGAATATATGGAGCTGTAAAATATCATACTATGTGAAGCAAGCCAGGCCCAGAAAGATGAAGTGCACGTGTTTTTTCTTTATGTGGCTCTGAGACACAAATTATAACCTCCCATATAATCATATATAGAAGCAAATGCTTACACGGAACATGTAGTTGACTGGAGTATAGTATATACAGAGTGTATCTCTTGGGAGCAAACTTCTGAACAATGAACACGGTTTAACAAATTGCCCATGAGGAAGCTGAAATGAGTTTTCATAGAGGGCTAGTGAGAGGGGAGTGATTGAATGGAAAAGAGGATCAGGGACAAATATACAGCCAGAATACTCAATATATGTACACCTGTGCTAACGGAAGTGAGAAGTATGAAGTCAGTCTGGGAAGGGAATAGCGGTACTAAGGGAGAGTGATAGAGAGAAGCACTAGACACTTAAATGAGCAGGTCAAATTGTCACACCCTTGTTCAGCCATTGAAAGTTTAGAAAAAAATTCAGCAGTGAAAAATGTTAACATGATCAAGCAGTGCCGGGCTGTCGTGGCTCATGCCTGTAATCCTAGCTTTTCAGGAGGAGGTCCTCTGAGGATCATGGTTTGAAGCCAGCCTAGTAGGAAAGTCCATGAGATTCTTATCTCCAATTAATCACCTCCCCACAAAAAAAAAAGCCAGAAGTGGAGCTGTGGCTCAAGTGGTAGAGCTCTAGCTTTGAGCACAAAAGCTCAGGGACAGTGCCCAGGCCCTGAGTTTAAACCCTTGGCCCCTCCCCTCCTCTTCCTCCCCCACGTCATACACATATACAAAAAGATAAAGCTGATTGCATATCTGTGTTGATGAAGTGTGTTGAACAAGGAAAAATAATGATCCATAGTGGTCCTTGGAAACCATCTCTAAGTTAGTCTGATATTGAATCATCCCAAACAAGAGAGTTGATTGGCTTATTTATAGACCAAATGCACACCTTTTGACTAACATGAAGTCCGGGGATGGCACTAGATTCCTTTCCATCCCTTTTCCTTCAACACCAATAGATACTTTCTGAACCCAACTCCAAATGTAGTTAATGGAAATCAGCCACAACCCGTGACTCTAATAAAGACAGGTTTAGAAATTAGCTGCAAAGGCAACAGACACTCCAATATATGTCCTGTCATATAATAACACTGCTCTCTCTGTTGTAGGATACACAAAAGCAACCTGTTTTGTTCAAAACAAAAGCCATCTCTTGTCTGCAATGAGACCAGCTGTTCAATAATCTCAAACTGAAAACAGAGGCAAGAAGCTACTTATGTTGAAGGATTAGTGTCCAGGTGGGAACACTGAAATTGAAAAAAAAAAATATGTGGTAGAATCATGGCAAAAGAAGATCTTCTTCTGTAAAGATTGTCTTACGATAAGATCAACACCTGATATATTTATGCTTAAATACAATTACATTGACACGTGATTAGCCTAGAGACAGAGAAAGGTGGCTGGAGATAATATGTTTCTTTTACTTTTATACTGGAGGATGATTGTGCAAGCAGGGAGATAAGAGGTGTTGAAAATAATGTGATCCATAAAGAATGTATAGAGATAAAGTGTATGAGATCACTGAGATAATATGAAAAGGCTAAGCTGGAAATCCTAGCAGGGATGAGGCCATTTGTCTCTCCAAAAACATAATAAGTAAGTTAACAATGAGGAGACCTGAAGGTAAGCAGCTACCATTGATGCAGAATCAGACAGTGAACTCTGAATGTGAGGCTGCATTAGCACCGTGATTTTTACAAACATGTGGGTGGACTTGTGGATGTTTTTTTAAAAGTCATTTTATGCATCAAGGCATAGAGAATTCCAGAGTACTCAGAGGGTCGATTTATTTTAATAATCATTGATCTGATAATTAAAAAAAAAACCTTTACTATCAGCACTCAGTCACCTCAAATTCTACCTTTGGATCTGATAAGACACAGTAGGAAAAACTTTCTTTTCTTCAGTTCATACAGAGTGGTTCATTTGTTGCCATCCATTTTCCTCCTTGCCCCATCTTTTATGCAGAGACAAGTCTTGAATAGCTCTGTGTCATCCATATGGTTACCGTGCACACAGTCACATTCATACAACTTGACACCTGCCCGGGACTGGAATTCCCAGATCCACCTGGCAGGTCTCTTGAATAACAAGATGCAATCATGCGAGTTGTGTTTGGCTATGTTTTACCCTGAAAAGAGACACCATATTTTGCCTATTTCTGAGTCCCAAGTGCCTTTCTTGTTCTAAGATGCTAGGAGACACTGCGTATCCATATAATAAATTTCCTCCTTGTGTTTTATGCTTGCCCAACTGGGCTTCTATTCCTGTCAGACAAGGCCCCAAATGAATACAAAAAATGGTATCTAGCTGTTTACAGAATCCATTCACTTTCACTTAAGAACAAGGGTCTTTAGGAAATGAATGTTTGCTTGGCAGAGTGACCCAAGTATTCATTTTGAATACTGATGTGCATTTTCCTCACATTGGAGCTAGATTTGAAAATCTGGTCTCAAATTAAGATTGGCATATCTGGTCTTCCAGATGGTGACTCGTGTCTTGAAGCAAAATGAAATGACTTCTATCTCTTATGGTAGTTCTGACATCAACATTTATTACACAGCCAGAGCGCTGGTGGCTGCAGTGTAAAACATGCCCAGAAGGGACAGTTTGTCAAGGACTTTGATGGGGAAAACAAAGCACTGTGGGGTCATGGGTATAGTAGGAAGGGCAGAGGCGGGAGAGCAGATAAACTGGATTTAAACTTTCTGGTGCTCTGAATAGCTTGACTCTCTTCCTGTTCTTACTTGGAACAGTGTAAGGAAAAGAGTTCAAGTCCCACTTTTTCAACTAACTAGTGATGTGTCTTTAACTGAGCTATTCATGCTTTCTAGCCCCCACTTTTCTCAGCAGTAAGATGAAAATGACATTGTTTTAATGCATTCTGTAATTGTTGGAAACGTATTACATGATCCGGTAACATAGTATAAACATTCGTGACATGGTAGTGATTGTTCATTATTAGGCCAATCAAGATGTTGGATTGAATTCAGGTATTTTCTTCTGATCTCTTATGTGCCAGGCCTTGTGTGAGAAGGTGGAATTCCATCAGGAAAAAGGCAGTATACAGGTGTTTGTAGTTCTCATGATTTAGTGAGTATCATGAGAGATGTTAAGTGTGATGAAGACTGGAGGCATGGCTCAAGCAGGAACACATCTGTCTTGCAAGTGAAAGCTCTGAGTTCAAACATTACACCACCAAAAATACCCTCAAATAAACAACAACAACAACAAATGTAATGAAATAACCATTTTCCTGGTTCTTGGAGACCCCCATCATCCTATGAGATCCTGAATGAATGGGCAGTAGTCTCCCTTTTGACTCTAAATTCAAATCAATCCATCTACCCCTCCCTCCCTCCCTCGCTCCCTCGCTCCCTCCCTCCCTCCCTCCCTCCCTCCCTCCCTTCCTTCCTTCTTTCCTTCCTTCCTTCCTTCCTTCTTTCTTCCTTGAGAACAGAGTAAGGACCTCACACACGTGTTTTACATACCTGTAAATCTTGGTAGTTTTTAAAGCAGATTCCTGGACTAAGCTTTTTGTTTTGACTATTCTTGCACATCTTTTACTGTCACCACCACCACTACCACCTCCTCTGCCTCCTCCTTCTTCACTTTCTTCTTCTTCTGCTCCTTCCTCTTCTTCCTCCTCTTTCTTTTTCTCCTCTCCTCTTTCTTTTTCTCCTTCCTTCCTTCTTTTTCTTTCCTTCCTTCTTTCTTTGCTTTTTTCTTCAATCCTCCTTCCCTTCCTTCCTTCCTTCTTTCCTTCCTTCCTTCCTTCTTTCTTTCCTTCTTTCGTTTCTTTTCCTTCAACCCTCTTTCCTTTCCTTCCTTCCTTCCTTCCTTTCTTCCTTTCCCTTCTCTTTTCTTCTAATACCTTTTTTTTGGTGCTCACTTGATCATTTTCCCCATATGACTAGTTGTGTTATTTCATCTTCTTAATTCAACCTTTGTTATAATGCAGGGTTTGCAACTCATTTCCTAATTGTGTTTTTCTAGTTCAGCTTTCATTTTCGTCTATCTGACAAGAAGGTCAGGCTGCACTATTCCCTGAGATTTCTCCACCCCGCAATTTTGTGTCACCTGCATGTTCCACACTGGGATATTTGTCATGTGATTGGCAATTACTAAAAGTGACATTTTTGAGCACATTCCCAGAGGAATGCTGAAGATGGGCAGCCCATCTTCAAACCCACCTGGCTCTCTTCATCAAAGAGCTCATTAGCTCAGCATTTGGGCTTCTGCATTCATGCAAGGTTGTACACGTCAGTGTCACTTGTAAAGATGGCCAACCCTTGTAAAAATGTCCCAAACTATCCTAGCCACATTCAAAAAACTAAATACATGGCAACTAAAGTCTGTGCTAGCTTAAATAATTTAGATACTTATATTTATTTTGATAAAGATGCAAGAAATCAGAAAGCACTTTCATTACTTTATATACTACCTCTCATATGTTAGACCATAGACCTCAAACTGTCGACATGATGTTGGGCCAATATAGAGTGACATATTTCAAGATTTTCTTAAGGTATAAATTAATCATAGTCTAATTTCCTATAAGGCTAGGCTTCCCCTATGAGAAGTTACATTGACATGTACTCCCAGCTTTCCATAGGCCCCATGGCCTACTTCTGTCTCCATTTTGTCCATTGTGATCATTTAAAAAAATGATCACATGCATTCAAACTTGCCATATGTGGATTAGGTAACTTTAACTTTTATTTTCACAAAAATGTATAAAAAAGTTGTCTGTAGTTTACCAGTGAAGAGACAAAGATGCAGAGGAAGTTTATTTGTAATAACAGTAGCTCACCTGACTTATGTAACTGTAACCCTTTGTGCATCAACTTTACAATAAATATTGAAAAAAATCCAGTGGATCTGTTGTTACTGATGTTGTATCAATGAACAGAAGGAAAAATTATAGTTCTCTTAATAGATAAAGCAAAAAACATAAAAACATGTTCCTACCTTGCGCAGTCTCTTGATGCATTTCTTTCACTAAATTCCAGGTTATTATATTTGTTTTGTTTTATAATTAGAGAAAAAACATAAACCCAACAACAACTAGTTTAAATGGCTAAAAATAGGGAAAGGCAAAGCAATATTCAGATTCTACCCTAACATAGTGTCCTCAGAAGATTCAGCCAAAGAATAATAATTAACTAAATGATTTTATTCTCTTCTGTCAGGTCCCTCATTTGTGGCAGTCATAGGTGAGTGGCAGGTGTCTCAGCGGTATATAAGATGTGAAGATTTGATGTGTAGCATCAATGCTAAACACTCTCAGCTTTCTCCATGGTTCTAGTCCTCCACAGCTTATACTGATTGTATGGTTTTGGAGAGAATGTACCACTTAAACAAACAACATGCAAAACACTGAAGGATGCATAACAAGTAGTTACTCTCCAATTTTCTGAGTTCTTCTGTGGCTCTTATAGGTGATTTCATGAAAATAACTTCTCATTATCTTAAGCTTTCAACATCATTTTTTTCTTTCACATACTTAACAAAAGAACTCCACTAGTCCATTATAACATTTCTTTTTCCAAGTCAGCAACCACTCATTTTGACTCCTTGCAATGAAAGTATGGCTATTTCACTTTGGTAAAATTTACACTGCAAACATTTTTTTAAAAATCATGAATATACCCTACTTTGAAAACACAAGTTTTTCAACCATTAAGTCCCTAGAGTGCTTTGAAGGCTATGCATGGCCTTTACTTTTCTGATGTGATATTCTCATCTTTTGAAGGCATGGCACTTACAGCTATCTTGAGAAAGGTATCGGTTTGGGGTTTATTCTAAGCAAGAATATGTAAATGTGCACACAGTTCTAGAAACAGGAGCTGTTGTTGAACAAGAAGAGTAGTTAGAGAAACAATTTAAGGAAAGCACCAGATTATGCTGACATTGAAAACGATGCAAAGATGAGCCCTGACAAATCCCTCAGAAATGGAAGATTTAAATGAAACAAGAGCTAAACAAGTGAAACTGGCTAAGAGAAGAAGATCATGCAGAAACCAGACAGGAAGCTGAGGGCTAGTGGCTCATGTCTAGCACCCTAGATACTTTGGAGGTTGAAAATAGGAAGATCATAGTTCAAGACCAGCCTGGGAAGAAATGCTTAGACAATCTTTTCTCAACCCATCACTAGGTGTAGTGGTATGGACCTGTCATCCCAAGCTACTTTTAAGGCTGAGACTCAGGGGATTGGGGTGCCAGCCCAGCCTTGGGGAAAAAGTACATCAAATGCCCACTCTAAACAGAGAAGCTGTATGTGGCTAGAAATTAGGTGGATCTTGGTGAAGGGGTACACTTGGGTGTGAAGCAGTACTCTATCCTAAAATTAACAGAGATGAAGGAGAAGTTTAGCAGTACTGCAGCAGTGTTTAAAAGAGTAAGGCTCTGAGTTCAAATGCCAGTACTGACTGTATATTCCCCCTGACAGAAAGTGCTCTTTTTGAACTACACTTAGTTCATAACTAGTTACATATCATGGCTAATACACCCATTTTTTTTTTATTGTAAAGCTACTATACAGAGGGTTACAGTTACATGAGTGAGGTTATGAGTACACTTCCTCTTGAACATTGTTACCCCCTCCATTGTTTTCCCCCTACCATCCCCTCCCTCCCTCCCTTCCCCGAGGTTCTTTTTTTTTTTTTTTTTTTGATTGTGATTAAATGATTACATAATTTCAAAGTCACAAGTTCATTCTAACTTCCCTGGAGCAAATTGTCTACCACAGTCTGTAATATATAACAGTGTTCACATGTTATATACCATATTTGTGATCAGCAGCATGAGGATATTTAGTAGTGGTTCAACCAGATGAGCGGGAGTTCTTTGTTTCTTAAGTCCTGTTAGTTTTGTCGTATCACCTAACCTTTTGGATTTAGCATCCACTTATGAGGGAGACCATGTACCGTTTGTCTCTTCGTTCTTGGCTTACCTCGCTCAACATGATTCCTTCTAGCTCCATCCATTTCCCTGCAAATGCCATTATTTTGTCATTTCTAATGGCTGCATAATATTCCATTGTGTATAGATACCACAATTTTTGGATCCATTCATCTGTGGTGGGGCACCTAGGTTGTTTCCATATCCTAGCTATTGCGAACAGTGCTGCAATAAACATGGAGGTGCACGTGTCCTTGTATATTGGTTCCTGTTGTTCAGGGTAGATGCCTAGAAGTGGTATGACTGGGTCGTAAGGGAGGTCAATCTTTAGCTTTCTAAGGACCCTCCAGACTGCTTTCCAAAGTGGTTGTATAAGTGTACATTCCCACCAGCAGTGTAATAGGGTTCCTCTTTCTCCACATCCCCTCCAGCATTTGTCGTTGGCTGATTTGTGGATGTGGGACATTCTGACTGGGGTAAGGTGGTATCTCAGGGTTGTCTTTATTTGCATTTCCTTCACCACCAGGGATGATGAACATTTCCTCATGTGTTTCTTTGCCATTTTTATTTCTTCATTTGAGAAGTCCCTCTTTAGTTCCCTTGCCCATTTAGTAATTGGTTTGTTAGGTTTGGGAGGGATTAGTTTCTTGAGTTCCCTGTATATACAGGATGTTAACCCCTTGTCTGATATATTGCTGGTAAATATTTTTTCCCAATTAGTTGGTTGTCTTTCTAGCTTAGTTGCGATAGATTTAGCTGTGCAGAAGCTTTTTATTTTAAGGTAGTCCCATTTGTCGAGTCTCTCTCCAACTTGTTGTGACCCTGGGACTCTGTTCAGGAAGTTCCTTCCTGTAATACACCCATTTTTAAATGAGGGTCTCATAAATTATTTTGCTAACTTCAATCATGTTTCCGCATATATACTTTTATCATATACACATTCATTTCAAAGATGAATGCATAGTTACCTTTTATATGTTCCATTTTATATGTGCATATAAATATATATATATATATACATAAATATATGCAAGCATATGAGTTTTGGGCAAAGAACAAAGACTTTTGAAAAAAAATAACTTTAGTCTTAGCAGATTGTCACCTAATACAAACCAACAAATTGCGATTTTCTTCAAATACATTAAAAAAGTTACTCTGATTCAGTGATTTGCCAAAATAGCATCTGAACTATTCCAACAGCTGATGGTTTTGTTGGACTTCCATTTTAAAATAACTTGTGTCCTAGAGTCCAGCAGTCTAGCTCTGTATGTGCGTGTATATGTGTGTGCACACGCGCACACATGCATAAGTGCAAGGGTGTGAGTATATGATGCCCCAGACATCTCTCTCATCTCTAGCATGTGAGTCTGGAGTTACAAAACCCAGTTTAGAGAAGTGTCTACCATTACAAAACATGGGCATCAAAGATAAAATAGCCACTTCCAGGTATTTTTATCTTATCCTATAATATAAATCTTGTTTCCATCAGATGTTTTTCTCAAGTGACTTCAAAAGCCTCTTATTACATACTTGTCCTGGATCTAATATAAAGTTTTTAACAAAAAAAGCCAAAGGAGAAAGGTGCTGGGTCTGAGCAATGAATTCACAACATGCTCTTGTACGATCCTATCTTTTATCAAAGTAGTAACCAACTCCATGGATTTGTTACCTTGGTTGCCTTGGGTCTAGGTGAGGATCGTTTTGGGAAGATGTTGGTATTGCAAATGAGAGAGGTTTTTATTTGCTGTTACCTTTCCCTCTTTTTCCTAAGCAAATCAGGAAAACTAAAACTGATGCCTAGCAGGCATGGGTGGCTCAACCTGTAATCCTAACTATTCAAGGGGTCTGAGATTTGAGGATTGTGAGTCAAAGCCAACCTGCGCAGGAAAGTCTGTGAGACTCTTATCTCCAATTAACCAAAAAATACTGGAAGTGATGGGCCAATCGAATGTCTACCTTGAGCAAAATTTCAAGGAAAAGAGTAATGCCCTAAGTTAGAACAATAGTACCTTCTTTCATAAAGAATGCTAACACTTTCAAGATGGCCTCTCACTCTTCCTGTCTTATAATGTTCTGGGACCAGGATTCTCTCACCTCCACCTCCCGAGTAGCTAGTACCACTATACCTGGCTTATTTTAAATAAAATTTCTTTTTATTTCAATTAGGTCATCTCTATAGACCATAGACATGTGGCCCATTAGAAATAATTCTGTGGTATAGTCAGGAGGATGAAATCAACGTTTTGTTTTTTGTGGCCCCAGGGATATTCTTTCACTGGGAATTGAGAAATATCTACTCTGATTATTGGGCCAAATGCTTCACTTTCCAGTACCTCCCTTGTTTGTAACCTCTAAGACAAATTGGTGAGTGATGGGAGAAAACCTGTGTTAATCCAATACTAATTTACTAGGTTTAGCTGCGTCTCCTAAATTTAGCTTGATCAAGAAATGATAAAAGACAATGGTGAAATGAGGCATATTTTCAGACTATATAAGCTGGTTACTTGGCAGGATAAAATATCTTTAGCGTTTTTACTTGAGAATGAAGACAAAAGAGAAACTCTAGGCAATTAACTGGCAGAACTGCATGTATATTTACACATGCGATGGCTTATTTTTCATTATAATTATCTTTTGGAGCATTAGTGAGGACTCAGATAAATGAATGGGAATGTGTACCTATAAATTAACTGTTTGTGTTGGAGTTAATCTTTTTAGCACTAGATATAGGCAGCAGCCAAGTGAACCAGGAATGTTGAGCATTTAGAACTATCTTTCCACCTAAGCAGCCTTCCTGGTTTTCTGTTTTCAGCTTAAAAATCTGCCTTATTCTCACTTTCATATCCTGTTTCTTAGCCTTGGCTTAATATCAGAATCACCCGGGAGCTCTTAGCCTTGGCTTAATATCAGAATCACCCGGGAGCTTGACAAGGAAGGCACAAAGCCAGCAAGCAGATGTAGGGTCATGCCTCAGAGAGCCTTGTCTTCTGTTTGGAGTGTGGTTGGACTAAACGATTCCTCAGGTGATTCTAGAGTATGTGTGAGACGAGGCACCACCAAAGCCCAGTGAGACTTCCATCAGAGCTTAGGAGCCTCATGCTGATCAGCACAGACCCACTCCTTGCTCACATAACTTGCCTTGTCCTTAAGTGTTTATCCTTTGCTTACACACAGAGAAAAGTCCTGACCTTTAATGGGTCAGGAAAACTGGTAGACTAGAGAGCAGAAAGTGTATTGATCTAATCTTTGTTTCCTTCTGCTCCATTTTAATGTCACCCCACTGTAGGGTTCTTAAAGACTGAAAAGATTTTGCACACTTTATAAGACAATTGTATCCAGCTAAGCAAGAGGCTGCTAAATGGATGGAAATTACTCAAGAGGAGTGCAGGTCATTTATGAGAATTCTGATTTCCCTCAGGAAAATGGAATAAATTACTCACAGAGAGACTTCAGCGCCCGAAACGCTTTATGTATACATTATGTATAGCTACAGATGGGACTTAAGGATAAGCAACATCACCATTTATGTGGTAACAAGGTCCAAAGTGCTATATGAATAGTAATTCACTAAATCCTTATAATTACCCTGCGTGGTAGATACTGACATTATCCCTGTTACAATCATAACACTCAATACACATACATGAAAATAGAACTAGGTGACTTGAGGGGGCAAGCAGGTTTGAGTGAAATGGTGGAGGGACTGAGAGAAGGCCCAACAGTGAGCAAGACGCATTGTATTCTTAAATGGACATGCCAAAGGAAACCTTTTGTACAACTAGGTAAAGATAAAGTAATACAAATACATTTTTAAAACTTCAAGGAGAAAACTCAGAGTTAACTTGTAACAACTAGAGAAAATCAACAGTAAGTTCTGGGAAGTTGTAATGAGACTTGGTCAATGTCCAGGATATGATAGATGACCGAGAGGTAAGAATTCAAACACCTTTGAATATGTCAGGGTTTAGAGAGGCAACTAGGATTTCTGGGTTTCTTTCCTGCTGCACAAATACTCTGTGTAAATTCATTTAATCTCTACAGATCCTAGAGAAGTACAATTATTTCCTTTTCTTTTCTTTCAAGGAGAGAAAAATTAGGCTTAGAGAAACTACATAATTTTCTCAAAGTCCAAGGTTGGTTTTGAACAGGCTGGCATTTTGAAGACTCATGGAAGGGAAATAATTAAGTACATCTGTATGCTCTATATTACACTTCTTTGTGAGCCGACACTTAAACGTGAGGACTCTGTCTCCATTTTAGATATTTCTGTATGAGAAAGATCAACACCACCTTGCAGAATGCTTTGAAAGCAGGGGCTTGAAGAATGCCCTAGGAGAACCATGGTGCTCTCAGGCTTTTCTGGAAGTCAAGATTTCAAGCCATGTCACTGAACCTCACACCCTTGTGACAATTCTGTCAGGTTTGCTTACCACAGCATGACATGAGAGAAGTCATTCACTCATCCCATTTTTGTGTACTGCATGCAAATTCACATTCATGTTTTTAAAAACTCAATGTTTAATCTTCATCCCATAGTCTCACCCCTCCGTGGTCAAGATGTCTCACAAATTCCATCATTTCAACATCCAAACCACTCTGTTAGTGGTTTCCAAGCTCCACAAATACCTGTGTTTGTAGACCTGCCCGCATGGCCATGATGCTTGTTGCATTGGAAGAGCTGGAAGTTCCAATTCTTCAGGATAGCTATGTCAATTCATCAGCAGCAACAGACACAGTAGCCACAGAATGAGTTTACCAGCCAGCCAATCTTAAATTCAAAACTAGGTTCATCATCTTGATCTTACTTTCATGATCTAATGAAAGTTACTGAGAATTTCAGGAGACAACCTGAGTTTTTCCTATCTGCAGAATGACAGCCAGTCTCCTGACCCCATTTAATAATTAATAAGACAACACAAAGAAGAGCTAAGCACATTTCCTACTTTCTCATATGAGCTTCAACAACTACAATGGCCATTCATACCACATGCCACCTTCCCCCTCAGTGAAGAGATTCTTCAGCTTTATGAGTGCCAAGCTCATAAGAACTTTTACAAACAAGCAGATTTCCACCAAAATCCAAAATATATGTTATAGAGACTCCACAAGCAGATGTCTGGGTTCAAATGCTTGCCTTTGCTATCTATCTAACCACATGACCTTTGATGAGATAGTTGATTTGTTTGTTCCTTTGTCCTCTTGTTTGTAAAATGAGGATAAATACAATATCCATATCAGAGGGTTGTTGTGAAGCTTTGAAAGTTAATATGAAAATATTTGATCCCTAGTACTGAGAAAATAATAACTAAAAAATACAAAGGCTAATAATATGAGGCTGGTGCTAGTGGTTCATTACTGTAATTCTAGCTACTCAGGAGGGTGAGATTGGAGGATTGAGGTTCAAAATCAGCCTGGGCAGGGAAGTCCATGAGACTTATATCTCCCACTAACTACCAAAAATCTGGAAGTGAAGCTGTGGCTCAAGTGGTAGAGTTTTAGTTTTGAGCAAAAATGTTCAGGCCCTGAGACCTGCACACAAAGAAAGAAGCAAATATGAGGCTGAAATATGAGTAATTTTGAGAACCTCGGCTGGAATATGTTTAATGTTAGTTTGTTATTATTTAGCTACTTTCACTCAAACTCACAATAATGAATTAAAATTGAAAAATATATAGTCTATAATTTCTTAAATATTGAAGTTTGCTTAGTAACTTATTGTTAGTAATTAATTATGTCAATGGATTATTAATGGTTATTGACATATGCCTTTAGATTTACGAACATATAATTTTAGAAGATAAGCATATTTAAGTGTAATCCTTTAGAAAGATAGCTTCCTTTGTTTCATTATCCTTATATTTCCTGTTAAGCTTTTGCTCCCAAATCCTCTTAGAGGTATAGTTGTCATTTTCTTCCTTTTCTCTGAAAAAATGTGTCTCCTGGATGAGATACCACCCAGGCATGGGAGTGTACAGGATATTTCCCAGTGCTTGCTGTTTCCTAATTTTTCCTATTAGGACTCACTGATATCACATGACACATGCCTAAGTTTGGATTCATTCATCCTCACTGCTGACTTAAAGCCCAGGTGGAAGAGGGCAGCAAGTCTTCTAATTGCACAGAGTTCTGGACTCATTTTTTTTTAATTTAATTTAATTTTATTTGTGAACATACTGTACAGAGGGGTTACAATTACATGGGCAGGATAATGCGTACATTTCTTACCAAGCATTGCAGCCTCCTCCTTTGGTTTACCCTTCACATCCCTTCCCAGCCTCCCCCCTCCCCCCCAATCCCAATCTTTCTCCCCCCCCCCCCCCACCGACGTTGTAAAGCTCGTTTTGGACATGACAACTTGTACTTCTCATTGTTGCAACAGGTCATTGGTTCCAGTGTCTTGTATCTACTCCTCAAGTCTCATCTACTCAGCCACACCCACATGAGCTCTCACTTAGTTCTCTATTGTGGCCTCTCCCCATCCCAGAGGGGACAACCCTCAGCGTTGTCTTGTGAATAAAGACACTGTAGATCTTCATCGCTGAGATTCCTAACCTCTACTAGCTCTTTCTTTCTAGCTACTTGAATCCATTGCTGTAAAGAATTTTTCATGGCATGTTGAGCAGATAGAGGCAAAGCAACCCCTGAGCCCTGAGACTAGGTAGCACAGGGATACTGGGCATAGGTATATTAATAGCACTATAACCTTGAAAAATTCAGCAAGGCTGCTAGCCTGAGGTTTGGAACCCCAAAAGGCCAAAGCTATAACCTGACTTTCTATTAAGAAGCACTGGGGGATTTCCTGGGTCGTTCTAGATGAGCAAATGAACAATTGGATAATTGTTTATAAGAACCAGGATAGATCTTCTAAAATTGTCAGGCAGAAGGTGCTTTTATTTATGTTTCTTTCAAATTGAATTTTCCCCCCAAGAAATGGTTATTAGAGTGAAGAATGTCCTGTAACTTGAGCTTGGTGGAGCTGTAAAGCTTAGAGGTCAGGGGTATATATTTGGGACGCTGAATTCCCATTTTCCCATGAAGTAGCTATGACCCTTAAGAAAGTCACAAGCTTCTCTCAAGCTTGTTTTTCCATTATCAAATGAGGACAGCATTGTCAGTCTCTTAAGATTTGCTCCAAAAATGAAATAGCATTTGTAAAACATTTAGCTCAGGTACAAACACAGAAGAACATGGTACAACCAAGGCTCCCTAGGTTTATCTTCACCATCTTGAAGCTGCTTTGTTTTCATGGCCTTAGTTTAAAGCTTATCTACCTGATGAAACTCAGTTCACCTATTTTTCCTTCTTATTCTTCCCAAATTAACACGTGTTGAGCACCTACTCTGTGCTAGACATGTACTCTAATACCAACTCCCAAACTTTGAAAAAAGATATTCCAGGTATTGAATGGAAATCATAAACTAATAGAGAAAAACTAGTCATTCTATTAGTTAATTAATACTGTCCCCAATAGATAAAAGTTTGGTTCAACCAATCTTTGAGCCAGGACTAGTAAGCTAGTTTACTAAGAACCTGTAGAACAAGGTTTATATTATTTGAATGGATAAGTAATCTAATTTGAGATTAACATGGTTTAAAATTGTTTATATTCTCATGTGATTCCTATTTTTTTGAGTGTGTTTGTAAGTCGTGGAGCTTAAATTCAAGGCATGAGTGCTATCCTTGAGCTTTCTTTCTCAAGGCTAGTACTCTACCACTTGAGCCACATCTTCACTTCTGGATGTTTTTGGTGGCTAATTAGAGATAAGAATCTCACAGATATGGCTTTGAATCATGATCCTCAGATCTCAGCCTCATAGGGAGCAAGAATTACATGCATGAGGCGCAGGTACATGGACTGATTCCTAATTTTGCTACTAAGCTATATTTCTCAGGTTTGGATTAAAAGTTAAAATATACTCGGACGGTATAACCCCTGCTTTTACTGTATTTGATGTTGGTATAATTTGTGGAGGGGAAGGGAAAAAACAAATCGTTTAAATAGGGATACAGGTAGACCCATTGCAACAATGAGATGTACAAGTCATTATGTCGAAAAATGAACTTTGCAACTTTGGTGTGGGGGGGGGGTTTGGATACGGGGGGGGGCATGGAAGAGATCAGGTAGAGAGGCGGGTATGGGAAGGGATGGGAAGGGGAAACAAAGGAGGAGGCAACAATGCTTGATAAGAAATGTATTCGTTATCTTGCCCATGTAATTGTAACCCCTCTGTATGGTATTTTCACAATAAAAAAATAAATAAAATTAAATAAAAAAAACAATTCAGGGAAAAAATATACTTGGAATGATGTATATTTCTAGAGCTAGTTTCTACTTATACCATCTCTTTCCTGGTAATTCTGTTCTTCCACCAACCACTGGAGTTTAGCTAGTTTTAGCTAGTACCCAAACCTGCAGACACTAAGTACTATTGTGTGACCCTCCTTATAATGTCTTGTGGCTTTGCATTCCTTATACAAGCCATCTAACTGCATTTGCTTGCCATTCCCAAACCTAAACCCTGGCTGCTATTGATTGATTGATTATAGTTTTTGCCTAAGCTATTCTTTCTAGACTTAGGATATCATTTCTCCAAGTCCAGTCTATGAGGCTCCTTCTCCTTGCCCAAAGGTCAGCTCAATGTCATCTCCATAGTTCATACGTTGCAAATCTACAGCAGCAGCATTCATGCTGTCTTCACCCTTACAGTGTCTGTGTGGATTCCCATGGGACCTGGTGTCTCCCCTCCTTAGAGTTATTGAGGTCTGTACATTTTGAGGGCATTTTCCATCCTTTTTGGAAACCAGCACAGAAGTTGCATATTGAGAACACAGATCTATGTTAAAAATGGACACACTAGTTCTGTGAACTCCAGTAAATTCATCTGTATTTCAGATGTACCTCAGCACCTTTAAAGTGGGAATAAGATATAGTGATAGACTTTTCCTTACAAGTAAGTTAAATACTGTACAAAATCATCTCACGCAATGGGTTACAAATAGTACATGCTGTGAAATGCCAGTTCTCTCCTGCCCTTTTGTTCTTATTCTCATGCATTACCCACATGTTGTGCTACAATGTAGACCAACCTCTTCTTGCCCAACACTTTGTGGAGCCAGTTAGTGTTCCTGACTTTCAACCTGAATAATCATTACTTAAAGATTTGGAGGCTATCCTAAGATTAGTCTTTCCATGACAGTAATTAATTTGAATTTTCAGCAAAATTCTATTTTGCCTGATTACTTCTTTAGAACAAAAGTGTACCACATTTTTACCCATCATAATAGAAAAGCCTGGAAATAAACATTTGCTACTTGAGAACATTAAACTTAGTGATTGATGAGCTTCTTACAAGGGTCTTTCTAATATTCAATGAATAATAAACTGATATCAATAAATTTCAGTTTTCATTAGGGTAGAATAAAACTTTCTCATGGTTACAATATGTTGACAGCTTGCTAATGTATGGTGCATTGATTTCTGTGTCTGCATAAAATGTGAGTATTTCCATATGAATCAGTGATGTTAGCATTGTTGGGTGTTCATGGGAGGCCAAGCTGTGAATTTAAATAGTAGCATATGTCATACTTATGTGTACAGACAGTATTTCAAATGACTAACCGTGACAATATTAGTGGTACCAAATGGAAATTTTCAACATGCAGAGTAAGAAATTATGATAAAATTACACTCAAAATGCCATAGCTATGGAGCAGTTAATATGGTAAATTTTGTTCTGTTTCTTCTATCCTGACCCCTTTGCCTGTAAAAGTTGGGTGACAAGTGGAGCTGGCATCCTGCACTATGAGGAGAATTTGAATTAGTTATGTTAACAACAGCACCTGGATGCCAGGATGTACATGATTTTCTATCCTGGCCTAGACAAGCACTTTAACAGAGACTAGAATCACCTATATTCAGCTAAAGTTTTATGAAAATTTTGAATTTGTTCATTTGATTGCTTACAAAGGATGGTATCAGTGGTACAGGTGGGCTTCCATGAATATCTGCAGATTAAACATTACCCACCAAGTTTCTATGACATTTTGCATTAGCAGACTTGGAATGGAAGAGCCATTGGAACTGGTTAATTTCTTCTATTATACAACAAGGGAAACTAAATACTGATACTGTAGCTGAAAATAATAGAGTGGAATAAACACTGATCTTGACAGAAAAGGAAAAAAAATTCACCATGTTACCTATTTAATAACTTTGTTGTTGTTATTTATTTAGTGTAGTCTTTAAAATCATAAATGCTTACTCTTCATGTTGATAATTTCAAACTAGCACAACTAATACTGTCAAACTAGAGTCTACAAATAGACAGCTGAGTTCACAAGCCCACTTAACACAAGGTCATCTAAGGGAGAAAGATCTTTTTTGGGGGGAAGGAACTGGGGATTGAACTCACAGACTTACACTTGTCAGGCAGATGCTCTAGAACTTGACATGTCTCTGGCTAAGACTTGCATTTTATTATTCAACTTATCCATGCCTTGTTAGCATGTCGCACTCATACCAAGGTATCCACAAATAGATTCTGCAACATGGCTCCCTATGAAAGTAGAAAGGTCATTCCTTTATTGGGCATAAGCCTTCTACATTGGTGTTGAAATAAAGTTTAGCTTCAGCCATAGCTTAGAACTCTATGAAACAGTATATGGGGTGAGGTGGTCTGAGTTTCCTAATACTCTTATAACACATTCCCACAAACTTGGTGCCTTGAAACATCACATATTCATTATCTTATAGTCTATCAACTCAGAATTTGGGCATGGGACTCATAAGCTAAAATCAAGGAGTCAACATGACTGTGTGTCTTCCTAAAAGGGAGGGGAATCTCTTGCTATTTTTTTTTTTAACTTCACAAGGATGTCCACATTCTTTAGCTTCATTTTCCTCCCTTTAAAACCAGCAAAGGCAGAAAAAGTCCTTTCACACCATAACACTCGAATCTCCCATCTCCTGTTTTTATTTTTAAGGATAATTTCATGAGACTGAGCCATGCTACATCACCCAAGATAACCTCTATATTGTATAGTCAACTGGCCAACATCCTTAAGCCTATCTGCAATATTAACATCCCTTTGCCAAGTAAAGTAGGAGTGTCACCGAGTCTGGGGATTAGCAGGAGGCCATTTTTCAGAGGGCCATTATTCTGACTCCCACTGCAGCCAACTCAAGAGTTACCAGAAACGGCTCTGCAATTTCTTACAGACATGAGTGCATGAATATTTATCTTTAGCTACAGACATTTGAAAAGAAATTTCATGCCATTTTAATGTGTGTGAACAATAAGCCGAGATCTCACTGCAGAGAAGGGTCTGATAAATTCACATGGTTTCAGGCTCTAAAGAAGACAGTGGTTCATTAGCCACAAAGTTTATAATGTCAAACAGATTCATACAAGAGAAAAGCTTTCTGTTAATGTGGTGAGTCTCAGAGATAGGTTAGTGATAGATCAGCCATAATCTTCACAGAGGAAGATGCTCAATGACTTCCAGTCATGAAAGCCACTTCTGCTTTAGCCAGGATTAAATCTCTAAGGAAGATTGAGGTCAGGAAGCAGAAAAATCAATTCATGCCACTCAGGTACCACTAGGTAGATGTTAATAGTTTAAAATTCCAACCATAGAGAGATTATTGTCATCTCTATAATGACAATGTGACTTTCCTACATAGATAGCTAAGAACTATAGCAACATCACAAGCTCTGCAACTCTGAAGACTATACAATTTTAAATGAGATTTGGTGTGGTGGCTCATGCTTGTAATCCCATTTTGGAGGCTGAAGCAGGAGAATGAGTTGGAAGCCAGCTTGGGTGGCTCTCAAAGAACATGGACAGGGCTATAACGAAGGGCAACATTCATTCATCAGCAATCACTCGGGCCAGGGAAAAATAGACAGGAATTGAGCGAGTCCAAGTGTGAGGTATTTATAAAAATTAATAATTGGGGCTGGGGATGACTGGTTGAGTACATAATTTCCATACATGAGGTTCTGGGGTACTCCAAAAGTAAATTAAATAAAAATAATTAATCTTCCACATCTTAGGGTCCTATAAAAGGAAACTAAAACATGAAAGTAATAACTAAAACAAAACTGGCCTTTTAGAAACTATCAGATTAACCAGAGACTTTCCATTTTAATTGATGCTTTTGTTATTATAATGATAAATATTATTATTATTAGCTCAAGAAGGAGAGACTTGGGCTAGGATCCTGTGCTTTATTTCTATAATCCTAGCTGCTCAGGAAGCTGAGATCAAAGGAATGTGCTTTTGGGTGTGGGGGGGGGCTGGGGGAGCAACAAAGCACATATATCTTAGCATTTTTGTGTAACATTTAGACTTCCCTCAATTTTTGTCATTATTATGATCATCTTTTAAAGAAATGTTCTTCCTCTGATTGCCAAGATCCCAAAGTCTAACACACAATGGCCATTCTTCTCCTCAGTTCTCTGGAGACCTGAACAAATGAACCTGAGAAGCCACAAGGTCAATGACACTCCACCATGGTAAGAACCTAAAAGTGGTTGGTTGGTTTACCCTCTGGCTACCCGTTACACTACAAACAAGAACCAGAACTTTGAAAGAAGGCAACTGTCAATACTTATTTCTCCCTATGGTTTAGTGTCAGTAACAGTTCTTTAATTGTTTATCTCAGTGGAGTTTTCTGCAAGGTTGGCTGAGCAGAGAAAATGTACATTGACTAGTGTGACTATTTTCCCTCTCCCAGGGATGGAAATTGTCTAAAAGGAAAGGAATGTTATCACAGCATCTTAAAAGAAATTCAACAACAATAAAATAAAGCTCAAAACATCTCTCAGCCCAGTGCTTTCCAATTTGCATATAATCGTACTTATCTTGCTGAGAAAGAACCACCCTTCTACCTTGGCCACAGGCATTTATCTGGCCACAGGCATTTATCAGTAATTAAAGTGATAAGAAATGAATATATAATGACCCTTGCTTCATCAGAGTGGATCTGTTTCCACTGAAGGAAGTTGCTAAATGAAAAATAATGTGTCTATCTGTCCTTTTGTAAGATTAACTACCATTCAATGGTACAAATAGTGAATTTCTTGTGTATCCTGCACAATTCTGAGAGACCTCGAAGAAATGGATGTGATTGACTCACTTTTCTACTAAGAACTTCTATCATTAATAAGAGGAGATATATACGCAGTACCTTTATCTCTGGGTCACAAAGGGCAAAGAGTTCAACCCTTACAGACTTTGTTCAGATATAACCGAGTATAGGCTTATACACCTGGAACTAAAGAGGCTCGGGTCTCCATACTAGTTGTGCTAGTTCCTGATCATACATAATTTAACTAGCCTCCTAAACATTCAAAAATTCTTTTTTAAATTTAATTTTAAATTAGCAAATATTAATACTAAGGGAGGTTTCACTCTGATCATCCCATAGATGAGTATAATGTACCTGTATACTTTAACAAGTTGACCTTTCCAATATATTCCTTTACCCTCCTTGTTCATTATACTGCTTTCATAGATGTATATGCATGTATCATATATACATATATATCTTATACACATATATATAAGTAACATTCACCTATAAAATAGTAACAAAAATTATATGAGGTTATGCATTAGTACATTTAGCACACTATTTGTATATATGTGTGTTTGAATATATAATATTAACATTTTAAAATTGTGTTAGTATCAGAATTAAACAGGACAACATATTTAAGGTGCTCAGCTTAGGCCCATTACATGGTTAAGTACGAATGAGGACAGATTTCCATTCTGGAAATATCCTACTGTTTGGCTGCTTTTCCATAGATGAAGTTATTGTTTCTATGTATTTCATTCTCATCATTTGAAAGATCCCAGCATCTATACATTCCACTTTGTGCCAAATGTTAAGCTTGAATTTCATTCATTTTAGTTATTCAAGAAGAGAAATTGAGGCTCATAAACTTGGCTTTGTCTGGGGCCATGCACTTGTATAAGGTAAGGGGCCATGGGTAAGTCTTCTATGACTTAAGAGCTCATCTCTGTCTTTATTCTTGTTCCATTCTGGCTGTGCTGATCTTTCCCAAGAACTGGATTAAAAAAATCTAGGAAAAGAAATCCCTCTACAATAGAACTAGTCATAGAACTTTCTGTGAAGAAGGAAATGTTTTGTGTTAATAAAAGCGCTCCCTAATTGAATATTAGTGGTGCACACCTATGATCCTAGCTATTCAGGAGGCTGAAATGTGATAATCTAGATTTTACATAGCCTGGGCAGAGTAATGCAAGAGATTCATCTCCAGTTAACTAGTAAAAAAGCTGGACGTTGAAAGCATAGCTCAAGTGGTAGAGCACTAAATGTCAGAAAAAAAAAAAAGAAAGCCAAGCAAAAGCCTGAGACTCTAAGTCCCAGAAATCAAGGGAGCCCACCAAAATGTGACTTTAGTACCTACTTTAATTAAAGAGCGGGACTTAAACTTTAAGTAAATTTAAGTCATCTTTGTACTTCTGAGTACCAATCTGGAGAGTAGCTTATTACAATCATGTCGTCTTTGACCACCACAAGTGACAGGTTGCTTAGTACTTTGCAGGCAGGACCATTCACTGCTATCTCTGACCTATGATTCATCATGATGTTGATCCAACATCTGTTTCCCTTGAACTTTTATCTGATGATCCGAATTTGTCCCCAGAACTACATTAAGTATGCTCAATCAACTTCACAAAATAGTATGTTTTGCAACTCTTTACCATATGTGAATGTTGACAAGGATAAAGCATTTGGGCTTAGGGATTTTCATGAGGCTGTCGTGGGGATAGAGTAAGTACACCATGAGGTGATGATGGTATGACATAAGCCTTCCTAAGTGCTGAGCACACATTACCTGCCAGGTGCTGCTCAGTGCCTTCATGTATATGTAATGAATATTATGGAATATTAACATAGCGTGTGTGTGTTATTGAATACTGACATAGTGTATACTGACATAGTGTGTTATTGAATACTGGCATAGTGTGCTATTAAATACAGACATAATCTGCTATTAGACAGACATAATAGGTTATTGAATATTGATATGGTAGGCTATTGAATAGAAATATATTGAATGTATGTGTGCCATGAAATAATATGAAATGTTTAACTGTAAAATCAGGAGTTAGAAGTTAGAAGTTGGGGAATGGGTAGATAAGAACACACCCAGGGAGGCTGCAGAGCTGTTACCAAGGCAACCAGCCCTCATCAATAACCAGACTCAGCCAGATGCAAGCCAGCTCCACCCTTATCGATAACCAGACCTGACCAGAAGTGAAGCTGTCACCCTGATAATCAGATGTAGCCAGAAATGCAGGGCCAGACTAAAACATATAAAAACCCAGGGCAGCAGAGACCCAGCGGAGACGACCTCCCCAAGCAAGGTGACCCCACGTGGAACTGATCCTCAACTGGACCTCCTCTCCCCCCCCTCCCCTCCCCCCTCCCCCCCCCCCCCCAGGTAAGGTGATCGCTTCTCCCATCAGCAACTCAGAGCAGCCTGGAGAATACCCTCAGCAGATGCCCCTTGACCTCCGCACCAAGTGATGTGCCACGTGAGCTTCACGGGTGTGGGACATGCTTAGTAGAATTCGGCCTAGGAGTTAGTTACTGGTATGGATGGTATTTGAAGTGCTTAAGTAAATTAAGTGAAACTTATGAAGTCTAAGCTCAATGCTATAGATATGCAAACTCAGCACAGTATACAATGCCATAACCCTGTAGGATGCATCCCATTGAATAACCCAACTTTATGAAAGGGAACCTTTAAGGAAAATGGATACTAAATAAATAGGTATGAATAAAGCCCATACCTCCCCAAAGCTGGAGGATGAGTAGTTTGAGTTGTAAGCCCTTATTTGTACTTATACTGCTACCTGACATTCCCAGAGTAGAGCAAAAAATTGAAAAATTAGCACCATATTGGTAGAGGGCAAAAGATCCAGAACTAAGCTTAGCAGGAGAATTTAGAGAGAGTACCTTGTGGACCCAGTTTTTAAGACCATCACCAACCCACAGAACCCTAGCCTAGCAGGCACATACCACTCCACAAAAGCATATAAATGTCAAGAACTCAAAAAGATGCTCTTGCCCTGGGATTTCAAAACAAAACACACCTTGGACCTAATAAGATCTCAAAAATAATTTGAACTTGAACGGTTATTGAAATGTATTTTTATTTCCTCAATTTTTGTTGTTGGCTTTTGGGATGACATACTGTACTTTCATTCTAGATTCTTAATTCTTACTTTCCATAGTGGCCTGAGTACAGCAGATCGCTCACTGTCCCTGGCCTGTATTACAAGAGGAGGTGGTAGGTGGTGATGCTAATGATGACCGCTGTCACTTGGCCCCAGCATCTGAAGTGCAATGGAAGTAGGGGAGGCTGGGGTGAAATGAAGGGCACATTTTGTATCTAAAGGGGCAATGGCAATTCTGCTCTAACTTATCATGAGAATAATGAAAGGCATCCAATTACTTGAATTTTCAAAAGAAAAATAAACTATATCTTTTATGTGAAATATTCTATTTTTAAGTATTAATAATTAACTCAATAAAAAATACCACCCAGTAATAAAAGCATTATAGTATTTTAGAATGGATCTGGGGATAGAAAAAGGAAAGATTCTAAATGGAAACAAAGTCTGAAGTTTAGTTTACTTGTAAAACATTAAGGAACTTTGGGGTCAAATATTGTAGGTCAATTAGTACATATGGAGCCCACAGGCTGCTAATCCCTAGGTCAGATCCATTCCAAGTCCCATTTTTAATGATGAGAAAGCCTAACTCAAAGATCAAAAACATCTCGTGCCAAGTCATATGAATTCATTGTAGTGTTTTGTCTAAAACAGTGCTTAGGCCAAAGCTGATTAACTGTGGAATGGCAAACGACTTTCTTTTCAGCATTCTGGAATAAAGGGAGCCTAGGCACCACACTTGCACAGTTTACCACAGCAAGAAACATCATGTGACCGAGCAGAGGTCATATGACTGGAATACCATGTGACTTTGCCATTGAGGAAGGTGCTTCTCCTTCCTCCCACTGCCCCTGTCTCTTGCTCTGCCTCAGGCTTGATTTTTTTCTCTTTATTGCCTTTTCCTAAATATTTAGCTTTTCCCCTATTGTTCTCTCCTTCCCCAGAGCTAGTGTTGCATGAAAAGTCAGATTATGCAGCAAATAGCAGTTATGAATACAAAATGATGCACTTATCCATAAACCTAGTTCAGAAACACCCAGTCCATTGAAGCATCAACATCTTTTCAAATCAACAAGTAAGCATTATGACCGGAGTGTATATGCCACAGAAGTCACATCATGTGCTTATGCAGCCAAGCTTAAACCCATAAGGCGAGGGTCCCCTCCAAAATACTACTAAGAACATATCTGTACCTTAGAAACAGATAAATCCATCTTCATTCACAAGGTAACTCTTAAAACCAGCCAGGATGGAGAAAAAAGGAGCTCCAGACTTCTTGTTTGTCTAAAACTGGAACAAAGTCTACTAATGTTTAGATAATGGCACAAAAGCACGTGAGAGACGACTGAGTGAACAAGCCAGAGCCTGTGACCCTTCAGCAGAGTGACAAATAGAGAATCCCTTCTCCCATCATTAGGCACAATTCAAGGACAGAGAGTGAGTGAGGCTTGTGTGAGAAGGTACAAAAACAGAAAAAGCATCATCTAAATGTAATGGTTTACTACTGGAGCAACATGGCTTCTCTGATTTTTGATGCTGAGTTAGATTTGGTCAGGGATTGCAGAGGTACCAGTGTACCTGCTACAGGTTGTCATATTTAAAGAGGGTGAGATACCTGGTTCTAGGCAGCTCACTGTCCTCTGATCCATTTCTAGTTTTCTTTCCATCTGCATACTCAGCTAAGCACAAAGGACCCCAGTCTACTACTAGACTCTCACAGCTTTCCATGGTTTCTCTACCAGCTTTCCTTTGCTCTTTCACTCTGAAAGTGCCATCTGCAAACTCCTACACGTGAGACTGACCTTTTTATAGAGGTATAAGCAATATAGAGGTATAAGCAATGAATGTATGTTCCCTCAGGTCCATTACAAGACATGGTGGTAAGTTCTAGGAATGGTCAAGCAGAGCTGGGCGTGGCACTTCCTGCTGCCCCAGGCCCTTGCTCCCCTAGCTGCTCCGATATGTGTACAGTCTCATTCCTACTGGATATTCCCTAAAACTGTCAGTCCTCAGCTTCACAGTGTGGGAGACAACTGAGCTGGCCCCAAAGGTGAAGAAACATTGTGCTGAAGGCAATAAGAATCGAGGACCGGATGTTTTCCCACCCTCTCTTTTTGCCTAACACCAGGGCATGGATTTACAAAGATGCAAAGTTTGACTGCCCCATAGATCTTCTCCAGGGAGAAGCAAGGTGAATCCCTGAAGATGGCTTTCAAACTTCATCTAGTGGAGATGATACCAAAAGAATGTGCATGGACAAGCTTACTAACCAGGCTTTAGCAGCCATTTTGTTGCCCCCCTGGCAGGATGCTGCCTATGGAGGTTTGAAGTTCTTTGACTTGGCACTTCCCTAAGAATTTACTGTACAGTGTTGAAGATGGTGCTGTACGCTGGACTTCAACTCTCCCTCTTTGAGAACTACTCATCCTCTGAATTACTTCTATGTACATATCCATCCACCTGTTTCTCCAAATAAAGTCTTATTGAAACATAGCAACACACAAACATATAAAGATTTGTTTGTTGCTACAATGACACAGAGGTCTGCGACAGAGACTTATGACCCATGATACCTAATAATTATCAATGTGTTTACAGATAAAGTAGATAGTCTTTGATCTGTTTTGCATGTGATATGTGTGTGTGTGTGTGTCTTTGTGCGCATGCATGTGTGCCAGTCATTACCTGGCATCCATGAGATTTTTTTTCTTTTTGCTCAAAGCTAGCACTCTACTACTTGACATAGCTCAATTTCTGGCTTTTTGGTAGTTACATTGGAGATAAGAATCTCACAGACTTTCCTGCCCAGGTTGGCTTTGACCCATGATCTTCAGCTTCTTGAGTAGCTTGGCTCTTATGTAATTTTTAAAAAAGCTTAATATTTAAGGAGATTGCATGCCCAGATAAAAGTCATGTGCTAGAAATTGAACAACTATTCATTTGCCTCCCATTCATAACTATTCATTATTTCCTCTTGTCTGTATGGCTAGGATAGGCCTCTGCTGATAACTTTTATCAACCATGTTTTAAAATTATTAAAAGTCCTTCCTACTTCTTTTGCCCCAGCCCATGTTTTTCATGAGTTCTTGACCTCACCACTACACTCTTTTTTTTTTTTTTTCATGAAGAAACGTGATCCTTCTGGCTGTGGAGAGATTGCAGTAATTCATTCTTACATTTCATGTTGCGTTTTAAAAATTGCTTTCAGAGATTTCTGGAATTGAGGAGGAAGGGAAGAAAACAAGGGTTATAAAGAAGTTTGGGTTGGAATGTGTCAGACAGTAGCAAAATAAAAATCCTTGTAATTTACCGACATTTCAGGAGCTAGAAGGAAACTTAACAAATAGCTCAGAAACGATATGAGTTTTACAGCCTGAATGCTCCATTTTCTAATTTCTCAAATGTCTCAACAGTGATAAAATTAGGGAAAAAAATGGGTCTTAGGTAATTTGCATACATAATTCATCCCCCAAATTTCTAGCTCAGGAAAGTTAGTAGGATGAAATAAGCTCTGTTAGTTAAGGAGCCAGATCTATTTGATAACAGAATGCAATGTAACAGACAGACACTGTGTTTGAATGGGCAGCCAAGCTTGCTGGTCATGAAGAATGCCATCATCATGAAATAGAATGATGAAGAAAAATTAAAATACTAATTAGTATGCACTAGGTGCATAGTAACCATAGAGAGAGCACTTGATATTATCTCCGTTGTTACAGGGGTTGATTCTATCTAGGTGACAAGCCTAGATTGATTAAGTCACTTAACACTAAGTCAGAAGTCAAATCGCCTGCTGACAGATTGTTTACTTTTCAGTTAACTCTAAGAACAGTGACTGTTAGAGGAAAGGTGTGCAAATCACCGAGGAGCTTTGGAATTGCTTGCTAAATGACACTACTGGAACTAGAACCTAGAGTCCTGACCTTGGTAGTCTTCCTATAATGCCGCCCTCCTCCTATCCTGAAAACTCTCCCAGTTTTTCTACACAGGAAAAGAATCTCCAAAGGAGCAAAGCCCAGGGGAGTTAGGGTGAATAATTTGCCATCGGATAAAAGTGGTGACCCCTCAAAACAGACCCTTTCCCAAGGCTCAGAGGTTGAACACACACCTTAGTTAAAACGTATTTTCACTGGGCATAAGTGGCTCACTCCAGAGGCTGAGATCTGAGGATCATGGTTGGAAGCCAGTCCAGGCTGAAAAATGAGTGAGACTTTCTCTTATCTTTAATTAACCAGCAAAAAGCCTGAAGTGGAGCCGTGGTTCAAGCTGTAGAGTAGCTAGTCTTGAGCAGAAAAGCTCAGGGACAATACCAGGCTCTGAGTTTAAGTCCCAGGAATGTAAAAAAAAAATTAAAGTAATCTCATGTTAAAAATGTAAAGCAGATTGGCAAATTTGGTGAGAGAATCAGATACTTGTGGTCCTAAGTGCCAAGTTAGTTTTCAAGATCAAATGCAGCCTTACAAAGAAACTATGATTATAAACACGGTATTATTAGAAGACAGCAGTGGACATTTGTCTACATACTATCTATGGCTGTTTTCACAATGCAGTGATATAGTTACAACAGAGATCTTGCTGTCTACCTAATACTCACTGAACCATTACAAAATAAGATGGCCTCAGAGAAACTGTTTCCCACAGAAAGTGCTCATTTCCAGCTGGGAGGGGAAGCAGAAAGTAAGGGTCCCTACATTGAGAGCTGAATTTTTTAAAAAATCATTGTGTTAGCCCTGGAAAGCAGTCACAAGAGTTGTAGCATGATTCAAAAGGATTAGTATTTCAGGCAATTAGTGTTTGGATAGTGTATTAAAGGAGAATGAAATAACTCATAATGATTTGAAAAGTTAAGATCATACATTCTGCAAGAAAATGACTGTGATCAACAGTTGGAGATCTTAGGGCAGGTGGTGTGAGATGAGAGCAAAATCCCAATGCAAAATGCCTTTCTAAGAGACCAGAAGGCAATAGTTCATTCACAAGGAAGATCTGAGAAACTTGGTAGGTTTTGTCAAATGCATCTCAGGTCAAGATGCCCAATCCATCAGCCTTCTAGTTTCACTGGCTGCATATTTTTGGTCCAACATGTTATGAATTTATCTTTCATACCAGAGAAAGAAATTGGGAAACATTGGGGAGAGCTCATTAAAGTCTATGTCACAACTGTACTCAGTTACTGTGTGCCTGAAAAACCTCTGAGACCGCTTTGAAATTTAAATAAGCTAACATAAATTACACTGCATATACAGCCACAGTCCAGCAAGAGATGCTCAGGAAAGATTAGCTATCATTCTTAGCAACACTTCTACTATTTTTATAAAGATCTCAAGTTAAAGGACTCTTCAAAGTCCTCATGCTTAGAGATAATGGAGCTGATAATTCATTTTGTCACTATGGTAGTCAAGATTTGGGGTTTAGGGAAAGACAATGCCAGGTAAATTGTATTCCTTGCTGAATAATAACATAAAAATGTGGTTCTTTTGGGGTAGCCACTCATCACTCTTATGTTTTGAAATATTTTAAACTTCTAACATAGACAAATCTGATCCATGTACATTAAGTGAGTTCCCAAGGAATTTTTTAGAAAGAACAACAGCTGAACAGCTAAGCGTTTGGCCATTCCTTCTAGAAGACCCCAGATTTTTAGTTGCCTGATACATTCAAGAATGTTAACTTGGCAACTAGCTCTTTCTGGCTTATCCTCTGTCTTATGGCTAAGAAAGAGAATGCTCATTCTAATGTCTCCTGGTACATTTTTTGGGGGTGGAGGGTATATGTGTGAGTCTGGCTAGAACCTTGAATTTGCTAGGCAAATGTTCTACTATTTGGATGTAGAACACCCAGCCTCTTGTCACCTCTCTCTGTCTCTCTGTCTCTGTCTCTGTCTCTCTGTCTCTGTCTCTCTCTCTCTCTCTCTCTCTCTCTCTCTCTCTCTCTCTCTGTCTCTCTCTGTCTCTCTTCTTTGGTCATAGGGCTTGAACCCTGAGCCTGGGTGCTGTCCATGAGCTCTTTTGCTCAAGGCTAGTGCTCTACCACTTGAGCCACAGCTCTACTTCCAGCTTTCTGGTGGTTATTGGAGATAAACATCTCATGGATTTTCCTGCCAGAGCTGGCTTTGAATTTTGATCCTCAGATCTCAGCCTCCTGAGTAGTTAGGATTATAGGCGGGAGCTACCATGGCCAGGCTTGGCATTTCTTTGATCTACCCTTTCCTATCTTTCTTCAGACCATAAGCCAAATTTCTAAATGGAATGCTTCTGATTTTTAAGAATTTTCATTGGAAAACAATTCTAATATGACAGATTGTGCACACACCACCTTTTGAGAAGATCTATTTTCTCACTTTTAGTTGTAAAAGTATTTTTGAGGCAAGAGCAAAAACTTGCAGGAGAGGATCTCTCCCGTCTTAACAAAATGCTGGGATATGATCTCCTGGGTCTTCTTGTTAAGCTGAAATGTCACTCCTGTTCTTATTGGCAGATTGCAGATTTCTCATGCTTTTCCTTGACTTCTTACACTCTGAGTGCTGTTAATCCCTTTTCTATTTTCTTTGAGACAGGATTGTTCTGCGTAAAGGAGCAGTTCAATTTCTGTATTCATTGGCTGTCTTTGACACTGCATCCTGGTACAGCACGGGGTGTTGGCAATGAACTATAGGAAAATGGGAAATGCAGAATGGTGACTGGTTCCTCCTCCATTCACATTTCTGCTTTTGGGCATCTTTGCCTAGACTGTAGAAAAATTATAGTCCCTGTTTGCTCCATTTACCCCAAAACTCTTTGTGGCCTCTGACTTGGTAAGAGTTCTACAGTAATTTGACAGGAAGCATGTTGTCTCCAAAGGTTAAAATGGGGCAGGTCTTACATGACGGTCTCTTCTAGACCCTGAATGTCCAATGTGAGCAAAGACTGACATTTTAGAGACTTCTACCATGCTATTCTTCTTTAGGAAGAAGGCACTAGCCTTTACTTTACTTTTCTATTTTGAAGACTAGAAAGGAATATCATTCAACTAATTCATTATTCTTATACCAGTGATCAGCAGTGTCAGTTCTGGTATTAGATAGCTTGTGTTCCCCATCCCTACCCAACCCCACCCTCTCCATGTGTGAAATAGGATAATAAAAAATCTAAATTTAGTTCTAGATTTCTTAATCACACACATACACACACACACACACACACACACACACACACACACACACACACACACACACACACAACCATAAAGCATATTCACTGGTAGGCCTTGATAAAACATGATCTAAGAAGTCCAGTTGAACAGACAACATTTAATGAGGCAGATTAGATTTTTTGTCATTTATTTCCACAAGTTCATAATTTGAAGCAGGAGTACACAATAGCCATGAAAATTCCATTTATACAAAGATATGATATCTTCAGGCATATGTAACAGAAAGAAGACCCAGTAGTTGGTTCAATCTCCAGCAGATGTTATAGAAGTTCTGTGAGATCTTTGCATTGCCTTGAGGTACCTCTGCATGCAGTTTGAGAAGCTCAGACTTAAGTCAGTCTCAGCCCCTTTATCTTTATCCGCAGGTCTGGGAGGCTATGGTTATATATAATGTTTGTGAGGATAAAATTCAAGAGTAGGTGGGGTACTGGGGGCTCACTTCTATAATGCTAGCTACTCAGGGAGGCTGCGATCTGAGGATCTTGGTTAGAAGCCAGCTGAAAAGTTCATGAAACTCTCATCTCTATTTTACCATCAATATGCCCAAAGTAGAGCTGTGGCTCAGGTGGTAAAGTACCATTCTTAAGTAAAAAGCTAAAGGACAGTCCTCTGGCCCTGAGTTCAAACCCCAGTACTGGTACATGCATGCATGCATGCATGCGTGCACACATGTGCACACACACATTCACACAATCAAGAGTAGATAGTTATGCACAGAACAATCAGCCTCAAGGGATGGGAAGGGGAAACAACGAGGAGGTAACAATGCTTGATAAGAAATGTACTCGTTATCTTGCCCATGTAATTGTAACTCCTCTGCACGGTATGTTCACAATTAAAAAAAAAAAAAAGAACAATCAGCCTCAATCTTCAATATGCACAAGAATCATCTGACTTCTTTTCTAATATGAATGACTGGTTTCCTATCCCAAGAAATTATGGCTCAGTAGGTCTGGGAAGTATCCCAGGAATCTACATTTTAAATCTCACTAAGAGATTAATATGTAGGTAGTTTAAGGTTTACCCTTTCTTGAGATATAACACTTATTTATTGTGAATATATTAGAATGCCAGCAATTTGGAAAACAGTGTTAGCCTATGACATTTTCTTCTAAGTGGGGAATAAGTAAATTCAAAATGACTCCAGTAGCTTGCTCTGTAAGTTTCTTTGATCTAGTTTCCTAGGTAATCAATCTATAGATTCTCACTCACTATTACATGGGGTTTCTCAAAAGCACTCTATGAAAGCATTCAACCTGTAGGAAATTTGTTCTCTGAATAAAAAATGGCTCTGAAAAGTAAAAAGAAAATGATGTTTTGTGTATTAGAAGAATCTACTATTAAATCTTCGAAGCTGCACTGTATAAATGAAATTATTGTTATTAAGTTCTCTGCAGATTACAAGGTATCAGCAGCTCAGACTGTAAAGGCCAGATTGGGTCTTTGTGATGCCTAACTTGCTAAGCACAAGGGAAGTCGACTTTGCCCCTTGAAGGATATTTGCCTACAGCATAATACCAATAATGGAAATAATATCAGATCATATAAAGTTGAGGCTTTTATTCTCCATGGAGCTGAGAAATGATGAGAGAAGCACTCTGGGAATTTTCCCTTTAGATTAAATATTTGAATCATGACTGTCGGAGACAATCACATTCAGCTTGAAAATTACTTTGCTATCTCAAGCATGCTGAGAATAAAAGACACTTTCAGTATCACAATTAAGACATGAAAACCTTATTTTCTGAGGGATTTGTATAGTTACGAAGAGAGAAAAAAATATTTGAATGGTACTTAATGTTTTAGCTAAATTTAACTAGCTCCATTTTCTCTGCCTCAATACAGGATAAACAAGTTCAGACTTTCTGAGCTGATTAAAGACTCTCTGTTGAAGCTCTCATGGGCTCACAGCATGATCAGACAAGAAAAAAACCCAACAAAACAAAATAAAAGCTAACTGGGTAACTACCTTGTTCTTCATTAAGGAGTAGCAAATCTTAAATTTTCTAGAACCTTCTAATTTTCATGCCCAAGCTGGCTTGGATCTCACATTTGATGATACTTAGGGAAGCCTTGAAAGACAAGAGGACAAAGAAGGCACTTGTGTGGGTTTCTTTCCCCATTCCCCGCAACCCCCCGCCCCCATCACACGCACGTTTGGTTGCTACTGTTTTGGCCAGAGATAACAGCCAATTTCTTCAGAGGCCACCAGCCTTCAGAAGAATTTGTCAAAATGGTAGGAAAACACTAGTTCAGCTAGTCCAGAGTCTGAACTGCCTTCAAGGAAGATGATAAATATCTTGCAAGGAAGCTTGCAAGACTGTCTTCTCAAATGTTAATTCACAATTCATCCGTCCAAAAGCCTTGGAAGATGGGGTTACTTTTAAGACTTTCATTCTCTACCTTCCCCTGTTTTATTTGGTGTGTGTGTGTGTGTGTGTGTGTGTGTGTGTGTGTGTGTGTGTGTGTGTGTGTGTGTGTGTGTGTGTGTGAGTACTGGGCCACTCAGGGCTTGAGCTTTTTCACTCAAGACTGGTGTGCTACAACTTGAGCCACAGATCCATTTCTGGCTTTTTGCTGGCTAATTGCAGATAAGAATCTCAGAGACTTTTCTACCTGGGCTGGTTTTGAAACACAGTCCTCAGATCTTTGCCTCCTGAGCAGTTAGCACTACAGATGTGAGCTACCAGTTATTTTAACTTCTAATTTAACAAGTTTTATAATAATCAAAGTTTCTTATTTCCCTTACAGTGAATATAGTATGTTTGAGGGATGAATAAACTTTATGTTTTCCTTTCTCTGTCAAGTATGCTTGGCCATTCCATCCACACTGTCAATTTATTTTTTGAAGTGATAATCATAGCATAAATTAAGCCCCTGTCTTCATGCAGGTCTCTATATCTTCATGACCACAAATGGGTGACTAAAATATTAAGATGATAGAATAACTTAATAACAGCTGAAATCTGTACAACTTGGGGGGTTGGGAGGAGGGAAAGTGGAAGAAAAATGAGGGAGGAGGTAACTAGTTGGACATGAAACATACTCACTACCTTACTATGTAACTGTAACCCCTATGTACATCACCTTGACAATAAACATTTAAATTTAAATAAAGAGATCATATCAAGTTACAGTTTGTAGGTAAATATAGTTGCCTAAACTTTATGCTCAGAATCCAGTGCCATTTCTATGACAGGGAGAAGGAAAGTAAGAGTCGCCCTGGTAGATTTAATCATTTTTGTGATTCTTTATACAGTCATCTCTCTCAGTAATTAGCCTCATTTCTTCTCTTTTCATCACAATGCTACTGGTCTTTTCTACATAACTTACTTCAGCCCATGGGAAGTAGGGGAAACTGATGGTGTACCTTGCCAATCCAACTTAACAGACATTGTATGTTTCTCTCACATCTGTGTTATCTGCCCTGAAACCACTGTCCTGGGAATCTGAGTCTTTCAGCTTGAGACTCGTGTCTATCTTAGTCCATTTGCCATTGCTATAGCACATGACTGAGTAGTTGATAGAGAAAAGAGGTTTATTGACCTTAAGGTTTATTTGGTCCTGGAGGATGAAAATCTAAGATTGGACAGCCATATCTGTCGTTCTGGGAGATATACAAGTGAAAAGGCAGATGGCCACAAGCAGAACAGAGCAGAGACATTTGAGAGGGATTTATAGCTCTCCTATAGAGGTAACTCATTCAAGCCCATGGGTGTGAAACCTAATTTATTACCATAAAATGGCATTAATCTATTCATGTGGGTTCAAAAACACCTTTCATTACAACTGCTCCTCCATCTCTGAACTGTAACATTTGAGGAGTTAAACCTCAACGTGTGTTCTGTTGGGGACAAATTATTTTCAAACTAAAATGGTACCCAAACTTCAATTCAACCTATAGCCTAGATTGAATCCAAAAAACTCTACACAATTCACCCAACTCCTTGAGTAGATAACAAAGGTTGTTTTAAATTAGGGTGTTTGGAGGCAATTTGTTATGCAACAATAAGGTTATATAGCTGACTAATACAATTACCAGACATCAAGAAAGAGCAGACCTTGTATACACTTAGAACTAAGAAAGTTTTGAATCTTGACTTGTTTATTTACATTCCCTCTAGGCTCAGTTTAGTCACCTTTAAGAAAAGACAAAAATATTTACAAGTTTCTAGAACTGAAACTTGTAAAGAGAAAGCAATGAATACCCAATGGTCTGTTATGAAGAGCTTGATAGAGAACACAGCACATGACAGAAGCTCAAAATGGCAGCTCTGGGTATTAATTTTTAGTTAGCATTTTTTGCCCATTTTCTATTAGCCAAAGCTCTGATAGCAATTGAAATCTAGCAGCAAAATAACAAAGCATACTTTGGATTGAAAGTTAGAAACCACTAATGAGACAAAATCACCCACAAGGAAACATACTCAGTATTGACTAGAGATGCCAGCCAAAGGCAATTGCTCTGGATTTACACAGGTTTGAAACAGAGATTGAGGTTTTGAACACCAATAGGCAATGACCATTTCAAAACAGCTCTGTGAAATGCAATGAATGAGTTTTGTTATTTAGGTAAAAATTAGGGCCTAGCTTCATTCCAGAGTTGTAACAAGAGCCATAACAGGTAGCTTGGAAGTCACAAGGAAGAAGACGTTTTCAACATAAGCTCCTTCAGCAGACACAAACACCCACATCATTAAATAAACTCCAAGCCAAAAAAAAAAGTTAAGCTTTGTACCTCAACACAGGCTGATCTAATTTAACAGAAACTCACTAAGTGATTAGAAAATTCAACCCTGAGGTCTTCAGTGAATTAAAGTAATTGGTTGGAGATTCTTTGTCTCAGACATTGCCTACTGCTCTTTTTTGGTTTTGTTTTTGGCAGAAGAGAGAAGACAAATAGAAAAGAGTGTGATGTGTAGGTAGATGGGTAGCTTAATTCACAAAGCAAGGATTCCCTCTAAAGTAATGCAATGCCTCTCCCCAACAGTCTTCCACATAAAGCTCTTGGCTCTTGTTATGACTTAAATACTTGTCATGGTGGAGGACTCTTATGCTAAATGTTTTCTTGTTTTGTTATACACGAATGAAACAAAAACAAAAATGGCAGCAAGTAAATGTAAGAAAATGTTTGGAGATGTTTCCTATATGTCTGTCACCTGGATCCTGGGGATAGTAATATATTGGCCTCTCCAAATTGTATACATTCATTGTCTGCAGTTTATTTGATCACAATGAAGCTTTTGGGTATAGCTATTCTATCTCAGGAAAACTGGGGGGAAGGGATCATACTTCAACTAAACTGGCAAACGTTGGTGGGCCTGCAATCACCTGGGAAGTTGGTTTACAATGCACATCCTGTCCACTTCCCAGCTACTCAGATTTAGTAGTGTGTGGTGAGGATTAAGAGTTTTATTTTCACCCTGATAGCTACCAAGTTGACTCATAAAGAGACAAGGAAGGACCATACTTTTAGGAATATCAAACTAAGCTTACTAAGAAGCCATAAACTGTAGCTATGGCTAAAGGTATGTGTCCATACAAATTTATTTAAAAAATGTAGGTTTGATCATACAGCTATTCAAGTTTCTGGATCCTTCTAAAGAATAAGAACGTAGGACAATTCTGAGCGCTAAAAGTGTGCTGAAGGTAAGAAGTAGCAGGGAAATGAGTTGGGAAGATTGTTTTTTTTTCTTTCTTGCTATTGTTTCTAACGTATTTATAAGGTGATTTCTTTGTAGTTTTTTATGTCCCTCCCCCATGGTATAACTCCTGTTTTCACTGTATTTGATGTTAGTATAATTTGGGGAGGGGAAGGGAAAAAACAAATTGCTTAAATAGGGATACAGGTGGACCCATTGCAACAATGAGTTGTACAAGATGCTATGTTGAAAAATGAACTTTACAACTTTGGCGGGGGCGGGGGGGGGTGCAGGGGGGAGTCATGGAGATGGGAGGGCAGGGATGGGAGGGGAAACACAAAACAAAGGAGGAGGCAACAATGCTGGAAGATAAGAAATGTACTCATTACCTTGCTCATGTAACTATAACCCCTCTGTACAGTATTTTCACAATAAAAAAGTTATTTACAAAATAAAAATAAATAAAAAGGAGACACCAAAGGCATGGAGAGCTGGATGTCAGAGTGGAAGATTTCCAAGATACCGAAGCTGCAGTCTGCATGGCCTTTGAAGAACACGTTCTATGAATCGAGCCCTCTGCTATGTACTTTACCTGTGTTATCTCTGATTCTCAAAACAACTCTATGAACTAAATTATATTTCAGATGATAAAGCCATGGCCAGAGAGAGTATTTTACTAAGGTCACACAGCTGGCAAAGAGCAGGGATGGACTTCAAGACCAGGATCACCTGGCTGCCAACCCCCTTATCCAGCACTGCCCCCCCCCCACTTTCTTAATGATGCACCACCTTTCTAAGTTACTACATCAAGGTGCTGAGTACTAAGGTCAGCTAAGACCTGAACCAGTGTTGACAGCAAATGGGCTGAGGTTCAGGAATTGCAGAGAAAGTTTACCAATCAAAGCCTGGCAAAACAAGAAGGAATGTTGTCCGTAAATAAATCTTCCATGTTATACGCAATTCCATTTTAATAAGAGCATTTTTGTTCAGGCCAATAATTCAAAGACTCATTAGCATTCATTCTACCTATTGATATCATCCATCATTTTCCAAGCAATTTTTAGAATCGTTAGAAATTCTTGTAACAAGTTGATTTTATGATCTTCCATATTTGAAGTGTGATAGGTGTCTTCTGATATTGTTATGTATAAGTGTACAAAGTGTATATACATTTGATAGTCTATTCTCTAATTTAAAAAAAGTGGTCCCGCTCTGTCCATAAACCATTGAAATAGCCTGGAAATTTCAGTTATTCACCTTCTAAAGTAAACTGTACTTCAACTGCTTTAAGACTAACAGAGGTACAAAATTATAAGGGCAAGCATATAATGGTATGTTTGGAAAATGAACTCCCTGTACAGATAACCTAGTCTCTGGACCAGTGATGCCACTGAACATTCCAGACCGGGCGTCCAAACAATGCCCTTCTAAGCCAGGAAGTCCTGTTCCCAGAAAAAAAATGGGTTTACCACACTTCTATGACTAACTCACCACTTAATGAACAAAACAAGTAATAGTCTAATTTTATCAGCCTAGTGTTAATTTATAAGTATTACTAGTGTATACTGTGAAAAGTAACAAAAATGAGGCCAACCTCACTTGTTAAGTTATATAGTTAAAACCTTCATACAAACATGTTTTTGCGAAACTTGTGAAAACCAATACGTTACATAACAAAATCCCAGGTTGGAGTCCCACCCTTGATAGGATAGTAAGGTTCACCATTTTGGGGTGTGTGTGTGTGTGTGTGTGTGTTTGTGTGTGTGTGTGTGTACCATGATATTTGCATAAAATAATGAGATATCTTCAGGAGAAAAGGACTCACATCTACATGCAAAATTCACTTATAGTTCATAATATACCTTTTTACATATGGCCTAAAGATAATTTTATATAATCATTTTGATTATTTTGTGCATGAAACAGTTTTAGGGTGTGAAAATTTCCACTTGTAGTGTCATGCCACATCTCAAAGACTCACAAGAATGAGTTGTCTTCTGGTCATTTCTATTTGTATATCTCTGGTGGCATGTGGTGCTGAACAGTTTTCATAGACCCACAATTCAAATGCCTTCCTTGGAAAAATGCCAGTTCAGGACTTTTGTCTTGTGTTTAAAAAAAATTTGTTTTTTGCAAATGAGATTTGTGAGTCTCTCACATTTTGGATATTAACGTCTTATCAAATTTATGGAATTTTCTCCCATTGTGTAGGTTCCCTTTTCTTTTTGTTTACTTTGTTGTACAGAAACTGTTGGTGTGGTGGATGTAGTCTCTTGGTGTGGTGGATGTAGTACCACCTGTGTACTTTGCTTTCATTACCTTTGGATTTGGTGTTCCATACTCCCCTCAAAAATGGTTTCCAGAGTCCATGTCATAGAGATCCCTGATTGTGTTTTCTTCCAGGAGTCTCAGGCTTCCAGGCCTTCTAATGAGATATTTGTCTATTTTGATTTGATTTTGTGTGTGTATTTGTGTGTATGGTTATAAGGTACAAATCATAATTATTAACTGTTCAGCTTTCTTAACCCAATTTATTGAAGTGACTCTCTTTTCTCTACCATATGTTCTTAGTGACGTTGAAGATTCATTCACCATAGATTTTTATCTTGCTCTGTGTATTCTATCAGTTTCTCTATCTATTTTATGCCTCGAAGCTTTATAATTCGAAGTTAGGACATGTAAGTCTCCAGCTCTGTTCCCATTCAGATTGTGATATTCAATCTGTAGGAATCACACAGATTTCTTAATGACCTTATAGAAGATTAAAGAATGAAGATTAATAACTCTTATCTCCTCCCAGTTCAAAATGCTTGGACCTCTCCATAGCCAGTGCTCTAGATCTGCAGTGGGCATGGGCACGCAAGTCTCAGAGGATCTTCTGTGTAGTTTTAGCATTTTTCCCCCTGGAAAGTCTATAATGTACCTACTAGAGCTCTTCAGCTTCTAAATGCTGCTTTTCCTGGGCATGCAGAATATTTGTCTGTGTGTGTGTGTGTGTGTGTGTGTGTGTGTGTGTGTGTGTGTGTGTGTCTGTGTGTGTGTGTGCGCGCGCGTGCACATGTGTTTGAACTTAGAACCTGGATGCTATCCCTCACTTTCTGCTCAAGGCAAGCACTCTACCACTTGAGCCACATTTCCCCTTCCAGATCTTAGATCTTCCAGTCTTAGATCTCCAATTCCTGCACAGCTGGGATTAGAGAAGTGAGCCAGCAGTGCTTATCTTGTACTGTGGCACTTTGTGAGTTTGGTATTTGCCACTTTTTAACAGAAAGTCTAGCAGGTTTTAGGAACATGAACTATGATTGAGGAAGGCATATTGTCATGGGTGGGGGGGTAGTGGTGGAGGATAAGGCTCCATCTTGAATTTAAAATTTCTCATTTGATTTTATTCTATCAATTCTTTCATCACTGATCTCCTTTCTACCAGGCTTCCATGTTACCTGACATCACCTCCTAATTTCTGGTTCAATTTCATCTGTTTCTGCTCTTCAAAGATACAAAGCTTCGTGTACCTTTATTATGTGTAAGGAGTTTATTCTCTGAAACGAGTGAAAAATGGAATGGTGCATAGGGATTGGTGTCAGCTATGAATTGATGCACAGGCAGAGGGAATTCTGGAGTAAACATACAGTAAAAATGAATAGGTAATGCATGTGTGCTTCATGTTAGCCTGCTAAGTTTTTGGAAAATGCGGGAAACGATTTGCAATAATCCACGGAGGCTGAAATGTTTGTTACTACCTCTTAGAAACAGCTGAAATGCTTAGGCTAGCTTCCTGCCCCCGCAGACACTTCGCCCTACAATTTTAGCTCACGGGGCTTCAAAACTGTGTAATCACTACTGTCCCCAAACACAAATCTGAAACTAAATAGGATCATCAAGAGGAAGAGACTGTCCTTCTGAAACTGGTGCGGCAATTGCCATGTCCAATAAAAACAGCATCTTACCCAACATCAAAAGCAATTTTATGAAATTGGTAATTTCAGAACTTCACACAGCCCAAGCCAGGCACTGGGGAATGTAACTGAGAAAGCAGCAGCAAATCCCAGTTGATCTCCAACCAGCTGATTCATGAATTAAGCATGTAGAAGACATAAAAGTTCAGGTTAGCGTTCCAGTTCAGCAAGATAAGCAAAAAAGGTGACCTTCAGTAGCAGCAAATGGCAATATCTTTTAAGCCAAAAGAATCAATTTGCTTTATTTACTTATCTATCTATCTATCTATCTATCTATCTATCTATCTATCTATCTATCTATCTATCTAGTCTGGTCCAGCACAGAAGGTGACCCTGTAATTATACTTGCCACGTAGCTGGGATAATAGGTGGATACTACTATGCCCAATTTTTTTTTTTGTCACAGTAGAGTTGAATAAACATTTTCTTTTTGGCCTGAACTAGCCTAGACTTGTGAATCTTTCCATCTCAGCCTCCTATGTAGCTGAGATGACAGCAATGCATGAGTCAAGGAGTTCCTGAATCCATGGATCTGATTCTAGTATTTTGTTACAATTCTTCCCCTGGCAAGGCTTCATTTCAAAAGATAAATATCCATAGCTGGGCACTGGTGGCTCATGCCTGTAATCCTAGCTACTCAGGAGGCTGAGAGCTGAGGAGCGCTGTTCAAAGCCATCCTGGGCAGGAAAGTCCATGAGTCTCTTATCTCCAATAAACCACCAGAAAACTGGTGGCTCAAGTGGTAGAGCACTTGCCTGGAGCTGAAGAGCTGAGGGACAGTGCCCAGGTCCAGAGTTCAAGCCCTGTGACTGACAAAAAAAAAAAAAAAAGGTAAATGTCCATGACATAAACCAAAGGCTGCAGAAAGCAAATCTCACTTGAAAGAATGGCACACCATTGGCAGTTTCAAATATGGGATACAGGGGACATTTCCAAAGTTGCTTTTGTTCTTCAATTGGATCAATAAAAAGAATAACCATCATTCTCTATCATCAAAATGAAAATTTCAATTCTTTGTCACATAAAAAAAAGAAAATATATAGCTTCAGGAAAAGAATGGCATTTGGGATTTAGGAGTACAATGAAATTCTACTGTCTTTTATTTATATTTTCTTTGAATTGCCATTTGCTTGACTTCTCAGAAACTAACTTGTTCTAACTCTATTTCATATAGCCTCTTTAAATAACTAGGACCAAATAATGTCTTCATCTCTTCCTCCAAATGAATCCTAATCCCAGAGGAGTAGGTGAGAATTTGAGATGTGGTTTCAAGTTACTACTTTACCCCTAGCAAGGTATGGTTCTGGGGCAGATTTTTGACCCTCTATCAAGTCACTGCTTCCTCATTCAAAAGGAAGGCTGAAAAATGCCTGTGGAATCCTGAGAGAGTTATGAGAACTAAATAAACCAATGAAAAACAGAGTGCATGCCAGCTATTAGGACTAACACTACAGTGCCTGAAATCTCAACGGAAAGTACACTAACTCTGCAGTGCCTAGGATGCCCTTAAGGTACTCCATGCTTTAACACACCAGGAAAGCAATGTAAAGAGAAGATAACAGATTTGCCGATGTGACACAGCTAGAATGCGGAACACAATTAGGAGTGATGTTTGGTATAACACTACTGTGGGAATACAACCATGCCCTGTACATTTCTTTAGGTACCAATTTACACAGATTGTTTAATTGCATAATTATAGCAGCCTCAAGAAGTAGATGTCATTATTGCCTTCAACTTATAGATGAGAAAGGAGGTAAATAACTGAACCAGAGATCACATAGCAGTGGAAGGACTAAAGATTCAAACTTAACCCATGTTCTCCCAACCTTAATGTTTCATAGGGTGGAACTCAATCTCTTCCCTAAAATTAATGGCTCAAGTGACTTGTACCCTCCAATGATTTTCCTAGGCTAAGTACAAACAAGGACTTCATACCAGATCCGCCATTCTTCCCCTGGAGTAGTTCCAGGATATATATATATATATATATATATATATATATCTCCATATTTACCTATGACTGACACTAGCTTATATATATATATATATATATCTCCATATTCACCTATGACTGACACTAGCTTAGAGCATCTTTGGCTCTAACAGCTAGACCATGACAATCACAAAACACAAATTTGAATATTCTCATGCTACCTTATGTGACACTATGTGTCACAGAGTACTCTTCCATCGTGTCGAATTTCAGACAATAACCTGTTCTAAACCATAAAGGTGACCAAGCCTTCATTTTATCCTATTGTTTCTGCTTACTTCTTTAGCTCCATTTCCATTATTTCATCTACTGATAAACATTAAAAACCCTTATCAGAGAACTGCTCCTAACCTTTGATAGGACACACTCCAGACAAAGCTGTGAAGCCTCCCCATACCCTCTACAGATCCCTACCTCACACCATTTCCTGTGATTCCCAAATGCCTCTCTTGAATATGAATAGCACTTTGTAACAAGCCAAGACCTTTCATTGACTATCAGTGTTCTTTGATTATCCCTGTGTTCTTTGGCACTCTGAGGATTCTAACTTAAAATATTCAAATATATTGTGAAGTCCTTTTTCAGATAACTATCTGGTATTGGTAAATAACATTCCTGTAGGGAAGTATATTTATCAGCAAAAACATAGTGAGGGTATTCATATAAAAAATAAACAACAAATACAATCCATGAAACTATGGCTGATATTTAAAAGCCTGTGCTATTATTGTTCTTATTTAATTTTAATCTAGCCAGCACTGTCAGGGGAAGATTTAAATCTTGAGAATTTTAAAGTTTATGCAAGGCGGGGTAAGGGAAACTCTTAAAAAACACAAAGTGGGAAAGCCAATGCTTTACTGAAAATAAGAAAAGGAATCTATCCTAGAGTCTTACCGACATTGACCCCCTTCTTTTGAGTTTTCTTTAGGTTGTTTGTCAGAAGTGCTTAGATGAAAATTATCCTTATCCAGGCACTGGTGGCTCACACCTGTAATTCTTGCTACCCAGGAAGCTGAGAGCTGATGGTGATGGTTCAAAGCCAGCTTGAGCAGGGAAGTCTGTGAGACTAATCCCCAATTAACTACCAAAAAGCCAGAAGTGGAGCTGTGACTTAAATGGTAGAGTGCCAGCTTCGAATAAAAAAGCTAAGGGACAGTGCCTGGACCCTAAGTACCAGCACAAAAAGAAAATTATTTTTGATCATTGAGAGCACACCATAGGAGCCTGGAAGTGAAGGATTGCAAGCTTAAAGTCTCATTTATTCCACAGGAAATCCAAATGAGGGCATGCGGTTAACTTTGTTCTCTCTGAGATTTATTTTTTAAGAAATAAGTTCCAACTAATCTAACAGATTAGCGGAATCAACCAATAGTTGTATCATTGGGTTCATTTCTCTATTCATTGGCTTCTTTCTTTCTTTCCTTTCTGCCTAGCACAATTACAGTCTTTGAAAACCCATAATTTTGATGCTCAAAATTACCTACGTACAGTGGATAAGAACAATCAGTAGAATTCATGTCATCCAGAGGACTATGGAGCACTGCCCTGTGATAACTCCGGTGCTCTGGCACTTTGCAAGTGTCGGCCTTTTATTTGGTTTGGTTTGGTTTCTAACCGCTACTTAGCTTTCCTTTGCATTTGTGTTGGCTCCTATCCCCTGTCTTCTCGCCCTGTTTTCTAGTTTGAGCCACTTCAATCTATTCATTTCAGTAAATTTTACACAGCTGGGTAGGTCTGCAGGTGGCAGCTAATGTATTGTACAGGTGGCTGCATAAATCCTGATTCATTTCATCAGGAGGAGACAGCATTGTTTTTTTCCTGGAATATGTTCAGTTCACCTGCATGAAGAGCAGACAATGGCCTGAGAGACAGAGAAGCCAGTATTTAAGGTAAAAGATGATCTTTGGCAAACTAACATTAGGATTTTATTTAAGATTTAATCTTCATAACATTTTAAGGCTGCCTAAAGCAGTGTTACTTCTTCTCATTAATTATGATCTAAGGGTCATGTGGACTTTGGCGATCCTGATTTTTCTGGCTGCACTGAGACTGGGGACTATTTTGGGAGGGCCTGCTATTTTTGTTGTTGTTGTTGTTGGTCGTGAGGCTTGAACTCTGGGCCTGGGCACTGTCAATCTGCTCTTCAGCTCAAGGCCAGTGCTCTACCACTTGAGCCACAAAGCCACTTCTGGTTTTCTAGTGGTTTATTGGAGATAAGAGTCTCAGGGACTTTTCTGCCCAGCCTGGCTTTGACCCGTGATTCTCAATCTCAGCTTCCTGAGTAGCTAGGATTACAGGTGTGAGCCACCGGTGCCCATTGAGGGCCTGCTCTTACAGCAGAACCTTAACACTTAGCTAAACTTTGTCTTTAACTATATGAACTTGTTGGGATAAATATGAGCCTTTTCCAAAAGTTGGGGGTAGGGAGAAACTATGGAAGTAAAGACAATTTCACTGGTATATGAAGGCTGTGAGAACTGACAAAATAACTGGGATTTTATTTCGTTTTAAGCAATACTGGAGTTTGAACTGGGGGATATGCTCTTGCTAGCATGGTGTTCTACAACTTGGGTCATGACTCCAGTCCTATTTTGTCCTGTTTTTTTTTTTTGAGATAGAATCTCATTTTCTACATTTCCAGCACATGATATCTACTTATTTTAGGCTTGGATGACAGGTCTCTGCCACATATCCATCCTTCCTCTGTTAACAGAGAATCTCATGGAATTTTCTACCTTAAGCCTCAATCATCACAATCTCAACCTCTTACACAGACTGGAATAGTAGGCACGCACGATCATGCTCAGTTATTGGTTGAGAAGGGGTCCTGAAAACGTTTCTGCCTGAGCTGGCTTTGACCATGATTCACCCATACTCAGGCCCCCCAATAGCTAAGATTAAAGGCATGAGCCACCATGATGTGGCTGGACCTGAATTTCTTGAGTGAAGTACACGTGTCCTTTCAAGGCTGTCTGATAATTGTAAGAACATGACATGCCACAAGCCAAGCAAATCCTACTGAAATTTTAATTGTGCTTAAACATTGAGTCTTAAATAGTTTCTACACTTCAATGCTATCTTCACATTAAACCAGCTTTTCTGAGGTAATCAGATTTGAACTCAGAACTTTGAGCTTGCTAAGGAAGTGCTCTACCACTCGACCTTCTCCTCCAGTGTTTTTAAAGTGACTTTTTAGATATGGTCTCACATATTTTCTCCAGGCTAACCTCAGACCATATCTTCCTATCAGCGTCGTGTCCTCTGATGTATCTGGGATGACAGACACCCTCCGCCATGCTCAGCTTATTTGTTGAGGCAAAGTGTCTAACTTTTTGCCTGGGATGGCTTTGAAACATGATCTTCCAGATCTCGCTCCAAGTAGCTATGATTATAGATGCAGGCCTAAAACAAGTAGCATGAAGTGTGAAGCCAAATGCTTATGCTTTCTGTAACACAATCATAGAAAATCTGGACATAAGTAGGTAATGTGAATGACAGCTAGAAACCCATGAACTTAGAAAATTAGCACCCTCTGATAGGTTTGTTTGGTGTAAAAAATATGTAATTAAGTGCTCTGTGAGATTCTAGAACAATCTTTGTATATACATCCCCATGGAAAAGGATCTATCTTTTGGAATGGATAAAGCTTGAATATATGAGAGCATTTTTTTAAAAGATGGAATTAGGTTCCTCATGAATGATAGTAATTAGAGAGGGAAGGCGGCGATTTTTCATAGTTAGGGCCTTTCAGCGAACCTTGGAGGCTGCAGTTGGCTCTCTCCTTTGCAATGGTCGAGAATTGTCCTCCCGTGGATTTCACAGTTTCCAAGTCCAGATGGAGACTGGAGTGAGCTGACAGAGATAATAAAACTTAGAATGCAAGGCCGGAGGAGCTGACAGGGATAGAGATGGGGAGGGGGAGCAGGGGCTTGATTAGAAGAGGAGAGAAGAGAGCAACAGTGGTTTCCTGTGGGTCTTCTACCTAGAAACTAGCATGGAGCTTGCTGTAAAGCCCTGGCATTTCAATTCAGTCTAACTGTTATCTGACTTTCTTACCTAATAACCCTTAGATATATCAGAGCAGCAAGAAGAAAGACCATGAGTTATCTGCTCCTTATGTATTTAATTTTCTGTTCAGCTATTTATAGTCACCTACCCTCGCTTCCCTCTTTTTCTCTACCATGAAGGGAAATAATGATCAAAAGTACGCCCTTCATAATGTGGTAATAATTTACTAAGCACTTACCATATACCAGAAAAAAATGCACTGATATCTTACAATTCATCGACAAAGTAAAGACAACTACATACTCATTTGAAGGGTAGGATAAACACTGAGAGTAAGAACAGCAGTGAAGGGCATACAGGGCTTCCTTCCATGGGCCAGGCAATGCTCCAACTCCTCCTGTGTACTGAACCACACATGCCTCATTATAGTATTATTCATTAGGCCATCTCTATCCTCTATTGATAGAAAAGGAGGCCCAAATAAAGACAGGTTCACTGCCTCGTCTTCAAAATATGTCTAGTAGAGGCAGCAGGTTAGAGATCCAAATGCTTGACAGACTAGCTTTGGAGTGCAACCTGGTAACTATTACTGGTATTCTGGTGTAACCTGGTAACTATTACCTAGACTGCCTTTAATGTGGAAATAAAGGCGACCACTTCTACTCCACTCTGCCTGAGAGTGAAGGCAGAGGCCTTTCCGGCATCACTCCTGTGCTTCTCTTGGTCCCTTGGGCAAGATGTGGTTTTATCACACTAGATAAACTTGGACAGAGAATGAACAAGGCCATGTTTTCAACTCCCTCGGACGACTCCTAGGGTTCACAGTTCTCCACTCAAGACCCTTTCCCATGGAGCAGCCTAAAATTCTAGGTCTAGACTGCCAAGAACTCTTAAATGGGCCATGATTTTCACCAGAAAGATGGTTAGGGGAGAGGTGAGAGGAAAGCCTTCACAGCAGCAGGGAGCCCCTGCCCCAGTCCCTAACCTGGGACAGAAAGAAAGCAGGGAGAAGTGGCCTCCTAAGGCCCAAGGTCTAGCAGCAGAAGGGAGAGCCCCAGGGGCCTGGAGTTCTATCCAGCAGAATCTGAGATTGTAGAGTATGTAAGGCTGCAGCCATAGACGTCACAGAGACCCAAAGCAAGAGTCTCTCACCACATCCAGTTTCTCCCTTATCAACAGCAGCCAGCCTCCCCTCTGGCTTCTCCATGACCCAATCTACATGGGCCCTGGTCCTACAGATGGCCCCTCACCGCTCAGGGCAGAGCCAGGCAGGGCAATAAGTGTGTTTGAAGATTCAGGACTGGATACTCCACACACAGCATAGGACCATTCAATTTACAATGAACGATACAGAGACGCTGGACTGCAGCCATATACCCAACCCAAATGAGCAGAGCAGTAAGAAGGAAACAAACAAACAAAAAACCCCAAACCCAACAACATTATTTTAGCCTTCATTTGTGACTTGTACTACCTCTTGAGGGACTTGAATTTTTACTGGGAAAAGATACAGTGCTGGATTAATGATTAAATCCATCTCCCATTTCAAATGACAAATGTATGGTTAAACTGTAACAACTGAAGGATTTGTATAACTCTCTCTCTCACACACACACACATACACACACACACATACAATACACACTATTCAAACTACACATGAAATATGCAGGTTAAAAAATCATCATTCTAGAAGCAACATTGTTGCAGTAGTATTCTCATTACTTTGCCTATCAAAGGTAACAACCACTGTAGTGTTACTTTGAGAATAACCAATTATTTTTATGATAATGAAGACTTTAAATGGCTCAGTAGGATATATTAGATCCAAACCATGGCTTAGCTAGTTTCTTCTGTCTTTGGAATACTAAACTGGAACGCAAGATTTAATCCTTCTAATATTGAAACATCTCTTTTGAACTTCAGAGGAAAAAATGCAGATATTTCTCATTCTGTTTTTGAGGGTGCTGAATCAAAAGTGATTTCACTTCTCTAAGGGAGAAAGCAGAAAAAAGTGAGTTTAGTCACATTCATATGGGGTTGGAAGAAACGGAGTGAATGATGAAAAGGGTGAAATGGATCAAAACTGATATATTGAACTGAAATTCCTTTGTACAACTACTTGAAGATAATTAAAATAAAATAAAAATGAAACTCCCTTGTCCAACTACTTAAAGATAATTAAAATAAAATCTCAAAAGAAGACACTGAAAATCTTCTTAAAATTATACAAAATAAACTGGATTTGACTCGTATAGATATTATACCCTCAAATAGTAAATCTCTTGATGGGATTACATTTTCTCATAGGTCCTTAAATGAACTAAAGTTTAACTTCAATATTCCTAGTAGGAACTATGATACTCCAACTGCCTTCTGAAAGGGAAACATTATGGATAAAAGGTAAAGGAAGAAAATAAAGAATACTTTCTAGACACGAGTGGTTCATGCCTGTAGTGCTAGCTACTCAGGAGACAGAGATCTGGAATATCATACTTGAAAGCCAGCCTGGGTAGGTGAGACTCCACCTCTATAATAACTGCCAAAAGTTGGGCTTGAATCATGGCTTAAGTGATAGAGCTCCAGCTGAATAGAAAAGCTAAGCAAATATGGGGTTTTGAATACAATTCCCAGTACCATTAGAGAGAGAGACAGAGAGAGACAGAGACAGAGAGAACACTTTCTAAAATCAAATGTCTTCTACAGTATCTGTATTAGACTAATTCCTTTAAAAGTGTACATTTGTTAGTCTTACAAATTCTATTTATAGCTATGAATGTAAATATCAAGATCTGTTTATTAGGGGGTATATTTCATGATGCATCCTATTTATTGAAGATCATCATTGAAAAGGTTTAAATTCAATAAATTCTCAGGCAAATAAGCTACTTAGCATAGATTAGCTTCAAATCTCAAGTTATTACAAGGAAAGAACAAGGTTTCGGGTAAAACACGTTTCTCAAACAGTTGAAGAAATATATTTATCCTCTCATACAATTACTGATGGAAACTGGAAGCAAAAGGAAATTGGCATTCAGGGCAGAAGAAAAATACAAGAAAGAAAAGCAGCATAGCATTCGATGGACCCTTGTCAACACTCTGAGAATACTGCTGGATGGTCTCAGGCACCTACTCTGTATGGATTTCAGCTCCTTGACAGTAGTATAGTCAAAGTTGATGATTTTAAACATTAGACTTCAATCGTTTATGATTCTATAAATAAATCTGTCAATATTATCCTCTTTAAAATTTAGAGCCTTCTAAAACGACTCAATGGCATTCAGATAAAGACATCCTTAGCTATCCTCAGGGAACTGAATTCAGTATCTACCTCCCCTTACCAAAGTCCCTATTAAAATGATGTAATATGTGCATGTGACCTACAAACACAGTCCCTCACACTTTAAATCATTCTTGGATTACTTCATCATACCTGATGTAATGTCAGTGCAATGAAAATAGTTGTTATATTGTATTATTTTAAGAAAATAATCTGAATATGCTCTGCATAGATAGTTTGAAAAGATTTTTTGCTGTGTATTGGTAGATTGTTCGCTCTGGAGGACTGTAGTTCAAAGTTTCCTAGACTCCAAAATAACTGGCAAAATACCTGCTGGAGGTATGGATCAAGTGGTAGAGTATCAGCTGAGTAAGCACAAGACCCTGAGTTCAAACCCCAGTACAATACTTCAATCTGAGATATTTGAATCTGTGAATGCAGGACTGTGTTTCCATAAAGCTCAATTAACTAAGGTATTCTTTTTTTATTGTGAAAATTCTGTACAGAGTAACTAAGGTATTCTTTTTTTATTGTGAAAATACTGTACAGAGCGGTTACAATTACATGGGCAAGATAATGAGTACATTTCTTATCAGGCATTGTAGCCTCCTCCTTTGTTTCTCCTTCCCACCCCTTCCTACCCTCCCCCTCCCCCCCCACCCTCCCACCCAAACCTCCTCCCCCCACAAAGTTGTAAAGTTCGTTTTTTGACATAACAACTTGTACATCTCATTGTTGCAATGGGTCCACCTGTATCCCTATTTAAACGGTTTATTTTTTCCCTTACCCTCCACAAATTATACCAACATCAAATACAGTGAAAGGGGTTATACTGTAGGGGAGGGACATACAAAGCAACAAACAAATAATCTTATAAATGTATTAGAAACAATCGCATGAAAGGAAAAAAACATTTGAATACATATCTTTCTGCTTGACTCAGACATATACTAGATATTGCAAATAAGGGAAACCATGGGACCTATGTTTCTTTGGGCCTGGCTTACTTCACTTAATATAATTTTTTCCAAGTCTTTCCATTTCCTAACAAATGGGGCAATGTCATTCTTTCTGATGGAGGCATAGAATTCCATTGTGTATAGATACCACATTTTCTTGATCCATTCATCTACTGAGGGGCATCTGGGTTGGTTCCATATCTTAGCTATGGTAAATAATGCTGCAATAAACATAGTCATGCGGGTAGCTTTAGTGTGGTCTTGTTTGTAAATATTTGGGTAAAACTAAGGTATTCTTGATAGAGAAAGGAATATATAAAGTATATCTCATAAGCCTGGACACAAAAAGCTCTAAGTCAGGCCAACATGTCTGTGCCTATGCTGTGTAAATTTCTATATGAATGACAAACTGACTGACAACATGCATTGTATAACCAATAGATAACGTTTGGTCTTCCATACTCCCTCCCAGAACTGACATGATGTGTATGTGACTAGCATGGTTGCAAAGGAGCCCAGGCCTAGTCCTTACAATTCTGAGGCCAGCATGTAGATTCCAATTACATTACAACCTTTGGGGTTACAGGCCTGTGGAGGGGGTGGGAGGTCAATTCACTCATTCCCAGGCCCCTGTCTGGGTTTATATTCATCAGTAAGTACCTCTGTGAATGAAACAGGGAAACATGAGATAGCAGATTCCAATAGAAAATTCAAAGGCCAGATAGAGAGTGTATGGCTGTAATCACAGCTACTCTGGAGGCAGAGGGAGGAAGATCATAGTTTGAAGCTAGTCAGGTAAAAGTGGGAAGCTCTGAAAGACAAAATATTTGCAAGGACACTGGGGGTATGGCTCAAGTGGTAGGTGACTTGAAAACTACAATCTCAAATTCAATTCTCAGTGCTGAACCCAAAAGAAACAGAAAAAGGAAAGAACAGAAAACACAAAGACACTAGGAAAGATACAGTGATAGGCGCAGAAAAAAAGTCACAGAAGAAAGAAGTTTTAGGTTTTAATACTTCTAACAGTGCTGTCTTTATTCTATTTTTAAATAAAAAATGCCCCTACCCATTTTCTTTTCGCACTGGGATCTCTAAATAAAGTAGCTGACAGTATAATCAACCATTTTTGAGCATCTCCTCTGTTCTGGGCATCATGTCTGTTAAAGGGTCCTAACCTTGAGATGAACAAAGTACATTCCAGCCCTCAAGAATCCCTCAGGGTTTTTATAATCCAGAGACCATCAAAACGCTTCATAAGAGTTTTCCTTACCTGTTGAGGAAGAATTAGCAAAACTGATTGTAGTAAATATTTAATTTCTCCCCAAGTGTGGTGAGTACATGCCTGTAGTCTTAGAGCTCTGGAGGCCAGGGCCATGAGTGTGAAGCTAGCTTGGGCTACATTTTGAGAGAGTGTCTCAACAACCCCACTACAAAAAAAAATTAATCAAAGATTTCCAATTTGATTTCTAGGCACAGTTAGCCTTTCAGTCTGGATCCTGGGAGGGAAGGCACTAAAGAATGGATCTATAGCTCACCTCTGGCCCCAGAGAGAAAGCCACCTTGGTGTGACAAGGGCCTGAGGTAGGAGTTGTTTGTTAAGACACCCACCCTCAACTTATCTTCAGTCCGCAACCAATGGCATTTCCCTTGGAGAATTCTCTAATCTCTAGAAATTTAACAGGACAAAAGGTCTAAAAAACACATGTTGTCTAACACAGCAATCCTTTTCAATCATTTTTATAGCCCTTCCCTTCTATAACTCATCATGAAATTGTTGTCCCTCCAATTAAAATGTATTCAGCCTGACATATTGATAGTTTCGATATTAAGTGAATTTTGGGTCACTCACATTTTACCATCATACCAGAAATACATACATTTATATATATATATATATATATATATATATATATAAAATATAAAATCAGAAGCAGCAGGAAACATTTCTCTCAATCAAAACACTTTCAAAATAGTCACACATGAATATTGTTTTGTCTTCTTTTTCTCCATACTTTAGAAAAATGCACCAAGAAGTGACTTAAGCCACTGAATTCAAATCTCATCACATAGTTCTACTTCCCTGATTCACCCCTTTCATATCCACTGAGATCAAACCTATGCAAGACACTATTATTTTGTGTCAGTGTTAGAGTTTAAACTCAGGCCCTTGCACTCTTACTTGACTTTTTTGCTCACAACTGGTACTCTACCACTTGAGCTATAACTCTACCTCTGGCATATTGCTGGTTAATTAGAGCTAAGAGTCTCAGAGACTTTTTTGGCTGCCTAGCTTAGAACCATGATCTTCAGATCTCAGCCTCCTACATTGCTAGGATTACAGGTATGAACCACCAGCCCCTAGCTGTCAGACACTTTTGTAGACACTGAATCCCTAGGATCTAATGCTGCAGCAGTAACTCACAGAATGATTAATAACTTATTTTAAAATGGTACAGTAGTGAATGTACTATGCACTCAAATCACTTCTATAGAGTTTTAAATATATATGTTCTGAGATCAGTGGCACTTCCTTGTCTGAAAGGGACATGCTCACGGAAAGAGAAAATACCCAGACCACTCTAAGCTAGCAAGCTAGAGGGCTGTACATCTTGAAAACTCCAAACCTTATTATAAAGACATATGGTGAAAGCTGTAAATCAATAACAAGAAAGAGCATTGGTTAGAAATTAGTTCTATTTCCTTTTCATCTGAGGATTCATCCTGAGATATTTCAGGGCAGGAAAAATTTCCAAGCCACTGTAATTTTATTTAATCATTCTGATCATTTCTAAGGGAGGGCTTTCCCAGCACGGGGGTGACTCTCTCCTTCATCCCTTGGTATGTCAGTTCTGTTGTATTCACAACTGTGGCTGTGAAAATCCACAGTGAAAAGAAACCATTTCAATATTGTATTAGCACAGTTATAGAGCAAAATAGTTTTTACTCAGCTTAGATTAGTGAGTCCCTCATTTAATTACAACTGGAAAGGTTAGAAACTTTTTTTTAATCATACACACATATTCTCTGGGAATTATCTGGCTTTGAAATATAATTAATCATCCTCTGTCATGCTTCTATTATATGCAGGGCTCTCCAGAGGCCTTGCTTTCTTCTTACCTCATTCATATTCCTCTGGCCTTCCTTTTCTCTGCTACCCCAGACCTCAGGTGAATTTCACCGACTGCTCAGAAATGCCTGGATATTGTTAAACCCATTTCAACCCACATTATCAGCTCATAGACACAAGATCTCTGCATATGGTTAGCCCTTCCCATATATAGTAATCTAAGTATTCACATGGACAGCATCTGTCAATGTTGACAAAAATTAAATTTCAAAACTACTGTAAATAATAAAGCAGTCATATGAAGATTATTTCTCTGGAGCATAAGCTACCAGTAAACACGATTTGCATATTGCGCTTACAGCTGTTTCAACATGAGCTGTTTGCTGTGCTTCATTAAAATGATTTGTCAGATTCAAAAGATAGTTGGAAGTTTGTGTATAGAACTGTGTAAGGAAGGAAATTTTTTTAAGGCTACACATATGGTATAAGAATAGTAAATTGATCTGAAGGCTGGGACTGTAGCTCAGTGATGAGTGCTTACCTACCACGCACAATGCCCCGGTTAGATCACCAGCCCTGCAAATAACAATAGTACCAATTATAGCAATAATAATAATAATAATAATAATGTGAATTTAGTAATGCATACTTCAGAGGAATTTGAGCAAGAAATCACTAGGTTTTGAAAGCATGGGATTTCACTTTTAGTTCAATTCCAAACCCATACTCCAGTCCCAGAAAAGCCCCAAAGATGTCCCAGATACAAGTGCCCAGAAATGAAAACCATTTAAACCATGTAAACCATCCTAAGCTCCAAGTGAGAAGACATCATGGTTCTCCATACCAGCTGACCCAACAGAAACAAACATGTGCCTAGCCAATGCAGCAGCTACTTACACTGGTCCACAACAAGTTTTCAATGGAATCAGTGGAGTTTGCTAATTCTATAGCTCTCCTCCCATTCCATCAGCTTCCAAGAGGAAGTCATCACTTATTATTCCATGGGACTGACACAGGGTATGTCGATTGACCTCCTATCTTCCAAGAGGAGATGAATTAAACTTTCTTAGAAAAAGGGTTGAGATCAGATAATCAATGATTTCCAGAGGGTAATATTACATGATTTCCCATTAATATAATTCCTTTGTATCAGAAAAAGGTTTCTTTTACATGTCTAAATGATGGTTTTTCATAATATGTTCTATTCTCTTTTCTCTTTATGTTGTCATGTTCATAGTACAGGAGAATCTGGATAGCCATCCCAAACCCCAGGCCTAACCAGAGTACGTCCTGCATCAACCAAGGGCTTCCAATTACAGACTACACATTCCTTCAAGGACTATTTGTGATCTGAGGACAGAAGCAGCTCATCTTCATTAGGATGGAGGGGATACCATGAGCTTCTCTCAGCCTAAGTTCTAGATTTACAAATAACTTTTTGTAAGACTTTTTAAAATAAGTTTTTTTATTGTGAGAATACTGAACAGAGGAGGGTTACAATTACATGAGCAAGGTGATGAGTCTGTTTCTTATCAAGCATTGTTGCCTCCTCCTTTGTTTTCCCCCTACCATCCCTTCCCTCCCCCTCTCCCCAACTCCTCCTTCCCCACCCCCAGCAAAGTTGTAAAGTTCGTTTTCAACATAGTGTCTTGTACATCTCATTGTGACAATGGGTCATTCTAGTTTAAGGAGATGTATACTTGCTGACTGGTATGTGAGAGACTGCCATAGAATTAGACCATGGATTCAATACGTAGGGTAGCTTTGTCACACAGCTCTTGCATAGGCTATCATAGGAAAAGTAACAATTAAGTACCAAAATGAACATGACCCAAAGCCTGAGGAAGTAAGCAAGAAGGGCTAGGGTCACTGCAACCATACGCAGGGGCATGAGGATATTTACCTTCTGGCAGAAGAATGTGACAAAAAATATGATCTTTCTTTATGTTCATGAATATAATTCCTCCTTATGGTTTTGTGTTTGTCTATGGTAAAAATAAGGCTCATTTGGGTATTTCTGCAGATTAATACCCATGCTCTTTTATGAAAAGAAAATTATTCCTTTAGTCCTGGCCAGCAAACTTCTATAGAAACTGGCTTTGACACCATGGCCTGACAGTAGAGGGACAGCCAGTGACAAAGTCTGTGCTCTACTCACAAGTATTTAACAAGTCCTCCTTGTTAAATACAGGAAGGACCAGAATGTGGTTTGTACTTTTTTTTATTAGGGTCTCATACAGATGCTCAGGTTTTCCTGCAGAAATACATTACAGCCCAAAGGCTGATGAAATACCATCCTTGGTAAAATATCTTCATTAATTTGACATTTTTCCCTATTTTATGATAAATGTGTCTACTCTGAAGTAGATGACATATATATATCTATCACTCAATCAATCTATTCATTGATCAATACAGATCTGAATTTTGAGAGAAAATGGTAGGACACTTTTCTTCAAGGAAAGTCAGCATATGAGGAGAGTTTTCCAGTTTTCCAGACACAAGTTCACAGAAATGGAAGACTCATGTATACTACCCTGAACTCAAAGTAAGAAGTCATTATGGTTTTCTACACCAGCTGATCTGACAGAAACAAGCCTGTGTTTGGACAATGTGGCTGTTACCAAAGCTGCTTTACAACATGTTTTCTATGGGATCAGTTGAGTTTGATCAATCTATAGCTTTCCTCCTATTTCATCAGCTTCCAATAATAAGCTATAACATCTCATTGCTCAGTGGGACCGACAAAAGGGCATGTGGATTGACCTGTTTTCCAGGAGGAGACTAACGAAACTTTCTTAGAAAATGGTTGGGATCATAAAAGTAAAAACTCTGTGTCTAACTAAGCATCACTCATGCTTTGAATTCTGAAGGATAGAAATAGTTAAGGAGTGAGAAAAAAACAACAAATGATTCCAAGTAAGGAAGGTAAGACAATGCTCTATTTTCAAAACTATGTGTTTTCAAATGAGTTTTGTTGTGGTGTTTGATGTCGGTATAATTTGTGGAGGGGAAGGGGAAAAATAAATCGTTTAAATATGGATACAGGTGGACCCATTGCAACAATGAGATGTACAAGTCGTTATGTCAAAAAATGAACTTTACAACTTTGGTGCGGGGTGTGGGGGTAGTGGCAGGATTGGGTGGGGGGAGGCGGGGGGAGGATGGGAAGGGATGGGAAGGGGAAACAAAGGAGGAGGCTACAATGCTTGATAAGAAATGTACTCATTATCTTACCGATGTAATTGTAACCCCTCTGTACAGTATTTTCACAATAAAACAAGAAAAATTAAAATTAAAAAAAAGAAGAAAAGAAACAGTGTTATAAGCAATATGGTGAACAGTGAAAATTAAGTACACATACCACGCTTGCAAGCATCAAAAGAAGTAAATTATTTGAAGGAAAATGCTGTTTTAAAATAGATAAACAAGTGAAATAAAATTCCATTTTTAGGGATTAACATTGACTTCTCCAGAAGAGAAAACGTTAACTTCAAATGTAAACACCATCACTGTATCTTCTATTACGTAGAACCAGATTTTAAAATGTAATTTGAAAGACTGCACTAACAAAATCGAATTCAACAATTTAAACAAGTCTGAAATTTACCAGGAGACAGAATAACATAATAAGGAGAAAGTCATTATATATGAAGAAATAAAACTATGTATAGATTTTTTAAGCAAAAAAATCTCTTTTTGTGGATGAATTCAAATAATCATGATAAATGATTATATAAAAAGCTTCCAAACTCTTTTACTAAAGGAATTCATGATACCTTGAAGTTGGTTGGTAGTACCTTGCCTTCTCAAAATGAACAGAAATTGAAATAAAATCAATTTAAATTAGTGAATTTCAATTTACTCATTCATTGAAATAAAAACTTCTTAAAGTTTCCATTTGTAGAAAGATAGTCGAAAGGCAGGAGCATCTTTCACTCAACTGTTGGTACAAGTAAGCTTTATTTATTGGTTTATCAACAATACTGGAGTTTGAAACCAGGGCTCTATCCTTACTAGGCAAGTGCTATTCCTCTTGAGTCATGTCTCCAGTGGACAGTAAGCTTTGAATATCCCATAAAGGGGAAATAGGGTTGTTTTATAATAATTAACATATAATAATTTTATAGTAAATTTTATGATGAAAATGTACATACTCTATTATTTTCAGTAATATTTGTACAAATGTGTAGTGTTTTATGCATGTCTCAATAACTATTGTTAATAAGGTACTTTGAAAATTTCCTTGAGGAAATTTTCTAATTTGCACAGAAATACTATCTAAGCTCACAACAGCTTCACCTTCTAGGAAGCGCCTGCTCCTCCCACTGACATGAGGCAGAAGCTATAATGTCTGGAGCTGTGGAACTTCGGGCCCACCAGGGTAACACCAAGGGACTGGCTTGTGAAAATTTACAAAGGTAAAACCAGATCTGGATGACATGATTTGAATATTAGTTCACCCTCTCCCTTTCCCTTTCCTTTCCTTTCCTTTCCCTTCTTTCCTTCCTTCCTCCTCCCTCCCTTGCTTCTTTCCTTCCTTCCTTCCTTCTTTCCTTCCTTCCTTCCTTCCTTCCTTCTTTCCTTCCTTCCTTCCTTCTTCCTTCGTGTGTGTGTGTGTGTGTGTGTGTGTGTGTGTGTGTGTGTGTGTGTGTTGGCGCTGGGGCTTAAACTCAAAGCCTAGGTGCTGTCCCTTAATGTTTTCATTCAAAGCTGGTTCTCTACCACTTGAGCAGAAGCTCCACTTCCATTTCGATGGGTTTGATTGGAGATAAGAGTTTCAGGGACTTTCCTGCCAGAGCTGGTTTGGAACCACTATCCTCACAACTCAGCCTCCTGAGTAGGCTAGGATTACAGTCCTGATCCACCAGTGCCTGACTCGATTGAACTTCTTTTAAAGCCATATCTCTAAGGTGTTCTGTTTTGTGGGCTAATAAATTTCTTTTTTTATATACTTTTTTTATTGTGAAAATACTGTACAGAGGGGTTATAGTTACATGAGCAAGGTAATGAGTACATTTCTTATCCAGCATTGTTGCCTCCTCCTTTCTTTTCCCCCTATCATCCCTTCCTTCCCATCTCCACAACTACACCAGTCCACCCCCACCCCCGCGCCTGAATTGTAAAGTTCGTTCTTCAGACCTTTCCCACTGCTAACAAACGAATCCTTAATTATGCAAATACCAAAAAGAAGTCTCAATTCTGAAGAGCCTTTTCAAATGGCCAGGGGGGAAAGTACTAGCTAAGGAAACTTAGTACATTGTAAGTACATTAACAAGAACAACCAGGGATCCATTTCAATTAGATCAGGTCATGTGTATGTAGCTTTTGACCTCTTCTGCTTGTCCTAGGCATATACGAGTAGTTATAATGTACTATGATTTTTTTTGTTTCTTTGTATGTTCTCCCCCCATGGTACAACCCCTTTTGTCACTGTATTTGCTTTTGGTGTCCTGCATCTTATATATACATTTTTCTAATTTGGGGAGGGAAATAATGAAATGCTGAAATAAGGACACAGGAAGACTCATTGTAACAATGAGATGTACAAAACACTATGCTGAAAATGAACTTTACAACTTTGTGTTGGGGGGTGAGGAGGTGGGGAGTAGGGGTGGGGAGAGGGAGGAGGTGGGGAGGTGGGGAGGAAAGGGATGGTAGGGAAAGACAAAGGAGGGGGTAACAATGCTCACTAAGAAATCGACTCATTACCTTGCTCATGTAACTGTAACCCCTCTGTCTAGTATCTTTACGGTAAAAAATATATAACCAATAAAAAAGAAAATATAGATCATTGTCTTTTTTTTGGGGGGGGGGTCCAGTCGTGGGGCCTGAACTCTGGGCTTGAGCGCTGTCCCTCAGCTCTTCAGCTCAAGGCTAGCGCTCTACCACTTGAGCCACAGCACCACTTCTGGCTTTTTTCTTTTTGCTTATGTGGTGCTGAGGAATCGAACCCAGGGCCTCAGGCATGCAAGGCAAGTGCTCTACCACTGAGCCAACTTCCCAGCCCGCAGATCATTGTCTTGTATATTAAGAATGTCATTAATTCACAATAGTGAATTTAAAAGTTAAAATAGCAAATAATGTGCACATGTTTTATAGCAATTATTAAAGAATAAAATTATAATGACTATGTATTACACTAAAAAAAGGAAACTTGTGTTTGGGCTTCCCATAGTATTATTGGTTTTCTTCTATATTTGTATAAATTAGCTAATAATACGACTTTATCATAAAACAGGAACTGTTTCAAATCTCCCTTGCTTATTTATTCATTTATGAGTGCTGTCATAGAGCTTGTGTATGACTTAAATATCATAATTTAGATGAAATATTTTGGAATTAGGTGTTTTGTTAATTATTATTATAGCTTATTTTTCTTTCTCTCTCAAAATATTAGGTATATTTTTGCATACCAGGTTGATTACTTATTTCATTTTTGAACAAATATTCAGCAAATATTCCTTGAGCCTGACCTATATTCTTTGTGTTCTGGCTCAAGGATTCAATGGTGAGCAGGACAGCATGGCATTTTCTCCACTCTCACAGAGCTCCTGTTAGAATGGGACACAATGACTAAGAAAACAAATCTTCAAAGAAGTACAAGCACTGTGAAGGCAATAATCGGAGGTTGTGGGATTAAAATGCTGCAAGTAAGAAAAACATACTTTGGGAAGACTTCTGAACTTAGATACAAGTAATGAGGAAGAATGAGTCATATGGAGATGAGGAGTCCTATGGAAATGAGAACATTCCAGATCAGGGCTAAGGGCTCTGAAGCAGCAGTCAGCTTGGCATTTTGGGGACAAAGTAGTACACTCTAGTAGAAAGATGAAAAGACTTGAGCAGTAGACAGGAAGATCACTAAAGCCATGGAGGTGAGTACTAAGTCAGTAAGTACTAAGCAATTCTACTACTACCAATGCTTTCCAACCAATATCTGTTTTTATAGATGTGTGTATGTACATATGTACGAGAAAGACACCTACAGATACAGACACAGACATGGATGCAGATACAGATGCAGATAGACAGTATGACTGACTGACCATTGAGACTACTTCTGATTCCCAATTTCGATTTTTATGTGTTTTCCTTTGGATAAAAATCACTTTATGGGTAAGTCAAATTTCTTGTGCCAGTGTGTGGAAGGGGTGATGGAACCAATCTCACTGTTGTCTCTATCAACTACAATCCCCTGGTATTAGGTGAGCAAAGTTAACTGAGAAGAAGCTGTCCTTCCTGGATTGTAATGCAGTCTTCCACTTGCTCTACTAGCCATGCAAACACTTTGATCTGTTTTAGAGAGAGCACAATTACCTGGAAGGGTAGGTGGGATCATCAGGAGACAATGACAGTAGAAAAAAAAAATAGTTCTAATTCTGATAATGAATCAAAACTTTGAGGCTGACCACTTCGGGGACATGTTTCAATGAAGATACAAGATAACAGATAACCAAACAATGTGAATAAGACAGTTAACCGTTGAAGGAGGTCTCCCTGGGGCTTTCAACTCATACAATTTGAATGGATTATAAGGCATAGATTGTGGGAGACCTGAATGTTTCACGCTCAATTTCAAATTAAAAATAAATTTCCAATGTATCCCTGAATTTATTATTATGCCTGATATTACAGAGTATAATCACCCATTTTTGATTCACTGCTCAGCCATAGTAGAACTGAGGGCTTTCGCCTTTAAAATACGGAATTATTTTAGAACATTTATGAAGGATAAAATAGTCGTATTAGGAACCAATGAAGTGACAAGGGCAATTACCAGTCTGGGGTGCACTGATTAGCCATTTCTTATGCATCTAACCCTGACCTCAAGTTCACCTTCTTACATGGAGTTCACCCCTCATTATGTCTTCCGGGTCTGTAGAAGAAGCCACTCTCTCATGAATGTTTAAATTCTCCAGATGGGTCTAATATACTATATCAAGAAAGAGTAAGGGGTACATTTCAAATATCTAGTCCTTTCAAATACTTTTGCTACATAATTCAACAAAAGTAACACACACATCATAAATAGAAAACTCAAAATATTAGACCAGGGCTGATGGCTCATACCTGTATGCCTAGCTACTCGGGAGGCTAATACCTGAGAATCAGGCAGACAAATCCATGAGACTCTCATCTAACTAACCAGCAAACGCCAGAAGTGGAGCTGTGGCTCAAGTGATCGAGCAGCAGCCTTTAGGAAAAAACTAAAGTGAGAATATAAGGACCTGACTTTAAGCCCCAGTACTCAAGTGTGTGCACCTATGTGTGGGCACACGCATGTGCACACACACACACACACACACACAAATAAACCCATATATTAGAGGAAAATGGAGGCAAGTTTCTAGTAGAAGCCAAATATGAAATGTGTACAAAGCTTCATCCAGTAAATTTAAGAAAATTAACATGTCCTATATTCCCACATCTAGGCATTGCTGAGACCTGTCAAATTTAGAGTCAATCTGTAACTGGATATTTAAGAGATTGCCTTATCTATAAGACTATTGTATATCAGCAATAGGATAGGACAAAAACCATCTTATTTTTTAATTCCAAGACTTTACTAATGTTTCCAATGCAAACTAGCCCAAATCCTAATTTTTGAAAAATGAAATACAAATAATTATTTAAGTGGCTTGTCTCATCATTTTTATACAAAATGAGTTGGTATTAGAAATGTGAAATGGAGAATAATAGCCACAATTGTGTGGTATTCGTCAGGTACATTGCTATAGATTTGTTAGCATATGTCATTTCAATTATACATTCTATCAGTAGCCTCTTACAAATAAAATAACAGAAACCCATAGAAATCAAATGGCTTTTGATCAGCCCCTGCTTGATCCAAAGATTTTTGTGAATCATTGCAAAATGAGAGAAGAAGCTGGGCATTGGTGGCTCATGCCTGTCATCCCAGCTATTCAGGAGGCTGAGGTCTGAGGAGCACGGTTCAAAGCCAGCCTGGGCAGGAGAGACCGTGAGACTCTAATCTCCAATAAACCACTCAGAAAAACAGAAGTTGCGCTGTGGCTCAAGTAGTAGAGAGATAGCCTTGAGTTGAAGAGTTGAGGGACAGCACCCAGGCCAAGAGATCAAGTTCCATGACTGACAACAAAAAAAAAAGATAGAAGAAAGCATTTTAAATGCTTTCCCTGGAAAGAAATGGTAAATGTTTGAGGAGACATATATTAACTTTACACATTAAATACTGCATATATGCATGAAAACATCATGGCACCCCATTAATATGTACAAGCTCTATGTTTTTTATCTGTTTAAAATCGATTATTAATGATTAAAGTTTTCCTATAAAAAGAGGCAAATATTTGGTAGAGAGTGGTGAAAAGAGGAAAATTAAGCCATCGTTAGTCTCAAAGGAAACTAAAATTCACCCTAGAGTACACTCTAGAGGAAGATTCACTCCCTCCCACTCCAGCCGCTGGCCAGAGCTTCTTTTGCACTGTGGTTAGTAACAGTTAGCTTAGCTGCTATCTTGGACAGTCTAGGCCACAGCACAACAGCTGAGGTCAAATATCCTGGAGACAAAAAAAATATCAACTGTGGTTGAACCTTTCATATAAAATATCTGCAGAGATTAGCTTTAGCTCCTCTGGGTTCTATACCCATTCAAGGATGGGGCTTTGTATGAATTTGTATGAGACCAAATTTAAACCATGAAGTCAAAATATATTTTTGAGAGCATGTCAATTTAAATGCATATATACATATATAACCACAACTGAAGTTACAAAAATAAAAAGAGTGTTTATGCATGTGTGAAAACTAAACTCTGGCAAACTCTCTGGGGTGGAAGGCAAGCCTTGGATGTTTCAAAGTTAATAGCAGCCTGATAATTACTGTCATTTAATTAGAAATTTGCAAGGTCAAACCCAGAGACTTCTTATTTCCCTCTGGGCACTAAGCACATTAGAAAAAAACAACCCACCATAAAAAAAAGAAGAGATAGAAAGGTATAATGTGATACAGTTTTATATAAATACTGCTGCCTAAGTACAGACCAGAAGGAAGTCTCACTAGGTAAATACAGGTTGCCTGTTTTCATCAGCTGGATCTTTTCTTAGATTCTGATAAGTTTCCTAAATCATATCTTCTCTGCGCCAGCAATATCAGACATCCAGCTCTTACATGAAATCACATTTTTTCCTTTTATTCTCCTCTTCCCATCATCAAATCCCTGTACTTAATAAGTTATGCCCAATTAAGTCTTTTCAAAGTTTTAAATCTATGTCTCATCACATAAAGCAGTAGTTTAAGGGCCATATTTACATGTGTTTAAAATTTATAAGTGTGTGGTATTATTCTCATCCCCAGTTAATTGGAAGAGAGTGAGATATGGACCCTCTCCATAATATGGGTCAATTCCCACAGCCAGGGAGTGATGGAGAGGATGACCATTCTCCTTGATTCAATATTGGTTTCTTAACCACGTTTGCTTCTCAGTATTCATGCTCCATAGTACTTCCAGTCCATTAGAGGTAGAAGGCAACTCCTTCCCACTTCCACTCTTCATTGGAATCATTAACTACTTATGCTGCTTAGGAAATGTATTAAGGTATTCCTTCAATGCTCAGGGATCTAAGGTGCCTAATACTTCTTTCTAGTTGGCAAATAGGAAATCCCTTCTTCCCTAAGATTTTCTTATACGTTGAATTGTGTCACCCCAAAAGATGGAGGGTCCCAACCCTCCACCCTCTAAGTGTGACATTGCTTGGAAACAGTCTCTGCAGATTTAGTCAAGTTAAAATGAAATCTTTATGATGGGATAATACATGTTCATACTAGTTTTCTTCCTTATAAGAAGAAAAGAGGTGGGCACCAGTGGCTCATGCTTGTAATACTAGCTACACAGGAGGCTGAGTTCAGAGGATCACAGTTTGAAGACAGCCAAGACAGGAAAGTCAATGAGACTCTTATCTCCAATTAACTACCAGAAAACCAGAATGGTGCTGTGGCTTAAAGTGATAGAGCATTAGCCTTGAACAGAAAAGCTCAGGGCAGAACTCAGGCTTTGAGATTAAGCCCCCGATCAACAACAACAATAAACAAAAAGGAAAATATCAAGAGGCAAAGCTCAAGTGATAGAGTACCTGTCTGGAAAGCAAAAGGTTCTGAGTTAAGGAGAAACCATCAGAATCAACAGATGCATAGGAAAGGCATCATCCAGTGACAGAAGCAAAGATTACTGTGATCCCACTGCACGTTTAAGAATAACATCCACAATTCCATGGCCACTGCCAGGGACTAGAATGAGGTAAGGGAGGACTTTGCTAGGTCATGGCTCTTTCAACTTGGCCAAGATAGTTTAATGATGTTCCTTCTTACTTCCCCACACAAGCACCAGCTGTCAGTCATTTCGGGCTTTTGCCAGCTTTCAGTATTGGCTGAGTCTCCAAGCTAGTGTTCTTCCCAGTGATGACACCATTATTGTAAATAGTGCAAGGGATAGTCTCTTTGATTTTTTAAATCTATCTTTCCAGAGCAGAGGTGGACTCCCTGCTTTGACCTCCTACTTTACCCTTTCTGGTCCCAGCCTCAGAGTTACTTTGCTCCTCACCACCTGCTAGACTTGCTTGAGTTTATTGTTCATATTTAGAACTTTCTCTTGAGCTTTGCTAACACTCTCATTTTTTGAGTTATATTTGATCTTGGTTTTTTCCCCCATTCTTTTTTTTTTGATATAGCAAACTACTCAAAGATTGTTCAAGTGAATTTAAGATGAACAGGATACCACTATACAGCTATAAAAACAAAGATGGAATGCCCCAGTTTATATAGTGTCCTAACTCTAACGTAAGAAAGATGGAAATAAAATTGCATATTTATATTGCTTCTATTTTCAAGAGGAATTACTAAAAGAAAAACAGAGGAAAATAGTAAATGTGACTGTTTATGGGGCAGAGAACAGAATGAATGTGCTTACAGTTAGGAATTTAATGTTTCATAGAAAATCTCTTAATATTATGAATTTTTAAGACAAAACGAATACTCTGTCCTCAGAGGAAGACATGACAGAGTTAGATCTTATTGACATGATTCTATGGTAGCCCTTTGGTATCTATAAATTTATGTAGCAAGTAAAACACAGAGATAAAAACATGTGCATGCTGAGCATAGAGGAGTTCAGCAGTGTATTATGGATGTTGGATTCCTACTTCCCACAATGCTGTCCAATTTGCACTAAACAGAGGATGTCTTTTGACACACTGGAAATTTCTACTTTATCCCTTAAACTTCTTATGTGTCCCTTTTGGTTTGAGGGAATGATACAACTTTTACCTTGCTTTGAGGGAGAAAGATTATCACAAAATTAAAGGTGGAAAAATACTAAGCAGATCACACAATGATTTCAACAAAAGTGAAGGTAACACAGGACTGATTTATTGTTTATCTGAGCATCAACTAAGCAATATAATATGAATGTGGGAACTTAAAAATCCATGTTTTTAAATTTTTCTTTTGATTTTTAAATTATTTTTGACCATGCTGGGTCAAAACCATGTTAGAAATCATGAATTAAATGAGATCATTGAATATACAGAAAATTAAAAAGGAAGAGAACTGCATACAAAAACTTGGTTAAGTATACATTGTAATTAAGAGTTTTGCACCAATGTCAGTTCCTTGGTGTTATTAAAAATTGGTTCTATAAGCTGTTATCATTGGGAGAAATTGGGAAAGGATTCATGAAAACCACTTGCACCAATTTTCTTGTGTCTAGATTATTTTAAAATTAAAAAGTTAAATCCAGACATCACAGACTTAAGTCTCAGAACATTTTTGAAAATTAGCATTCTTGAAAAGAGGAAGTAGACTACTTCTAATGTAATAAAGAAGGTAAAAAGAAAATGCTATGCTCTGGTAGAAACGGAAGGATCTAACCATCAGTTCAATGGGGAATTCAGCAGCAGCAGAGCAAGCAGAATGGCTTCGTGATGGGCTGAGTTTACCAAGAAATGAGCTGTTCTTCCTTGCCTTATTTTTCCATCTGGCTCCTTCTTAATCCCTTTACCCCTTCTCTCTGGGTGGTTTCTCTTTCTCTGTGACTCTCTTCTCCAATATTTCTCCTTGTGTGTCTCCTCCTTTCTTTCCACCTCTTTTTTCTTCTTTCAGTTTCCATGTCTTTGTGTTTTTGTCCCTCCTTCTATTCATTCTATTCCTTCAACTGCAAGATGATCTATTACCATCTCAATCCTCTTCCCTGGCCTTCTTTTCCTGTCCCTTTGATTTCATTCTTTCTCTTAATACCTCCCTCCTCCTATAGCTTCTCAGTACTTTGGGAATATAATGGATACCCATTTGTTTGTGGTTATTTACAGCCCCTCTAAACCCTAATTCTGCAGTTTCTCACTTCCAGCTATTCACACCAATGAATTACATATTGATCCCTCGTTGAAATGCCTACAAATAATATTAGCACGTTCTTTGGAAATGGTGTCAGGCTCTATCCTCTGCCAAGATGGCAGTGGCACTGGTTCACTGTGTTCATCAGGAACTGTGGTGTGGGCTATCTGAGAAGGGGTAAAGGAAGAGTCATATCTCCTCTGCCTAAAAGCATGAAAAAAAGACTATCAACTAAGGACAAGAAAAAAAAAGTCTAAGTAATGAACAAATTCAACCTGAGAAAAAACATTTCTCCTTTACTTCTGTAGTACTCCCAATGTATAAGTAGTATTGATTGCAAAAGATTAGAAATCAGACCAAGCACTAAATAAATGAAACATCAGATAAAATATCACTATTTAAAACTGCTAGATGGTCTGACCTTATTGTGATAATTGATTCAATTAAGTTCCAAAAGAAAATAAATAGTCACAAGAAAGAAAGCAAAAGGGACATCATGAACAGATAGAAATATTCCTAAAACAGAAGACCCGAAACATTTTAAAAAGTATCCCAAAGCCCATTGACATCAGAAGAAGAAATTTGTGCTATAAACTTGTATTAGATAATTTCAAAAGTGACTAGCAATATCAAGTACTCTATTACTGTCGGTATTATAAATAAAAAAAATTTAAATACAAAGAAACACTCAAAACTGCATTTCTAATGCCATAGTTTCCAGATTTTATTTTTATTTATTTTTTCCTTTGTAAAGAATTAATTCTTGGTAATAACCATAATATGGGTCCCTTCCCTGACAACAAATGGACTAGTAGATGTCCCTAGAATTTGGGCCACCTCCCAGCTGCCTTTGCCCTATCTCGCCCACAGTTAACCCTTCTCATCATCCTGAGAGGATGCTACCTAGCTGCCTACTTCTCATTTGCATCAATCTGGAGAAGAAAGGGATGCAGAGCTCATTGCCTAAGCCTGCCCACTGTTGGTGATGCTGGATATCAGGCATCAGCATCACAATATGCCCTGTGGTGGAGTTCTCTAGGGGGCAAGGCACCCTAGCCTCTGCTTGGGCAGGTTCCACATTATCTTTAGGCTGCAAATCTTCAAGACCTTTCTGCTCCTCCCTAAATTCAGTCTTCATGGGGCCTGATGAGTCTGAAGTGGCATCAGCAGCAGGGGTCTTGGTGTCTGCCAGCATCTTGCCCGGAGGCTCTCTGTGCTTTCCCCTGCAAGGACCAATAGCAGCTCCTGGAGCCCCTTCTTCTCCCTCTTCTCCTGGGACAGTCGGTGGATGCACTCATCTTTCTCCTGACACAGCTCTTCCAGGACTTCCATTTGTTCTTTACAGAAAAGGATGGACTCTTCAATGGTGTGGATGTGTTCTGACAGCTGGCTGCATCGATGTTGGAGGTCATCCCCTTGACTCTGAAAGTCCACCTTGTCAGGCAGGTTGTGGATAAAGCAGATTTGCAGCTGCTTCTTGGGTACCTCTGTGTCCTACTTCCTGTCCCCAGACACACCATGTTCCAGCTCTTTGGGAAGAGAGCCTGTTGCTCCAGCTGGCATTGGGCTGCCAGGTTGGCCAGGCACCTGCAGTGGGCCTCTGTTCCTGCAGCTGCTTGCTGAGTTTTACCTTATTTGATTCAGCAACTGATAGCGCTTCAAGGTAAAAATCCCTCATGGTGTGTGGGTTCTCTACATCCTCTGGGAGAGTCATGTCAGGGGGAGCTGCTTTCTCACACTTTTCTTCTTCATTGCTCATCCTTCGCCTTCCCTAGGGAAAGCCAGGAAGCTCAGCTGGGCCTGCAGTTGCTCTTTCTGTTGTTGGGTTGCTTCCAGGCACTTCAGAGTGGCCTGTAATTTTTGAGGCACTGTTCGGTCCCCCAACTTGGTCTGTCCCTGCACTTGCTTCAGCTGCCCCAGTAGGTGGGTCTGCCTGCAGGGCCTCCTTCTCAGAGGTCGGCTGCTGATTGGTGGCCAGGTGCTGTTCCCAGGCAGCTCCGAGCTCCTGCAGCTGGGCCAGGGGACTGCTCCTGCAGCTCCGGCAGATGCTGAGCCTCTTGGCTCTTTGTCTCAGCCACCTCTTTCCATTCTTCTAACATCTCCTCTCGTTGCTCCAGCTTCTCTTGCAGATGTCTCTTCACCTGCTGCTCTGAGTTCAAGATGCTGGCGAGCTCCTCCTCACTGCTCACCCAGTCGAAAGCATCCTGCAGCTGGGCCAGCTCTCTGTTGTGCACAGGTACACATCTAAGTCTCTCAAAGATCTTGTGCTGAGCCTCGGCATGCTGATCCCATTCCTTAGCCACCTTCTCCAGTATCCACAGCTGCTCCTGCTGCTCCAGGTTCTGGAGACTGAGGCTCTGGTTTTCCTGTACCTGGATGTGAAGTTGTTGTTCCAGGTTCTTTAACTCCTTCTGTATCTGGTAGGACTGAGCCTGCAGCTGCTTCTCAACCTGAGATGGTCGTGCAGGGGGCTGCAGCTCTGCCAGCTTCTTTTTCAGTTCTGCCAGGTTGGTCTCTAGGTCTAGCTCCTGTGTCACCTCTTGCTTTTTCTTCTCTCTCTGTCCATCTGCTCAGACAGCTGCTGGACCTTCTCCTTCCACATGGACCTCTCTACCCTCAGGTGCTCTGTAAAAGCGTCTCTCTCCAACTTTAATGCTGTCACCAGCCTCTTCAGGTTGCCTCGTTGTCTTTTCAGCACTGCTCACTCCACTAGTGCTTGTTGAAGCTTGTGAATTCTGTGCTTCATGTTGATCCTCTGTGTCCAGAGCACTTCCAGCTTCTCCTGCAACTCAGTGTTCACTTCCTCCAGGTCATCATAGCTTCTGGTCTTTTCCTGGAGCTGAAGCTTGACATTATTCACATCTTCTATAAGCTGTAGGTTCTTTCCAGTCTCATTCTGTGTGGTGGTGATTGCAGACAATGCCATCTCTAGCTCTACAACACGCTGCGGTGCAGCCTTCAGGCAGCTGGTAAGATCTGCATGCTCCATTTCTCTTTCATTGGCTACCTGTTGCACGTGGGCCAGGGCAGATTGTAAATTGCATTCTTCTGAAATCAACATCTGTAGTGATAGCTTGTGGATTTCCAACTCTGTTTTCAGTGCTTCTTGCACATGGGCTATCTTCTCCTTCTCTGTCTCCTGCTGATCTTGCAAGTCTTTCTTTTCCTGCTTCAGTTGTTCAATCTCACTGCAGAGCTGCTGGTTTCTTATTTTGCTAGAGTCCAGGGCAAGCATCAGGTATTGGTAGCACCTCTCTAGATCCTTGGTGTTATTGGGACCCATGACACTCCTGGTAGCTCTGACTGTGTCCAAAGGTGGGGGAGACTCAGGGTCAGCGTGATCTTTGGCTGGACCCTCAGTTGAATTATAGTTCCTTGTGGTGTTTGTCTTGGGTTACCTCTATTTTTAGTTTTCTTATTTTTCTTGAATTTTGCAGGTCCATCAGAACAATTCTTCTGCTGGCATTCTTGCAGTAGACTCTTTCCTGCAGCTATTTTTTTTCGTCATGTTTATTTGGACATCCCTGTGCTAGGACGGGAAAGATGAGCAGGCCACATTCCCAGGCTCTCCAAAATCACCTCTGTCCTCACAATCACTAACAACTTTGTCTATTGCCTACTGTATCTCCAAAGTCACCTTGATTCTCTCACTTACCACTCAGCCACCTCTACCTTCCTCAACTGCTGGTAGTGGTGTAAGCCAACAGAGGGAATCCCAGTGCTATTAGGCAGCATGGATTAAGGCGTTGTTTCTAGAAGGCCACTGTGGACTTAGGGCAGCGGCAGATCCTCAGTCCCTTGACTAAGCAGCTGATCCTGAGCCCCCTTTGGGCCACTTGCCTAGGGCACTCTTCTGCCCGCTCTTGGCAAGGCCTCGCTGCTCCAGTGTGGCCTTCAGGTTGGTCACCTGCAGTGCCTGAAGAGGCTTCCCGTCCAGAGTCACATCATCCGGCTCTGCCATCTTGCATGAGGTACTCCAGTTTCCACATTTTATTTCCCATCAAAGTCACTTATGAAATGTTTAAAAGGTAAAGAAAACTGTGGTCAATCAGAATCTCCAGGAATTGGCAGTAGTGGTGGCTGATAGCTCCATCATGGAACATCCTCTAATTCATTGCCAATCTTCCCAGGGGATCCAGATGAGAATCCAAATCTGAGAGTGACCCTCCATGCAAATTCTTTATTTGCTTACAAGATAACAGGTACACGAGAGTCCAACCACAGTGAATGAAGCCCAATACTTCATTGGCTTGGGTATTCAATTGGATCCTTATGGCCCCTTCTACCTCTTCTGTGTCACACTGGATTATATACCTGCTTGCGTCCTAAGCTCTAGCTTTATGGCCTTGCCTTGACCCTTTTGGATATGTTAGGATATCTTCCATGTCAGAGCCGAAGCACATGTCATTGCAGGTCAGTGGATTTCCCGCCCCCCTCCTTCTCTTCTATGGCTAAGTTAATAACTGTATATTTGCTAGGTCTCATTTGAATAAGAGAGGAATTCATGACTTCTCCAGTTAGGTCATTTCCTGTAAACCTTATAATATCATTACTTTTCCTACTTGGCAACTTTCTACTGTTAAATATTCTTATTTGATTAGGTGATGCATAGGTCTCCCTAGTGATGGCCATGTCTCTAAAAGAGTAGCCATATCTCTGTTTGTTCACCAATGTACTTCAAATGCCCAGTATAATGTTTGTACCTTGGAAACACTCAATGCATATCAGGTCTATTAATGTAAAGATGCACCATTGTGTACTGAAAGAAGAGCTCAGGTCAATAAGGACCTAAGAATCAGTTGGTTGACAGCCAAGGATAGAGAGATTTTTACATTAATACCTTTTTTGAGTACTTAAAAATCACTTGGTGTCTTGTATTTTTTTAGGGTAATCTTTAGGTATTAACTTGTTTTCATCTTTGTATGGCTGCTTAGCATGAATACATTTGGCTTGATTTTCATCAAAATTCCAAGACTATATTTGGAATTATGAGGTCAAAGAAGACTTCAAAAAACATAGGCATATACTAGATATTGCAAATAAGGGAAACCATGGGACCTATGTTTCTTTGGGCCTGGCTTACTTCACTTAATATAATTTTTTCCAAGTTTTTCCATTTCCTAACAAATGGGGCAGTGTCATTCTTTCTGATGGAGGCATAGAATTCCATTGTGTATAGATACCACATTTTCTTGATCCATTCATCTACTGAGGGGCATCTGGGTTGGTTCCATATCTTAGCTATGGTAAATAATGCTGCAATAAACATAGTTGTGCTGGTAGCTTTCGTGTGGTCTTGTTTGTAAACATTTGGGTAAATGCCCAAAAGTGGGATTGCTGGGTCATAGGGGAGCTCTATGTGAAGTCTTTTGAGGAACCTCCATATTGCTTTCCAAAGTGGTTGAACAAGTTTACATTCCCACCAACAATGAAGTAAGGTTCCTTTCTGTCCACATCCCCTCCAGCATCTGTTGTTGTTAGATTTCTTGATTTTTGCCATTCTAACTGGAGTGAGGTAGTATCTCAATGTTGTTTTGATTTGCATTTCTTTTATGGCTAGGGATGTTCTAATATATGTATGAGTCAAGCGGAAAAGTTCAGATAATGTGATGCTAGGAAAATGAACCCTTAGGTATGTATTTTAATGTTTTTTTCTTTCATGCATTTGTTTCTAACACATTTATAAGATTATCTCTTTGTTGCTTTGTATGTCCCTCCCCCACAGTATAACCCCTGCTTTTACTATATTTGATGTCAGTATAACTTGTGGAGGAGATGGGGAAAAACAAGTCGTTTAAGGATACAGGTGGACCTGTTACAACAATGAGAAGTACAAGTTGTCATGTTGAAAACGAGCTTTACAACCTTGGTGGGGGGGGGGGGTAGGATTGTGTGGGGGGTTGGGGGGAGAGGCTGGGAAGGGATGTGAAGGGTAAACAAAGGAGGAGGCTGCAATGCTTGATAAGAAATGTACGCATTATCCTGCCCATGTAATTGTAACCCCTCTGTACAGTGTGTTCACAAAAAAAAATAAAATAAAATATATTAAAAAAAAAAAAAAACATAGGCAGTAATTCACCAGAGAGGTTTCAACTAAAATTCAAAGAAGATAAACATGTAGATGGGTAGAAAGTTCTAGACTGGAACAATAAGTATGGGCCTTAAATATGAAGCTAAAGTTTACGAAGGTATGAGAGCCACATTGCTAGTATGTTAATGCTGTGGCTCATGCTGCCCACATAAATCCAGGCCTGTATTCTCCAATAAGAAGTAGTAATAATTACTGAACTTTGCAGATTGATTTCTCTGAGCAATAAAGGAACTCATGCACCATAGATAGCTAGTTTGATTTCTTATCAAAATAGAACAGAAGCCCGTTACTTTGGTTGGAAAGTGTTCTTCTTCACGTGTACTGATTTTTGTGATAGAAACAAAGCATGTTATCTGGGGTGTTAGCTGGGCCTGTAATCTCCTATAAGCTACTCAGGAGGCTCAGATATGGAACATAGGGGTTAGAGGCCATCCAAGGCAAGAGAAGTCTATGAGACTCTTATCTCCAACTAGGTGATTCAAGGGTAGGGTAGCCTCCAGCATAAAAGTTCAGGGACAATGCCCAGGCCCTGGGTTCAAGACCCAGGGCTAGCAAACCCCAAAAATCTAAAAACAAAATAAAACAAAAAAAAAGTAGAAAAACAGAGAAATCTTTGGAGCAAGAGAATACACTTTCCCCTTTCTCTTTCTCAGTGTGGGGCACAGAGGTTAGACAATTTAATATGCTAATTTCCTTTACACACACATATACACCCCGCTGTGATCATGTTGATCCTTAAACTTTCTCAAAAGACTTACAAGTCTATATTTAATCTAAAGTACATCTTAGAACTTATAATCAAGATAAAAACAGTGATTTTTTTTAACAGGAAGTATGATAAAGAATTGCTTTAAAAAGCTCTCAACCCACTGTCTCCTAACTTTAGGATTTATAATCATCATTGGCAGTAGGGAAGACATTTCCTTCTGCTGCCACAAATGCTATAGAATCTGGCTCAAAATCCCTCAATAATTAACTCTTTCCATATTATTCAGTTAGATTTCAAATGTATTGTGTTTTCATTTCCTGTGACATCTCCCTGGACTGTTTTATTTTGCATTGCCCCTTTCAACTCTTACAGCTAATTTATGGGCTTAGAAGACAGGCTAAAGGAAGCGAAAATGAAGCTCAGAGCGGGTAAGTAAATTGTGTGAAGACACACAGTGAGTAAAGGGAAACTGGAAGATTCAAACCTGTAGAGCTAAAATTTAGAATTAAAGTGAAGAATGTTATAGAGACTTGCATTTTCCTTATAGTTGGCACTATTAGTCTGAAGTATACCGTTTGAGTCATATTTCAAAAGAACTGTGCACAAAATATGGAGACTTAAAGTTTGAAATTTTGAATTTAGAGTTTCCTTGTTCATTAGTACATAATTTGACAATGAGCAATATTCTGAAGTATTTCCTGAAGTACAGGAAAGCCCCACCCCACCCAAATTAGCATCAATGAGAGGCAATTTTCTTAAACGCTGAGAATATGTTTTTGTAATTTTCTCCTGAGTATATCCCTACAAATGTTCAAAGATAGTACCTCTTAATTAAAGAAAAAACTTTGTAGAGAGATTCTCTGGAGGGGGAGGAGTGGGGGAGCAGTGTCAAGGTTTGATTTACTCCCTAACCTCATTCTTTCTGTTCTTTTTCTTTTTTGATTGTGAAAATACCATACAGAGGGTTACAATTACATGGGCAAGGTAATGAGTACATTTCTTATCAAGCATTGTTGCCCCCTCCTTTGTTTCTCCTTCCCATCCCCTCCTATACCCCCCCTTCCCCCTTCCCCCCTTCCACACCCCCCGCCCCCCGCCAAAGTTGTAAAGTTCGTTTTTCCACATAACGTCTTGTACATCTCATTGTTGCAATGGGTCCACCTGTATCCCTATTTAAACGATTTGTTTTTTCCCTTCCGCTCCACAAATTATACCAACATCAAATAAAGTGAAAGCAGGGCTTATACTGTGGGGGAGGGACATACAAAGTAACAAAGAAATCATCTTATAAATATATTAGAAACAATTGCAAGAAAGAAAAAACATTTGAGTCCTTATCTTGGGCTTCATTTTGCCTAACATCAACTTCTCTGACCTTTTCTGCTTGTCTCAGAGATATCCCTAACCTCATTCTTAACAGGGGTTGGAGTGAGCAGTGTTTTGTTGGGTCTCAAAATGAAAAGAACCTTTCCCAGCACTCTTCTCAAACTGGAAACGACTCTTTTCCCTTGCAAAGCCCTGAAGACCTGCCACTATGTTCTATCTTCCATTTCCACTGAAAGACCAAAGATAATAAATGCAATTGTTTTACAACAAGAGTAAAACCTCACATTTGATTAAACACATGAGCAAAATACCAAGTTAAACCCCTGTTATGCGCAGTATCTCATTTAATCCTCACACAAGCCCAGAGATGAAGATGCTACTGTTCATCATTGGTCATGCTAGACAGTTGGCCTATGACAACTTACCTAGAGAAAAGTAAGAATGGGTTTAGAACTCTGGTCTATGTGAGTCCACTTTTTTTTTAATCTATCAGATTTCAATCATTGCCCAAGATAATCAACATCAGAAAGCACATGAAGATCTAAATGTACTGCTACCTGTTTTCAGTGGATGACTTTTTCTCCCAGAAGGAGGTCTCTAACCCTCAGTATACTGTTACACCATCAACTATGAAAGGGTGAAGCACATTTAGTTTGCAGAAAAGTCAGTCATTTGCAGAAATTTTCTAGCTTCTATGTTGTAACTGTTAGTACAAAGCTGGAAACTAGAAGCATTCAAAACAAAAGAAAAAAGAAAAGTAACCAAGCATCCTTTATGCTAACAGTTTAGCGAAGCTATAAGGTTGAGAATGTAGCTTTGGTGAATTCATGAGAAAATGGAAGGAAAGTAATCAATAAAATGCCTCTTATTCTAACCTGCAAATGCAATAAGGAAGTGATTGCTTTTCCTCATAGCTTGCACATGGTTAAAAGGAAGACAAGCAAAAGACAATGAAAACACTTTTATGAGACTTCAACCACTCTGTGGTTACCTACTTTCTTTCCTGCATTGGTCTAAAATTATTTCATGCATGCAACTGCTTCCCATATGTTTAAGAAGAGAATATTATATGCCTGGAACTATATTATTTTCCTGCTAGACTATTTGTCTTTTTAAAGTCTAGGCAATGCATTTCATTTCTGTTATTGCCTGCATAGCAAATGACCCAGGATTCTCTAAATATGCATGTGTCTACTGGAAAAGTATTTACTCTTAGTGGAATTTGTGGGTCTTAGGGTCATAGACATCATTTTTGTCCAAAATGCTTTGCATATTCTATAAACATGAACCACACTCTTTTGTAGGGATTGGATGAACTGTTCTGAGCAATGACTTAGCTTCAGGAAGTCCTTTGAATGGTAATATTTTAAATGGCTGAAAATAAAGGTCCTTGGGGTAGGAAATCTTCGGTCACAATCTATTTTTGCCACTTACTGGGTCTTTGGTCTTAGGCTAGGCTGTAGGACTAATTTGTTGATGAACTAGGTGATCATCAATACTGCCCATTTCATAGTGTTATTGTGAAGATTAAGTGAGAACCTGCCTATATAGTGCTTGGTACACCACTAACCAGGTAAAAGTAAAATGTACTCTATACAGGAAGATGTAACGTTATTCCCCAAACAACATTCACTCATTAATCGCTCATAGTTCCACTGCCAGTTGTGCATAAAACTTGACAGCATCTTATGGTCCATGTGCCTATGTAAATATAGCCTATTCTGTCCATAGGTAAGTCTATTCTACCAATACATAGGTCACATTCTACCAATGTGACTTAAAAGTTTTCAGCTCAGCAAACAGATCATAAGCCTATATTCCTGTCAGATTTAAAAAAAATCTTCACTATGGAGGAGGATAAAGCTAATATTTAATCTCTCCCCACCCCACCCCCGCCAGACTCCATCATGATGCATTTACATGCATCATTGTCTTTTTGTTTGTTTTTGTAATAGTACTGGCAGTGGAACTCAGGGCCTGGGCACTGCACCTTTTAGCATTGTTGCTCCTCTACCAGAGGAGCCACACCTCCTCTTCTGGATTTTTGCTAGTGATTAATTGGAGTTAAGAGTCTCCTGGATTTTCTTGCCTGGACTGGCTTTAATCATGATCCTCAGATCTCAGCCTCCAGGGTAGCTAGGATTGTAGGTATGATCCACCGCGCCTGGCTTGCATTATTGTTAATGATGTTCACAGTGACCCTATAGCTGTCTTCTCTATTTAAAGATGAATATACAAAAATGAAAACAAAAAACTTATCAGGGTAAAAATAAGTCATGCAATAATCTATCACCATCAAATGGAAAGTGATTAGATCTTGAGAAAAAAACAAGTGTTAAAACCCATTTTGCGATGCAGTTTTCCAGAGTTACTTGTTATAGTTGATAGGATGAATAATTTCATCTTAAAATAATTTCCCCCATGCTGATCAAGGGTTACGAATTAGTAGTTAACATATTGGAAGAGCACATTCTTTTTAAAGCACCAATATAGATATCAATTAAGTAGCAAATTAAATATACCTTCTGGCTTACGTGCAAGAAGAGAACTGGTATAGTATTAAAGAGTTTTTAACTACTGGATAGTCAGGTAATTAGGAAACTGTCAAAGCTTGTTATGTTATCTTGTAGCGGTTGGTGTTCAGAATATTTCCTGCTATTCCTAGTCTGGATGTAATGTAGTTAGTATGCAACTGCAGTCACCATAGGTTCAAAGGGGACTATTTAATTATGACTTTATAACTTCTTAATTTTCAATTATTATGACAAAAGGAATCTGCCCTTGAAAGGGCAGTGTAAAGACATTTCACCACTTGCCTAACATCATAGAAGGAGACAAATCTGAACAAGAATGATGCTGTTTTTGTTCAGTTTTAGACGTTTTGCTACAACCATACACTAATATATACATATCTACACATGCCTATGTGTCTACATACATACATACACCTATATCCATGTGCTTACCTATATGGCATGTTAGCATAGTAGTGAATGATTATGCCATGCATTACTATTATAGTGGATGCTTACAGGTGTTTTTTGTTTTTTTTTACAAGAATAATCTTAGGGAAAATAATGAATAATGTTAGGTTTAATTAAGCTTAAGAAGTGTTATACTGTCCTGCAGAATTTCTCAGAAACATAAGTAGTGTATAATATAATTTAAAGGAACTAATATATAAAATATGCCAAACTATTTAAGCAGAGTATTGCTGTTTTGTATCTCAATTGTACTAGAGTTAGGTAGAACATTCTCTGAGTTATGTTGGTATTTTGAATTTTTAAAATTTTTTTATCTTATTTTATTTTTTGCAGATGTGGGGCCTGAACTCTGGGCCTGGGCACTGTCCCTCAGCTCTTCAGCTCAAGGCTAGTGCTCTACCACTTGAGCCACGGTGCCACTTCTGGCTTTTTCTGCTTATATGGTGCTGAGGAATCGAACCCAAGGCCTCATGCATGCAAGGAAAGCACTCTACCACTGAGTTACCTTCCCAGCTCTGGTATAATGAGTTTTTTTAAAAATCCTCATTTTGGTGTCAAAATGTAGCTGCTCCAGTTCTACTGCGTGCTATTCACAAATTTAAAGTCATGGATACTCCATTTGTTAATTTAACCTAAACAAAAGAGTATTCTTTGGTTTGCTCCAAAAAATATTTTCTTTTTTTCAGTCTATTTATTTTTAATTTTGTTGGTCATGGGGCTTGAACTCTGGGCCTGGGTGCTGTCCCTCAGCTCTTCAGCTCAAGGTGAGTGCTCTACCTCTTGAACCACAGCACCACTTCCAGTTTTCTGGTGGTTCATTGGAGATAAGAGTCTCACAGACTTTCCTGCTCTGGCTGGTTTTGAACCATGATCCTCAGATCTCAGTGCCCAGTGAGCCACCAGTGCCCAGCTTTATTTTTTCAGTCTTTATTAAAGCTATAATCCCTCATCCAGTCGCTCAGATCAAGAACTAACAAAACATTCATAAGGTCTGTATTATTGGCATCTTCCATACTCTATTTGTTTGAAAACTGAAAGCTGAACTGTGGAGACATTTCAAGTAGAATCCCTTCTCTTCATTGCCACTGCCACCATCTGAAGTTTGGCCTTAAATAATTTCTCACCTATACCCTTCCAACAAAGCAATCTAGTGCTCTCCCTGCTCCAACTTTCCTCCCTCTTTTATGTTTCAGCCAGAGAGGTCCCTGTAAAATACAAACTAACTCACGCCATATTTCTTTAAGACTATTCCAGCAGCTTCTTGTGATACTCATACATCAGAATGGGTTTTGGAGTGATGGAAGATCTAACTATGAAGCGGTATAGTAGAGCTTCTACAAAGCAATAACAGAGACTCTATTTATGCCTTTGAAATGAGAATTCTTAAATGGCATGTAAAACCACTAACCATGGAGAAAAGATTAATAAATTGGACTACCTAAAATAAATGAACAGATACCACTAAGAATAATGAACATGCACTTGGGTGTGGTAGCACATGACTATCTGATCACTCAAGAGGCTAAAGCAGGGGAATTCCAAATTCTAGGCCAACCTGGACTACAGAATGAGATTCTATCTCAAAGCAAAACTAAACAAAACAACCACCAAACAAACCAGAATGAGTATGTAACATATGTAGAGGGATTTTATTATCATAAAAAACGGAGAGAAGATGCAGATGTTGAGTAGACAAAGAATATTTATGCACCTTCAAAAGCAACACAAACAGCAGGAAACAAGGCAAGAGAATATAGCTGGAGATATAAAGAGATGAGCCAGTTGCTTAAAAAAACCATACTATTTCTTCACCATGGCAAGTGATTATACACTTTGAGGTGATTCACTGAGCTGAAATGTATGATGTGTGGTTTTCACTTCCATAAACATTACCAAAGTTTACATAACCAAATACTTCCACATATGAGCTTACTTCCTTGGAGTCTGAAGTAACTTGGCCTAGTTTCAATAGTGATTGCTACAATGATCTTCACAAAGCTCCTCACTTTTTTATTTTTAGAAGATAGGCATATTTCATATTTTCCCCTAGAGGGTAGTACTAGAAGAGCATTTATGAATAAGAATTGCGTGTTTATGTACAGCATTAGCTCTCCCAGATCATGAAATAGTCATTAATAAGTCACTGAATCTGCCCATGTAGTTGCATTTAATACAGATGGGGTGGGGGTGGGGGTCTCACTGTTGCACTTTGCATAAGATGAATAAACAAAGACTCAAAGAGCAACAAGAGTATTAATATTTTAGGTATGATATTAAATTTGAAAAATAAAAACGAGCAGGGAGACATTAGCATTGAAAGCAGAGATGGAAAAAAAATGTCTGGATGAGAAATCGACACTAGGTATCATTAAAAATGTGGGCTAGGTTAGAATACATATGAAAGGAACTCTGGTCTTGTTTAACAAACAGCTGCCCTCTGTACAAATGGCAATGTCCTCTTTTTCCAGTTCGCCAATTCTGTAGGAAGCAAAGCCAATGACATGGACCTTTCCCAGGCCCATCTGAATTTCATTTGTCTCATTCCTGAGTTCACTGACTGCTTCAACAGAAATGGAAGCCAAAGATAAGTGCACATTAGCAAAGCTGCTTATAAAAGGAGGATCATTTTCTGCCTCTAGCAAGGTCAAGGAGCATGTGTGTAGGCCTAAGGGCTGTGGTTGACTGTGCATGGTGGAAAAAGGTGCAGCCTACGTGGGTGAGTTATTACCTTGAGGTGCATGAAGTTTCTATTATTGCTAATTCCGCATTAGAAACAGCTGTAAACTATAAACTAGAAAGGGAAGATCATGCATGACCAGTTGCAAAGTGGCGAGAACTGAGAGCAGAGGTTTCTCAGCTTGAGCAAAGAGCTTCACAAAGAAAGAGATCACTTCTTTCTATGGAAGTGAGGGGTGCCAACTGTTTCTGAAGTAAAAGATCCCAATCATTTCAATGCTCTCAGAAAATAAAAATCAACATTCCTATCCCCCCATAGGGAAAAACATTAAGCGAAAACACCACCAAATATCCTCCAGAAAGGAGAAATAGGTCTGGTGAGAGCATTGTTGTTTTTAATGTCCTTCATTCCAGCAAATAAGCAGATATAATTAGATTTCACAAATGGGCCTTGCTTCAGGGCAGAGGGAAGGAGGGATAAATAGTCCTAATTGGAAGTGTACATGGTTCGCAAGACAGGCCAGGAAACATCCGCTATTAAAATAATTTCCTCGATGTATTTTTAAACACTTAAAATGCATATAGAAACACCAAGGAGGTACTTTTGGAAGAGATGATGCAGACCTGAGATTCTTGGAAGTAAAGTTGTTTCTATGATGTGTCTCTCCACTGATGAGACCTTGGATTCTGGACTTGGCAGGGACAGAAAGGGCCAGGAAAGAAAGAAAGAAAAAAAAAAACCCTCCCAGTGCTCCTGACTGTGATTTTCACCCACAATCATTTCAACCCCAAATGGAACACATCTGTTTGCTCACAGGCGGGTTGGGGAGTAGCAAAGGTCAGGGCAGCACGGGTGCCATTAAAACAAAGTGGCTAGATTAGGTTTTCATAGTTAGCAAGTGATAAATGAAGGGCAAGGTGGAGCCGGCTCCTGGAGTAATAGGACGATAATAGAGGCTCATTTAGTCTGCTATATTCCACTTTGGCTTGTGTGAGCTTTTCCATTACACACATTGCTTTTCAGGAAGGTGATAATTCAATTCAGGAGTAAGGGGGGGGGGAAAGAGGAAGGTAAATTAACTGAAGGCTGAGACTTGGCAAATAAGAGTCTCCGCTTGGGCCTGCAGAGCCCAAGAAAATATATAAGTGGATCACTCTTAGTTCCAGCCCACAGAAAGGACTATTCTTTGGCATTTTTCTTTTCAGTGCTTGACTGCAAGGCTCTGTGATACTGACGAGTTTGTCTCCCTTGAAATGCAATAAATCTCGTCTCAAGTTGTCAAGGCCCAAGCCTGGCACAACTGAAAGCATGATGCCAAGGAAACTGGCCTTCCCGTGGAGATAGTCTCTTCTCTTATGACACCAGCACAAAGCACAGCACTTCCCTCAGCCTTCCATCACTGGCTCTTTTCTTACCCTGAGTTGATAGCCAGTGCCTTGATTGCTGTATATTATGGCCACCTGCTCTTAGATCCCAAGTCTCTGGAACAGCCTCAGGAAGACTTCAGTGATGTCTTTCAATAGCACCATTCCAGTGCTGAATGACATTCAAAAGATGTTTTGTTTTGTGACTCCTTCTTTTGTTGTAGTGTGTGCTTTTCATTTTTCCTACCTGTTGTTAAACCTTAGCATTTTGAGCATCTCTAAATCCCTTGTCCACTCAGTTCAACGTCTTTAGTTTGTGCTAACTCTTGTCTTTGCTCCAAATATTTCCTTTTCTAATCTCTTTGAAACTCAGAGCTACAACCTCAGGGACTCAATGATCCTTACTTCCCACGGTAGAAAATAATAGAGTTATCACATCAAATAAAAGGCCCCTATGTTCATACTGAGTTTTAGAACTGTTGACAAACTCTGTGTGAATAATGGTCCAGATCACTAAAGAATGTGAATAGGATTGATTGCAACTCACCTGTATGGCTATTGTACTATAAATAGAATTAAATATCTTTTTGCTACAGTAGTATGGAATTCATCAGAATGTCTAATATGGAAATAGGCGCCCAGAAAAAATCAAAACATCTTAAATAACTGATTCTGGAGATTGATGTCACAGCATGTTTTTAGTGTTCATAATTTTTTTTTTTTTTTTTTTTTTGCCAGTTGTGGGGCTTGAACTCTGGGCCTGGGCACTGTCCCTCAGCTATTCAGCTCAAGGCTAACACTCTACCACCTGAGCCACAGCACCACTTCTGGCTTTTTCTGCTTATGTGGTGCTGAGGAATCGAACCCAGGGCCTTGTGCATGCAAGGCAAGCACTATACCACTGAGCCACCTTCCCAGCCCACATTCATAATTTTTAAAACACTAAAAATAAAAACCTTAACATGTTATTCAGATGATCTCAAGGACAGGACATAGTGGCACTTCAGTGAATTAGAAAATGAGGGCTCTAATCTTATGATATCTCTTCTTTCTTACAACTTTTGTAATGTATAAGGCGGCAAGTCAATATTCATTCTTCCCAGAGCCTCAATTTATTTACCTCCATTTATTTATTTACCTCATTTATTTATCTAACTTATTTACCTACAAACCCAAACCTTAATATATTTATCATGTTTATCCTATAAGGTGCTCTGTGTGTGTGTGTGTGTGTGTGTGTGTGTGTGTGTGTGTGTGTGTGTGTGTGTGTGTGTGTGTGTGTGTGTGTGTGTGTGTGTATGTTTGTGTATGTGCTGGTACTGGGGCTTTCACTCAAGGCCTGAGCATTGTGCCTTAGCTTTGTTGCTCAAAAGCTAGCACACTCCACTTCCAGCTTTTGGTTGTTAGTTGGAGGTAAGAGTCTCAAAGATGTTCCTGCCTGAGCTGGCTTGAGCCTCAGTCCTCAGATCTCAACCTCCTGGTTAGCTAGAATTACAAGTGTGAGTCACTGAAACCCTATAAGGCTGTTGTTAAACAAAATATACATTTAAAATATTAACATCTTATAAAATATATGGACTTAAAATTCCATATGAACATTTCATAAGAATAAGAAATGCTATATACTTTCATAATCTTGATAAGATCATTATCATTTATTAAATAATAATTTATTTCTCTGAAGCACTCTATCACATAGATAATATTGTTATAACAACTCAGTACAGAGACTGAAGATCAGAGAAGATAAGTTTATTGCCCAAGAACATGAAAGTAATGAGTAAGATTTGACATTACCTGAAGAAAGTTGGTATCCTCTTTAACATACAGTTATACTACTGTAGTTTAACTCAGATTTCTTTCTTTTTTTTTCCCTATGGGTTGTGGGGCCTGAACTCTGTGTCTGGGCACTGTCCCTCAACTCTTCAGCTCAAGGCTAGTGCTCTATCACTTGAGCCATAGCACCACTTCCGGCTTTTTCTGCCTCTGTGGTGCTGAGGAATCAAACCCAGGGCCTCATGCATGCAAGGCAAGCACTCTACCACTGAGCCACCTTCCCAGCCCCTTAACTCCTATTTCTGACATGACCTAAGTACTGTGCATCTCCATTTTAACAATTCTTTCTGTCCAAGATTTCATACCCTAAAAATACGTGACCAAGATTTGAGAGCCATGATGGTAATATTATTAGGGTTTTTCCTTTGCATCAAAATCTTTCTAATCATCCTGCTGTGTAGGGGAGGAGAAGTATCATCAAGTCATTTAAAATTGTAGATAAGCTTATTTTGCAAAGACAGGAAGCTGTTATTTTATAACTTCCCTTAACCATTAAGATTTCCTGCCTCGAAGCCAGTATTCATCCCTGGAAAAAATGTCCTAACTCATTTACCAGGTTGCATTCAAGAAAGAGAACGTGAGACTGTCTAACAAGGAACCACAAAAGGAACCACTAACCTGGAAACTTACAAAGAGTGATTACCAGCCAGGCTTGTTAAAAAGATCAATTATATTGATAGAATGAGTTGTGGTGAGTGGAATATTGACTATTGAAAAGAATGATGGACACTTACAGTCCCAATCCAATATCAGTGTTATGCAGGTCATTGCTAGAGATGAGCTGCTCCCTTCTAAACATCCTTTATGCTTAATGAGATCTTTTGCTTCTCTATTACTCCATCTTCTCAAGTGGGTCTTGCATAATCGTAGTGACACCAAATAGAACCATCCAACAGATAGGAAATGGAATAGAATTTGGTATAAAATAAATTGGAATTTTCATCTTCTTTTGAAGTCTTTTTTTTTAAAAGGAGCATTTAGGAATTTGCTATACAAGTCTGCCATTGATCATTATTTAAAGGGCAAAAACCTACAATTGTACATAATAAATGATACTAATAGAAATCCCTCCATAGCTCAGGAAAAAAATACCTATGATTATCTGGGTGTTTTTTTATGTATTTTATAATGCAGAACATTTCAAGTCTAGCTAATAATCAGGAGTATCACCCATTTATAAAGCTCATATTATAAACAGTGCTACACAGAAAATCATCACCTTGGTATTTCTATGCTTTTATGAGATGTCTACTTGATAGGAAAAGAATTTGTATTGAGTGAATGTTTTACATATAACTTTCAGAAAGGTGGAGAAGGGTTTTTGCTGTTGTTTTTGTTAATGGGGCTTGAACTCAGAAGCCTGGGCGCTATCCCTGAACTATTTTGCTCAAGACTAGAGCTCTACCACTTTGAGCCACAGCACCATGTCTGGTTTTCTCATGGACTTTCCTGCCCCAACTGCCTTTGAACCACAGCCCTTAGATCTAAGCTTCCTGAGTAGTGGCTAGGATTATAGGTATAAGCCACCAGTGCCTGGCTGAGAAATATTTCTCCTGCCTCTTTTGTCTTCTTGTAATGGCAGGTATGTATGTATATATATATATATATATATATATATATATATATATATATATATATATATATATATACATATATATATATATATACACACACACAACACACATAGATATATATACACACATAGATATACATAGATATGTATATCTATGTAATTATATATGTATATATATGTAATTGTGTATCTTTCATTTGATTTTTAGGTCTAGGAAAGTAGGATCCCCACTTGCTCTGTGCCTATATGGTGCATAGCAACCAGTGTAAGAAGTCAATGAAAATAGGATATCCTGGTAAAATGAATGACTTTGGAGAGGGGGTGGGAGCAGAAGTGATAAATCCATAAGCAAGTATTTATGTGATATCTGTGGTTTGTAATACAGTGGCTACTCACCTGTGTTCCCTAATGATCAAAAGAAATGTCTAAAGAACAGACTAAAGATTTCTCCCTAATTTTCTCATAAAGCACAATTTCTTAAAGCTTAAAATTTTAATGAAGTTTTCTGGTTGATTATTGTATATATTATATGTTATATATTATATATATTATATGTTATATATAATCTTTAACTAGTATATAAAGGAGTTGCCATTTAACAAAGCAGTTTATAAATACAGTATATGTTGATCAATGTTTCCTCGTTCAACATTTGCATGCATCCCTCCTGTAGCCACCCCTTCCCTCACTCCTCTGAATAATTTTTTTTTGCCCAGGCTGGCTCTAGCTTATAGGGTTGGCTTTGGTTCTAAGTTAGGCACAGCCAATGAATATCCCTTCATTAGCCAACTTCTAACTAGTAATGGTCACTGACGATCTGGATGACTGCATTTGGCCTACAGAATGTCAGCCCACCTGCAGGCTTGATAGAAAAGCTCACTCTCAGGCTTTGCAGCATGTCTACTAAAGCAAGCTTCACAGCTGAATATAGATTGCAATGGCTCTTAGGTATATTGAAGTTTGGAAGCACTGACCTACAGAATGCAAGCCAATGGTAGTGCATGGATAGGTCTAATCAGAACCACTAGCACCTGGAAAGTTGCAGAATATTAGTTCCTAGGCTGACTGAATAAGAATCTGCAGGAGGAGGACTAGGAATGTGGGTTTAATAAGCTCCTCTGCTGATGCTTAGGTTTGCTACAGTGTGAGAACTACTGGTGTAAGTAATGCCCTTTGCTGAGAAGATTTGCATTTCCTGCAAAAAGATATATTGATGAATGCCATTCATGTGGGTGTGGAACAACATGATCACATTCTTGCTATAATATTTATTATCTCTGCTCCAAACACAAAACCTGACTCATGGAGTCTGATGCTTTCATATCAAATATTAGGGTGAGGAAAAAAATAAAGGATGCGCAACAATAGCAATGTAAAGGAGAGGAGAGTAAAATTAAGAAACAAGATTAAATCCCCTGCAGATAAGTGTGGAATGTTGGTGATTGTTGAAGCTGGGTGCTGTGCTGTGGGAGTTCACTTGTCTGTGGGGGAAACATTCCAAGATGCCCAGTGGATAACTGAAGCTAGAGAGTACTGAACTCTCTGTGTGCCATGGTGTTCCTATAGATGCATGCTTACAACAAAGTTTAATAAACTAAGCACTATATGAGATTAGCAATATTCAATATGAAATTAAATAAACAAAAAATAAATTAATAAAAGCACAGCAAAATGCTGCAATTAAAGTTATATAAAAATTCTCTCTCTCTCTCTCACTGCCCCCCTCTTTCAATGTTCTTTTTATGGCAGTCATGGGGCTTGAACTCAGGGCCTGGGTGCTGTCCCTGAGCTTTTCTGCTCAAGGCTAGTACTCTACCATTTTAAGCCACAGGTCCATTTCTGGTGGTTCTGGCATGGGCTTCAAACCAGGATCCTCAGATCTCAGCCTCTTGAGTAGCTAGTATTACAGGAATTACACTATCCCTGAGCTCACTATCTTAATTCTATCCTGTAATATAATAACATTTTCAGTTTGTAGTTGACTGTGAGTGATTGAAACCAACTATGGCAAGTGAAACTACTACTAATAAGGAGAGACTACTGCATATGTGAGATTCATTGTAACAAGTCATTTGTTTGTTTGTTTTTTAAAGTCTTTTCACCAATGCATTATTGCCAAAGAAACTATTAAGGACTGGTAATACCCATTATTGGAGAGAGTGTGGAGAAAGGGAACTTATGAGTATTGTTAGTAGGGTTGTAAATGATTGTGACTTCATGAAAGGCATTTTGATGGTACTTAATACAATGGTTGAAAATGGTCCATGCAAAGCCAGGTGGCTGATGCTGCTCACCTATAAAGCTAGCTACTGGGGAGGCTGAAATCTGAGGATCCCAGTTTGAACTCATTCTAGGCAGGAAAGGCCACCAAAAAGCCAGAAGTGGAGCTATGGCTCAAGTGGTAAAGTACTGGTCTCAAGTGAAAAAGCTAGCACCCATACTTAGAATGTAAGCCTGAATAGTGGCTCATCACACACACACACACACACACACACACACACACACACACACACACACACACACACACACACACACACACACACGGTACATAGAAACTGACCTGGCAATTGTGTTTCTAGAAAGCTTATCCACAGAAACAAAAGCACATATTTGCACAAAGACGCAGTGTAAAGGTTTGCACTAGGGCTTTATTTGTAATAATTTGGAGCGAGTTGGAGTCCATGCAGCTCCTAAGTTGGATGGTTCATGCACTAATTGTAATGTGTCCCTAGCATTGGTTACTATAAAAATCATTTTAAATGACTCATGGCTAAATATATTGACCTGTTGTCAATATATGTAAGTTAGGAGAAAAATGTCTATCATTCCCACTTAATGATAACTTAATGTTTATATATGTATCTAAGTACACAGTGAAACATCTAGAAGCCTAATATCAAATAATGGTTACCTTACAGAAGATGAATATTTTGAGAAAGATGGTCATCACTGGGTTTTGTTTGTTTGGTTTTTTTTTAGGTCCTGGGGCTTGAACTCTGGACCTGGGTGTTCTCCTTCCTGCTCAAGTCTAGTGCTCTACCACTAAGCCACAGCACCACTTCTGGCTTTTTCTGAGATTAATTGGAAATAAGAGTCTCATAGACTTTACTGACTGGATGGCTTCAAACCTCAATCCTCAGATCTCAGCCTCCTGAGTAGCTAGGATTACAGGTGTGAACACCTTTTGTACCAATGCATCTTGGAGTCCTGTCTGTGACACAATTCCATCCAATGGAGTATAATTTCTACCCCTGGAAATTTTATTTAAATTCTCAGGAAGCTTCGGGTCAGATTCAAGCAGCTTCTGCCTTTTTCTCTGTGCCTTTCTCCCTTCTTCAGCCGTGAGCCTCGATGAATATGTGATGAAGGTGAAGTTGTTGAAAGCTGTGAGCTCTGGTCCTCTGATCAACTACAGCCCAAGGGAAAGACAGAAGGATCTAGGTCCAGATGGAAGTGTAGGTATTTAACCTCAGCTAGGGACAGCCTTTCCCAAACTTATTATTATGCACTACTTAATTGCCAAATTGTCTAGGTGTAATATATATACATATGCACACACACACACACATATATACACACATATATATGTATGTGTGCATATGTATATCTATTAGTAGTTACATATATATACAAGAAGATTTCCAACACACTGGCACCTCATCCATTTCGTTCACATGCATCCCAGCCTTAGTGCAGTGCCTAGTGCATAATTTAATGAAAGAGTAAACAAATGTATGAATGAGTAATGCACACAGTTATCTTTAGATTGTGAGATTATGGATGATTTTAATTTCCCTTTGTATATTTGCCTATACACTGAATATTTAACATCACCAAAAAAACCACCACAAGAAAGCTATATTTTAAATTTATTAAAACTGTGTAAGAAAGCTGCGCTACAGTTTGATGAAGTGGAACCATGTTAGGGCACAGATTTCAACACACTGCAAATCAACCCTCTCTGCCTTTTCTCTCCCTCCACAAACTCCTTGCAAATAGAAAAAAAGTCTTGATACAACTTAATATACAAGATGAGTAGGATGATAGAAGAGGCTTACTTTACAATAATATTACATATTTATAAAGAAAAACTTGCAAAGTAGTTTCTTTTTCAATGATGGATGTCTGAACACAGACCATAAAAATAATAAAAAATTAAGCATCATTGTTTCCTGCTACTAAGATTGTATGTATGATGAACAGTGTTTCAACTTAGGAGAGGTATTTATCACACCTCTTAGGAAAACTTTTCCCACAAAACATTGAAAATCCTCTGGGGGGTGGAACATCAACTTCTTCAACATGTAAAACATGGAATGAACATATGTATATTGGTGGCCTGAATTGGGTCATATGATAATGTCTGTAGATACTTTAGGTGGTCACAATTGGGTATATGTGTGTGCATGCATGTATGTTTATCTAATAGTATTCTACACTATTTATATGCAGTATATGTCCACACTTTATTTAAATAATATATGTGTTTATATATTCATATATATATTCTGAAAATAGGATAATTGGAGGGAGGGAAAGAAACAATAATACTGTCAATAATATTGAAGAACACTGACCCTATGTATGAAGATGGCATAATGAAACTTACAGAATATTGTTAAAAATAATGGAGAGAGGCCTGGCATCAGTGGTTCATGACTGTAATCCTAGCTACTCAGAAAGCAGAAATCTGAGTATTGTGGTTCAAAGCCAGCTTGGACAGAAAAGTCCAATTGATCACCAAAAAAAAAATGCTGTAAGTAGAGCTATAGCTCAAGTGGAGCTATGGCTCAAATGCTCTTTTTTTTCCTCCTCCCCCTTTTTAGCCTTGAGCAAAAAAGCTCAGGGGCAGTGCCCAGATCCTAAGTGCAAGCCCTAGGACTGGCACACAAAAAGGGGGAGAAGGAAAAAAAAGAGCAAAAGAGAAGATCAATCTGAATTAAGTAAGATATCTGCCTGCATGGAAACATCATGATGAGACTTCATTTTACAATATATATATCTTTTTAAAACATCTTCAAGATGAAACTGGAACAGGACCAGGCCAATCCAGGCTATATAATGAGAATCTTATCTCTTGGAAAAAAAAATCAAAAAGAAATATCACTTCCTACTGTCGCTTCTACTTTGTTATTTTGGCTGTAGTTGCCCTTATACATTGTTTAGCTTCTGCATTTATTTATTTATTTGTTAATAAACTGGGTTGTTAAATTTGCGATTGGCTAAATGATTTTCAAACTAATTTTTGTAACAGACTTAGAATTTTGGCTGTATGTGTAGGGCCACCTTATCTCAGAAACATCTTTATTCAACAGATTTTTTTTTTTTTAATTAAGAATCCAATAGCAGATACTTGCCGGGCTTCAGGCACAGAGTTTCCTAGGAAGGAGGCCAGAGGTATGGTCCCAGGCTCAAGGTGGTTGTAAACAGAAGCAGCTTCTCTTCCTCAGGAAGCAGCCAACCCCAGAGCAGGTCACAGGAGAGTAGCCCTTCCCTTTTGTTTATTAGACAACCATGCTGTACTCCTCTGATTTGCACATGATTTACTTGTCTGCGTGCTTTATCCTGTGTAGCATCTCTTCTCTTCTGTCTCCTTAGTGCCACCCTGATCTCTGCTCAAATGTCACCTCCTCAGTGAGAACATTCCTAATCATTCTGACTATTGTCTCCTCTCAACTTTCTCTAGCCTATTGTTCTGCCACAAGGCAGAAATTATCTTGCTTTTGTAATGGCTGTTGATAAAAGAAATGTCTCCCAGTCTCACAAGACATGGTATAATGCAATGTCTAAGGATGGAGGTATTGCTGAAAGCTTTTCGTCCCTCGTTCTCCTTTCTAGTTACACCAGTCTTGCTTAGCTCCTTCAGCACAGCACCTTTGTCTTTGAGACTTGGGCGATCACTTCTCCCTGCCTAGCCCTCTCTTCCTCTCACCTAGGTAGCTTCAACATTTATTTTTAAATATGACTTCTTCCAGTTACCACCTGGTTCTTTCCAGCCTTACGTAGCACATTTGAGTTATTTGCTTCATTTTGCTTGCCTTTGGTTTGTAGACTTCTATCACAGATTTGCATTTGAGCTTCTGGCCTCCACATTCTTCCTTGTAAGTGTGCAACAATATAAATTGATTAACTTATGCCAACCTGCCATCCTGAAATTGATTTTAAAATCAAAATCTAACTAAATGTTTTATCAGATTTTATCTTGCCCATTTTTCTCAAAAAATTCTAGCTTTATAGATGTCACCCAACCCTACTAGGCTTCTACAAGCTTTGTAATATACATTAATTTGGCAACCATGAAGACAATAAAATGATTTTTAAAAAGAAATAACTGAGTAAGAGAGGGAAAGAAGAAAAAGGATAGAGAAGGCTCAATCAGTCAGTCGCATTACGTGGAAGCAGAAATCCATAATGGAACTTCTAACAGTCTCACATACACACACACACACACACACACACACACACACACACACACAGAGCCATAAGAAAAATTAAAAGTGTGAACAAAGCGCTCACCATTATGTGAGAACTTGTTATGATTCATGGGTGTCCTTAACTACATGAGATCCCCAAGTCCTCCCAGTGAAAATATTGCTTCCCATTGCATTTCAGGCAAACTCTTAGAGTAGCCAAAGCAGGCCATGTCTTGTCCTTGAGAATATTAGCTGCAGAACGATTTTTGCAAACCACACTGTGAAGCTGGCATTGATCTGCCAGCATTTGATTCTGCAGGCAGAAATGAACTTTGGCTTTCTCTGGAATGTATTGGCATCCCACGCTGTTTTGCTCATCTATTAATTTACCATTTTCTCTGAACACCAGCACAAGAAATATTGGAGAAGATTTGAAAATTTTTCTCTTTCTCATTCCTCATATAATACACACTTTCATTGTAGATCTTTTTAATCTTTTGTGCTGCTTCATGAAAACCTTCAACTTAAACACATGCAATGAAACCTCACATTCATAATCTGGGTTTGTGAGATTTATAATTCAGATGTGGATTTGGAAATCTATTTGTGAGCCAAATGAATAGGCTGTTCTGAAACCACCCCAAGTGTAAACCATAAATAACAAGGCAATCCAAGACTAGCCAGCTCCCATGGTCCTCAGAAAGACTTGCACTAATTTCTTATTTTTTTGCTTGCTAATCTCCTGTGTCTCCACCTTGGGTTTGGGCTGGAAATCTGATTAGAGCAAAGCAGGGCATGCTTTTTTAACAAAAGCACATGAATTCAATGAAATAGCTGGTCTGGATGAGGGACATTTAGAAGCTAGAATAAAATATGGGCATGGCAGAGTCCTCAGAGACTGCTCTAACTTGCTCATGTTACAGACAGTGAAACTGAGTCTAAAAGATTTAATTAGATTTTGAATAGGTCATATAGCTGAAGATAAGGTTGAATTATGTCTTCTTCTCATTATGTTATGACCAGTCAGCTTCACCTGCGCTTGTCTCTCCCTTACCTTACTCTTAACCGTTTTCTAAATAGTTTCTCTGCTTCCATTCATATGCCCTCCAAGCTAGTCTAGTCATGGACATATTTTCAGAAGACTCATTTAGAAATCACAATCCTGACTACTCTAGCCCTATGCAATATAGGTTCTGCACACAGAGTTCAATGTAAGGTCTGATAACACTCCTGAAAGACATGTAAAATAAGGTCCCCTCTCTTCTCCATCCACATGCCTTACCACTTTTCTCCCTCCCAGGACCATGGCCACACTTGTCATTCAATTGTTCACATATAGCCACATCTAACTTTGCATGTGCTTTCTCCTCCATTTTCAATGTTTTTTCTTTCTCCTCTATACATAGCTGAATGCTTGCCCTGTAGAGTTAGCTCCTTATTGTTTTAGAGGACATTCTATATGAAACCAGGACCTCTTCCATTAGCAGCATTTCTTTCTTCTGTTTTCTTTCCTCCCTAGCATGGGTCATTGTTTGTAATGACTTATTTTTCAGTTACATACATTGATTCCCACTCTACAACTAAAATATAGCCCCTCATATATAGCCCGGAGCTAAGGAGAGGGAAGCCTTTATTCTTGTAAAATAAAAGAATGAATTAGGCTTAAATTCCCAATGCTGACCACCCAACCCAATGGATATTTATTTGACTGTAGGAAGAAATGTATTAAAAGAGATGAAAATTTAATACTTGAGCAGTTCAGCCAGTACTAAATCATTATTCGGGCTGACTTTCAAGTTAGCTTTGGCTCAAAATATTCACCCTGTCTTTACGATGCATGGAAATGAAAGCTACTGAAATGTTTTACTGAGGATACTGGATCTTATTTGAATCTCTTTTATTAAAGAAGAAGGAACCATAGCCTAGGTAGATAAATTACCTCAAATTTCTGCTCTTTTAATACCTTTTTGTTTAAGAAAGGGGTGGGGTGGGATGGTGCCAATGGCTCACACCTGTAATCCTACCTACTTAGGAGGCTGAGATCCGAGGATCGGGTTAGAAGCCAGCCTGAGAAGGGAACTCCATAAGACTCTTATCTCCAATTAATCACCAAAATCCAGAAGTAGAGCTGTGCTCAAGTGGTAAAGTGCTATCCTTGAGCAAAAAAGCTAAGGGATGGCACCTAGTCTCTGGGTTTAAGCCCCAATACTGGCACAAGAGAGAGGAGAGAAGTGAGGAGTGGGAGAAAGAACAAAAACACTCAAAATAGGATCAAAACACTATTTTGCCTAACTTGCATTGAATATCAACACTGTTTACTGCATTTCCATACACAGAGTTGAATAGCTACACAGTCACCCATCACCATTTTCTGTGATTCAAAAAATAATCCTTCAAGCCCATGCTACTTGTTTTATGGATTTTGTCTCATTTTGTTCTCTTCCCTTTGCTCGAGGAACTATATCTTAGTCCCTGAAGGAACCTGGAGACTGGGGCCCTTTCATGAGTAAAACAGGTAAGTCCCTCAAGTGAAAGAAGGTGTTGGAAGAGAATACCCTGTGGGCAGGCAGACAGGTGCAGAAATGACAGGCGGACTCCCCACCCCCTGGCTAAATGAAGCTGCAATGGCCCCCAGATGCTGAAGTGTTTGTTCAGGATACCATGGTTTGTGTGTTTGTTTTTTCTCCCCCAAAGAGTAGTTTTCACAGTTGAGAATAAGGCTCCTTTCATGTAAAGCGATTTTTATCCTTGGCAGAAAGCAACAGCAATGCAAAAGTCCTATTTTACTCCGTTCAAAGCTCAGACCCTCACATACATCTCTATGAATCGGGAGGGTAGGCGAAAGAGAATTTCCCCCTGAGCATGTATTTGTAGTTGCACAGTGTAAATCGCTGTATACTTGAAAATCACTTAACTGCATTTCAGTTGTGTTCGTGAAACCCTCTGGCTGGCATTGCGTCCTTTATTTCTGAAGTGAATAAGCTAATTGCCTATATGTAAATGTGTATGTTTGCATGGAGAGAGAGAGAAAGAGAGACAGAGAGACAGAGAGAGAACTGGAACACATAGTGGCTACTATCCAAACGTCTTCCCTAACTCTGTCTTCAGAACTATTAACCCTTTAGATGCTGTAAGTTATTTGTCAACACCTTGCTTTTGACAGACAAACTTAACATAATTTTATGCAAAGTCTTGGACTATCCATCAAGTCTCCAAGTTCTTGAAAGAAATATCCCCTTTATTTTCTTTTGGTACTTAGAAATCAAATTGTTTTTTTCGCTCAACATTTATCTCCTCTTCCTGGAATAACTGCCCAGTTTTTACTAGGAGAATTTACTAGTTTGCTGTGGCCCAGACATGGCTGATTACAAGTCCCTGGATGGCATGATTGTTTATTGTATGTGAGGATGACAAATACAGGTCTATGAAATGCTATCCCAGGCCCTCTTTGGGGGCAGAAGTTGTTTGTCCCATGGAATTTATGATCTAGTGGGAAATAATTCTGCCATACAGGCTAGCAGCCCTCCTTCCAAAATATCCAGAGATGTTGTGTCTGAAATTGAAACGAATCCCCCCAGAATAGCATCAAGAGACAGAGCAAGAGAGAGCGACATGGTAAGCAAGGGATGGGGTGAGGGTTCGTACTCACTAAACCTTTGCCTTCTGTTGTTTCAAATCGTCTACCCTGTGATGCTTCAGGGTAGATGAGAAATTGAACCTCCATTATTTTGTTTGGGTTTCTACTATTTTCTACAAAGATTCACGATTAATACAAACTGAAAATTGATGTTCTTGAGACATTTTCAATAGAGACAATAAATTCGGTTACCATTTCATCAGTCAGTGAGCTCAACTTCTATCAAGCTCATATATGCTAAATGGTCCCTGTGTGCATGCCCCTTGTACATTTAAAATTGGGGGTTGATTTCTGTCTATTGCTTCATCATATTCCCTTTCATAGCTGTTGGCAGGCTATCCTGTCACATTCCCAGGAGGTGCAGTTATGACTGATTTTCACTGTGGTGCTTCTAATCCAATGGATTAGCTCCAAAGATGGAAGGTTCAGGCCATGAAAAAGGGCTCTTGAAGGAGCCATTTGGTTGTCCCAACTCATGTTGTCATGCTTGGGACAGAGATAATCTAATTCTCTTTAAAAACACTTTACACTCACTGTAACCAAATTCGAAAGACTATACCAACAGAGGGACCGTGTAACACAAAAACATCCAGACCCCTGTAATCCTGGCTATTTAGGAGGCTCAGATTCTGAGGACTGCAGTTTGAAGCCAGCTCAGATAGGGAAGCGCAGGAAACACTCCAATTAACTAGTACAAATCCAGACATGGAAGTGTGGCTCAAGTGGTAGCATGTCAATCTTGAAGAAGCCAAGTAGGAGCATGAGGCCCTGAATTCAAGCCTCAGAACACACACACGCACACACACACACACACACACACACACACACACACACACACACACACGTACACCCCACCCAAAAATCATTCAGACACTTCAGAGTATGATGAGAATTCTATGGCTTTTGCTCTAAATTAAACTATTATTAACTCTAAGGATAAGTAGCATGAAAGGATTTAAAATATTCTCTCTTCTTCTTTCTTGAAATGAACACACAAAGTGTGGTAAGAGTCATTATAGAATTTTAGCAAGTAGCATTTCCAAAGCCCATGTTTTGATACATACCAACACTGTCACCAAGGGCCCTTCACAGCCCCAGATCGAGTGACCACGACTGTCATTCTCATTTTCAACTTTCAGCTTGCAGATGGTACATAATTTGCCTGAGAAAATGATGGAGTAGAGGTTGGAAACCCATTCTGACAGAATCTTGAGGTCCTACCCCCTACAGCACAACAGGGTGAAAGAGGGCATTGGATGTGTTTCTTGGACTTGCTTTTCAGCCCCAGGGAAAGTACAAATTTCCCAAGGGTGGAACAGGATTTGTCACAAATGGAATTCAGAATAGCTTTCAGTTGAGTCAGAATGGCTTGCTTTTAATTGCTCTAGATGTGTGGAGACCTAAATATCTCAAAGCATTACATACTGGTGAACAGCATCATTCTCATCTGGAATATCATAGAAAGGCAACAGGTCAGATCCCATGCTAGGTCTATGGAATCACAAGCTACGGCTTTAACAAAACCTTCAGATGATTCATGTGCACTGTAAAGTTTGGTATGGAGTAATCAGGGACTGGGCTATGAAAATTTGGTTCTTGATTGGGTAAGCGTCAGCCCCAATGGAAGTGTGTTAAAAGGGTAGAAGGAGAGAAGAGAAGAAAAGGAAAGGAAAGGGATAGAAGGGAGGAAAAATATAATTGGACAAGGAGAGGAAAGTAAACAAAGAAATACCCACATTCGTTGGAAATTCTTACATGGCAAATAGAACGGGGTACTGGAATTTAATGTTAGTTCAGTCAGGCAAGACAGCTTCGTGTAATGGGTTAGTGTCAGCCCGTCTGAAAGTTTACATCTTTTTTAATTATCCTGCTTACCCAATGGACTGGTTCTTTTCTGATAGCAGGAAAGAGCAGAGACCACATAAGTTAAACAGTAGTAGCAGCCCCTGTAGCCCCTGCACAAGGAAAACAGTGAAAATGTCAGTCAGACAAAAGGTAGATATTTTTAGGTTCCTAGAAGAAAACCAAAGGGCTTCCTTTGACCCTCTTCTCCTTGGGTTAAGGTATATGGCCTCTACCCACTTCTTCTCCTTTCTATCTCTTTCACCTTTCATTTCCTTCACTGTATTTTCTCCCTGTAGGGGGGTGGGAAATGATAATACCCATCAAAGAGAGGTCAAATATCACAGGAAGAAAATATCTCAAGGACTCTAATATTTAGCTGACAATTGAACTTCACATCCACCTCCTCCTCGTCTCAGAACCCATAATGAGTTGAATCATGAAGACCAGACCTTTCTAGTCTCTGGTTTGGACCTGCCAAACTTCAAAATGTCAAAGTTTAGACAATATCTCTTTTTTTACCTGAAACATGCTAGCTCCTCTTATTTTCTTACTTCCTGAGGTATCTCTTATTTTAAAAATGAAATTTGGAACTTTACAGCTTGAGGGGAAGGGGAGTTGGGGGGGGATGGGAGAAAATGAGGGAGGGAGTATCACTGTTCAAGTAGAAATGCGTTCATTACCCTACCGATGCAAGTGGAAACCCTTTGCATATCATCTTTACAATAAAATAAAAAAATATGATATAATTTGGTGACAGAACTTTGGTCACTTTCTCATTATAAGAAAGATTCATTATAACCCCTGTTTTCACTGTATTTGATGTTGGTATAATTTGGAGAGCGGAAGGGTAAAAACAAATTGTTTAAATAGGGATACAAGTTGACCCATTGCAACAATGAGATGTACAAGATGTTATGTTGAAAAACGAACTTTACAATTCAGGTGGGGCGGGGGAGAGGGGGTGTTGGTGGAATGTAGTTGTGGAAATGGGAGGGAAGGGATGGTAGGGGGAAACAAAGGAGGAGGCAACAATGCTTGATAAGAAATGTACTCAGGGCTGGGAAGATGGCTCAGTGGTAGCGTGCTTGCCTTGCATGCATGAGGCCCTGGGTTTGATTCCTCAGCACCACATAAGCAAAAAGAAAAAAGCCGGAAGTGGCGCTGTGGCTCAAGTGGTAGAGCGCTAGCCTTGAGCTGAAGAGCTGAGGGACAGCGCCCAGGCCCACAGTTCAGGCCCCACGACCGGACCACCCCTCCAAAAAAAGAAATATACTCATTACCTTGCTCATGTGATTGTAACCCCTCTGTATAGTATTTTCACAATAAAAAACTTACTAAAAAAGAAAGATTCATAATAAACATCAAAGGCCCTAAAACTTTATTTTTTGGAGCTGGGGTTAGAAAGAAAACAGACAGTTTGATTCTGAAAACATGCCTCATCTCTTTACACCTTGTAAACAGAGTCAGGAAATTTCAACACAGAACAAGTAAAAGAGATCCTCAGGGCTAAGCAGCTCCTCTAATGAGTTCATGATGATGAGGAACACTCAGTTCTCTTTGTCACATTTACCATCACATTTAGTAGCCTTCATGTTACCTGACAAATTATCTAGTGGAGATTTATTGTGTGTCCACAGACTTCCCATTGTGGAATACTTATTTGGAGAAATATGTGGAATCACAGAGAATGCACACAGAGGGTAAACAAAGGTAGAACTGAAAAGGTATACTATACAGAAAGTCAAGCTGATGTATGATTTCTTCATCTTTCAGAAAGTCCTTTGAACAATCTGGGTAGAGTACAACAAAATTTCCAGAAGTCAACAGAGAAGTCCTAGAATAATTTTTTTTTCATGAGGAACATAATCTCTGGAAATTGGCACAAATTCACTTAAATCAAGGCACCAAGAGAAAACTTTTCCTGGCTTCACACCTGATATTCAATATAAATAAGAGAGCTTCCTTTTCCTTCTGTTCCCTTCCCTTCGCTTTTCTTCCCTTCCCTTCCCTTCTCTCCCCTCCTCTTGCCCTCCTCTCTTCTGCTCTTCTCTGCTCTCTCCTCTCCTCCTTTCTCCTGTCTTCTCTCTCTTCTCCTTTCTTTTCCTCTCCTCTTCCTCTCCTCTCCTCTCCTCTTCCCTCTCCTTCCTGACCTTTCTCTTCTCTTCCTTTTTTCCTTTCTATATTTTAGAGTTAGTACTGGGGGCATGTACTCAGAGACTCATACTCTCATGCTGCTTTTTATTCAAGGCTAGTGCGCTACTATTGAACCATGCCCCTGGTCCAGCATTGGGCTAGTTAACTGCAGACAAAATTCTTACAGACTTCTCTGTGGAGGCCGGCTTTGAATCACAATCGTTAGGTTTCTTCTGTCTCTAGGGTAGCTAGGATTATTGGCATCAGCCCCCTACACCTGGCTTGTGTGAATTCCTTGATCTTGTGCACTGTTTTCTCCTTGTTCTAAATGATGACCACATCTCCAACATAGTCTCACCCAAGACTGTATTGTGTAAATAAAGCTGTGCATATTAAGTGATTCGCATATGCACACGAATTTGGTAGACATGTAATGTTTACGATTTTACTCTTAGTAAAATAATTGACAGTATGGATGTACATTGATGGGTCACAGAGTGGCAGTTAGCAGTGTATTGTCAGTGTGGAATGGTGAAGGCAGTCTAATTAGCACAGTAAGTCTTAACTGTGGGCTACTCCGTTTACACAAATGGGTTAGGAATAAAGTTAGTTGGCTTCATGAGTTGAAAATCAGCCTCCTCTTGTTATGGTTCCTTTGGGGGAAAAACACTTATATGTTGGAAGACTATCACTGGGAAATCCACTTTTATTGGCATCTAACATCCCCTGCACCTTTGGTAATATCTGTAGGAGCCTCTTTTGTCTGACTGATTCCAAAAGAGGATGTGCCTTGTTAAAGATCGGTCAGGCCAGACACTTAACTTCAAATTATGGTAACAAGCCAATTAAATCTGCACACGCATCCTTGGGAGCTGGGCAGCATCCTTTAGGGAAGCAGACACAGAAGGCAGATAAACTGTTGGACTCATGCAGCCAGATTGCTTGGCATTTCTTTCTACACCCTGTCCAAGTCCTTAAGTGGGTGGGAACTGTTCCTTTCTCAACTCTCACCATAGACCTCTGACTGTGTAGCTCCTGGAACACCCTGTGTTCCCAATCTAAATCAGACAGTTTGAAGCCCTGTGTTCTACAAAGGCAGTTTCAATTCAAAACAAGTCTTAGTAGAGGAAGAAAAAAAAAATACTGTGGACCCCAGAGAAGCACAATGTTCAAGCAAGTTTCTGTTTGTGAATACTCCTGTAAACAAGGAAAGAAAATGAACTGTTAGTATCAAGAGAGATGATCCTGAAAGGGAGTTGGGGCTTGCCTGTTCCCGACTCTTCTTCTGGATAATGACAGTAGTTATGTTTTATATTATAAAACCTTCAACTTCACAACACCTGTGACATGGATCTCTTCAATTAGAGACTTTTTATATCTCAATCTTAAACCAGAGATCAGACTTCACATCTTACCCACTGCTGAGACACCTTTATCACAGTGAGTATAAGTTTAATTGACCCCTTGGCTGTAAATTAAATTGCATTACATGAGAAAGATGACATTCCACTTGTCTCCACTCAGCCCCGACACTGACCACGTTTTCTCTAAAGGTATGCCAATCACAGGTGCTTTCTTTTATTTAGGAAGAAAATGTTTTATGACCTGAAGTGTAGCAGCCAGGTAGTGGCAAGGAGCCTAAGAACTTACTGACCATGTCCGGGGAACCGAATCTGACAGAATGATTCCATTTACCAACTCAAGGTGCTGACATGCCATTGATCATATAAAATTTTTCTTCTAATATTCATAACTTTTACTTCTGGGCATAAAATGATGAATAAAATGGTAGAAGGTATGCTGGTGTCTAGCTGTAAACCCAGCTACAGAGAGGTAAAGGTTGGAGAATCTCAGCCTAAAAGATCCTAGCCAGGACAAAAGTGTGAAACCCTACCTGAAAAGCAGATGAACGAGAAAATGATAATGATCAGAGACATGGCACAAGTGACAGAGTGCTTGTTTAAGTAAGCACAAGCCTTGAGTTCAGCCCAAGTAGTACACACACACACACACACACACACACACACACACACACACACACACACACACACACACACACACACACACACACACACAGAAATACACGTTGTAGTTGTGAAGTATCCCAGAGAATCATTACAGTGCTACTAAGGCCTGGTAACTTCATCAATCAGCCTTGTCAGATGCATGCTGCTCAGATCCAGAGGCCTGACTTCATTCTTATAGTATTCAACAGTAAATACACTCAAGAGATTTAAGTGTCTTGGGTCAGTTCTAGTATGAGCTTCATAAATACAGTCTGATGCCAACCAGCTGCATGGGTCTGCTTTTCCTGTTCATGTGCTCTTTCTCAGGCCTATAGATGAACCCGGTTTAGGCTTCATAGCACATCCAGGACCCAGAAAATGTTTCTCCCCTCCACTAGTGAGAAAGATCAAACATCTTTATGATGTTCAGAATTCACAGAAAGCCCCACTGGGGACGTCAAGCATGATGTGGCCAAACCTTGCCAGAAGTCAAAAAGCTTGTGTTGGTAGGATGCTGAGCAAGTATGCTAAATTACCTTTAATTAACAAATGACTTGCCCTTGATGATCCAGAGTGAAATCCACATGAAAGACCTCTCAAATTAGGTTGATGTTGAAAGCAACAGGGCCAAGGCCCCTCTGGAATACAGAATGAACAGCAAAAACGCTGTGCTTAGACTTCCTAGCAAGAGATGATTAAGAAGAAAAAAATGAAACCAACATACGTTCATGATGGCAGAGGAAAATTAAATTGGAAGTTGAGATCTAAGTGGTCAGAGTCTCAAAAAGGGGTTTTGATGAAGCTCTGTTAAAATCGTCTATGATAAATTGGAACCTGATGGGGTGATAATAAAATTTGAGATTATGGAAATTATGCTAAATTAAATACATATGTCACTTTTCAATGTGTGAGTTTCTAAATTCAATTCTATATAAAAATGCTCTGATCTTTTGCATATACTTTGATGTAAGTTTGCTAATTCTATATGAGACAAATCATATGAAACATTAATACCTCTCAATACCATCTCAACATGTCTTAGCATGCATGTATTTGGAGAGAAAAACTGCCCATCTCTGTCTTCTCATATACAACACAAAACTGGCCATATGATGGTATTCAAAGAACAATACACGTTTAGTTGTCCAATAATTGGACAGGTTTTAAACAATTTAAGTAGACTTTGTCAAAAGTTGTTCCTTGGGATATATATATTCCGTGACTAGTCTTTGGACTATAAGCTCAAAATAATAATGCTAGTTTATTGAATTTGAATATGAATTATAAGTATTTATTTCAGCAGGATTTCCATGTAATGTTTTTCAAGTGTATTACATTCTAAAAGTCATTACCTAGCCTTCTCTGCTGTATGACATTTTGAAAGTTAACTGGTATGGTTTTCACATGGGTGCTTCCATTTCTTTGGCAGGGGTAACATCAAGAAAATCCTAAGCAAATGAAACTTGGGAAAATCAAACATGGAAGATGGACAGGCAGAAGGTACTAAGGATGTACTTTACAGTTTCCAAATTTCAATAATCCGTGAGCCTATTATGTGCTGTGTCCACAGATGACAGGACAATTGTGTATTGTTCAATGACTGCTTAATTTTAACCTACATCATTGTATGTTTAAAAAAGGAAGTTTTAAATAGCTATGCATTTGAGAAATAATTCTCATTTTAAACATAGCAAGTAGACATTAATGAATAAAAAAACCAAATGAGTAACTTCTAATGATATTTGTTTGTTTGGTTGTATTGGAATTTGAACCCAGGGCCTTGTTAGGCAGGTATACTCTCACTGGGCAGTATCTTCAGCCCTTTATAGTGCTGATTATTTTTAATACAGCATCTCATTTTTTGCTGCACATCTGATCACATCACTTATTTTTTTGACACTAGCAAATGGAAAGTAACCCCTAGAGTAGATTGTGTGTTGGTCACATTGACAGTCATTGGTTGACTTGGAAACTGGACAGAGTTTCTAGATTCAGTTTACCTTGACCACAAAGGATTCCAGCTAAAGAATCAGATCATTCTATAGACTTGGAGTAGGTAAGTGATCAAAAATTATGTTTTCTGCCGGTTCCTTATAAAAGGGACATCTCAACCAAATTGGAAGCTTTTTACTTCATTATTTTGTATCCTTACTTAGGGAGTTCTACAAATGTTAAAGTTATTGAACTAAAGAGAATAAATTGAAAAGGGAAAAAATAAACTGTAGACTGTTCAGTTAAATTCCTAATGATAGAATTCTGCTTAGCATATTGGGTTAGTCAGCATTTCATTATTATAATAAATACCCAAGACAGCCTTACAAAGTAATGAGAATCAGAATGTGTAAAGAGCAAGGTACCAGCTCTAGGGAGCACCCCATCCCCTTTGGTTATATCACGTCATGCAGATTCTCAAGGTAGAGTGCATGCAAGAAGGAGCAGTCATGTTGGTAGACAGAACGTCAGGGAGCTGGGCTGGGAAGGTGGCTCAGTGGTAGAGCGCTTGCCTTGCATGCCTGAGGCCCTGGGTTCGATTCCTCAACACCACATAAGCAAAAAGAAAAAAAGCCGGAAGTGGTGCTGTGGTTCAAGTGGTAGAGCGCTAGCCTTCAGCTGAAGAGCTGAGGGACAGTGCCCAGGCCCAGAGTTCAGGCCCCACGATTGGACCCCCCCAAAAAAAAGAAAGTCAGGGAGCTGGGTGGGGCCAGTGGCAGGCTTTTGTAGTAACTCTCTGTCGTGAGCTACTAATAGATTTCACAAGAACTATCTTACTCCCTTGGTGGCTAAATGAAGACACCGAGATTAAGAAACACATTTAGAAAATGTAGAGATTCTTCAGCAAATAGGCAGTAGTACCTCTTGTCATTGAAGTTCAAGTGAGAGTATTTGTTCATTCCACCCACACCCTGAGTGGACTATTATAATGCAGCAGTTGGAGCAACCATGGGCCTGATACTAGAATCTAATATTTGCAATACTATTTAATACATTTTTCTTTGCAACTAGTTCATATTGCAGTACTCAGCCCTAGGACAGTGACACAGAACAACCATTAATAGATTCATTAATAAATTATTTAATTAGTAAATTATCAGCACACTGAATATTTATCCCCTTCCCCTGTGAAAACAAGATCTCAGTTTATTACAAAGTCAACTACCTGCCAGTGAGCAAAAGTAAGCTGATCTTTTACTTCCTATCAGCCTGTCTCCTATGATTCCCTCCTCAGACACTTCAGTCAGTGCCTTCAGAAAACAGAAACATCCCAACAAACTCTTTATCTTTTAAATTAACAAATAATTGTCATCTTCCCCCACCACACACACAGCAAACAGGCAAGCAAGCAAATGAAACATGTAAAGATCTTGAATGTGGGCTGAGTTTTCAATCAGCACCTACCTATGTTGTAGGCCATCAACGTGGCATCCTCCAAGAAGGACAGAGAAAACAGTGAGCTCCAAAGTCCAAAAATAAAATGAGAGTGTACATAGGTCCCTTTCCCATGTCATACTAAAGGGAAAATAGTAGTGATGGATAATTTCACACCCAGACCTCACAGGAAAGTCTACAGTTCTCAAAATGTTCTCAGTGTATGGCAAATATTTTCCATTATCTACACTTAATGATTATTGCCATCAACCAACCCAGATTCTCCTCAGTAGATGAATGGATCAAGAAAATGTGGTATCTATACACAATGGAATTCTATGCCTCCATCAGAAAGAATGACATTGCCCCATTTGTTAGGAAATGGAAAGACTTGGAAAAAATTATATTAAGTGAAGTAAGAAAAGCCCAAAGAAACTTAGGTCCCATGGTTTCCCTTATTTGCAATAACTAATATATGTCTGAGTCAAGCAAAAAAGGTCAGATAAGTTGATGTTAGAGAAATGAACCCTAAGATATGTATTCAAATGGTTTTTTTTCTTTCAGGTGATTGTTTCTAACACATTTATAAGATTATTTCTTTGTTGGTTTGTATGTCCCTCCCCCATGGTATAACCCCTGCTTTCACTGTATTTGATGTTGGTATAATTTGTGGAGGGGAAAAAAAAAACAAATCATTTAAATAGAGATACAGGTGGATCCATTGCAACAGCGAGATGTACAAGTCATTATGTGGAAAAATGAACTTTACAACTTTGTGGGGGGAGGAGGATTGGGCGGGAGGGGGTAGGGAAGGATAGGAAGAGATGGGAAGGGGAAACAAAGGAGGAGGCTACAATGCTTGATAAGAAATGTACTCATTTTCTTGCCTATGTAATTGTAACCCCTCTGTAAAGTATTTTCACAATAAAAAAAATATTTTAGAAACAATCACATGAAAGCAAAAATAATGACTATTGACATCACAATCAAACCAATAAAAGTAAATGTGTGATATTTTTCTAAACAGGACCTAAACTAAATTTCCAAATACTTGTAAGACAAATTTAATTAAAAAATGAATTGTATTTAATAAGACATTTGAGAAGCCAAAAGTGCTGTTTGCTTTCCCCCCTATACATCATTTTTCAGATTGGAGTGGTTTGGATCCTTGCAGTCTAATTAGGGCTATAAATACCTGCGGATGAATGCATATTCTTTATCTGTTTCACTGGCTTACATTTGACTTATTGTTTCTAGTTTTGGCCAAATACCCACTATTTAGAATGGCGTGGTGGTTTATTTATTGTGTGAAAACAAGTATCTTTTGAGTGACAAGCAATTCATTGCAAAATTCATCTCCTTTGGCCTTCATGGAGGTAAAGTGGCTGCCACTTCTAGGGCTGGCTTTAGCCAGATACCAAATTACCTTTTCTACTTACTGCATCATGTAAGTTGGCTCTGTCAGTTTGGCTTACTGCTGACTGGATTAATTTAACATTCTCTCATCAATCAAAAAAATTCATTACTCTATTTTTCCCTTGAGAGAGAAGAAGAATATGATCATTGTTAAAGGTTGCTTTCACAAAACTGATATTAATTGTATTTATCTACTGTAAAATCTTAGTGTTATTTGTAATATCCCTAAATATGCTTAGGGATACTATGTATGCTTTGGCATAAGTAATGGCTGTATCTTTCTTGAATTCACGGGATCCCACGTGGATTTCAGCACAGAAAGTAGCTTCATAACCACTATAACTTTCTCCCATGAAGGCATATGGAAAATTGTTTTACTATGCAAATGATGACACAAGGTCTTCTGTCCAGGTTAAAAAAATCTGAGATTTGACTTAATTTTAGAATAAGCATTAGCTGGTATTAATGAAACAGAACACTGGAATGTTCCATCTCCACCAACAGTCATTTTAGATGGTTCAATCTTGATGTAATTAATTTTCATACTTTTCCAGTCATTAGTTTTCTCATCTCCATTCTTTAACCTAACACACAGTAAATTGTTATGATTTGTCTTTTATCCATTTTGAAGACCAATGCCAGTATGACATAAGCTCTTTTCTTGGTAGATGTGTATGTATATATAATATATTCATATTTCTAAACATAGAAATGTTTTCTGTATAATTTTCAGAACATCAAAGAAATGGACCCCACATTAATATCTGGAGATTTGCCAACTATGTATGTAGCTCTGTTAGGTAGGATCCAAGCTTAATCAAAACATAGTTGACATATGACAATGACCTTCAACCTGAAACTAATGTCACATAGTAATCACCTTCTGTCTGTGATAACCTGAATAACAAGAGTTGAAAAATCAGTTTCCACTTCAAACTTCCTTATTTGTAACTGCCTACTTATTTCAATATTCCATTGATTAGACAGAAACCTAACCATCTAACTTGGTTTCATTGCCCAAGAAGTGTCATGAAAAAAATTCTTCCCATGAGACCTCAGGAAGTAAGTATTCTGCTGAGTGCACTGGTGCCAAGTATCTGCTAGAAATTTGAAATGTAAACTAACCAATACCTTAGCTGCCTGGTCATTAGGATTCTCCAATGCAGTTTGAGAGAGAAAATATCAGCAGTTAATTGTTAGTTGCTAGCCAGACAATTAAATAGCAATGCATAAGATATGTGTATGTAGTAGTGGTGAAAAAAATCAGGGCTGGAAGAATGGAGGGTGTGAGGACTGGTAACTGGAAGAGTGGTCAGTGATGGTTTCATAAATGGATAAGGTTTAAAAGTGGATCATAAGAGGTGGATTTGATTTCACGGTTATAGATTAGATAGGCTATTCAGAAAGGATAATGAAAGCAGGGATGGTAAAGAGCAAGTTCCATTGGACAAGTACTAATGTGCTTGAAATATAGCAAGGATTACCAATAACAACTCCATTGAGCATTTTTTAGACCCAGCCATTGCCAAAAAATGCTTTTGCACATATTAATTCATATAATCATCACACTAGATATATACAATAGTCATCAATTCCTTCACTTTACAGGGCATCCATATACTTGTTAAGCCACTGGTCTATATCAGACACTTAGAAAGTGGTTTGAATCCAGAATACCATTACTATTCCTTAGCACGTCCATGCCTAAAATGATCAGACTGGTTGTGTGTGATGCCCCTGAATGTGTGACTAAAATGAATAGTGAAAATTGTGGCAAATTCGAGCTGTCATGCCCCCTCTAGAACCAGAAGGCACCACACAGCTTCTATCTGAAAGAAATGGGCTGTCAGATTTTTTAAAGAGATGCCAGAATTCTGTCTTGTGTGTGTGTGTGTGTTTGTGTGTGTGTGTGCTTACAGGTATATACATACATATACTTTTTTGCCAGTTGTGGGATTTTAAGTGCTTTGCAGTCTTTGAATTTGCTTATTCACCTGGCACTCTGCCACTTGAGCCACATCTCCAGGCCAGCTTTTCTGGTAGCTATTTGGAGTTGGAGTCTTGTGTACTTTTCTGCCTAGGCTGGCTTTTAAGCACAATCTTTGGGATCTCAGAGACTAGTATTACAGGTGTAAGCCACCAGCAACTGGCTAAATACTCTTCAAAAAAAGAAGAGCATATGGTCAAGATATAGACTAAAGGGGATCGATGTGAGACCTTAGCTGGTATAGAGGGATGAGAATAAAAGTTGGATGATACTAAATTTTCCAGGGTTCAGAAATACGAGGAAAGATAGTAGATAAGGCTTGAAGCTTCATGATTTCAGGAACAATATAGTCAAATTAATAAAAAGGAATTAATTAGATTTATGAATAGAGTACAAGAGTTGTCCAGAGTTAGATGAAGGAAGTAGATTAGAAATGTTAGCCGTAATTTGAACAAGGAGATCTCAGTAAAAAGTACTACTAATTTTGAGCACTAATTTTGCTTTTAAGGGTAATAATATAGCCCATAACACACTTGGAATTATCTACTGATTGGCAAGAAGCTGAGTCGTACCCCTAAATGATGAAGGCCTTGCATTGTATAGTCCTCAATGAGAAGCTTGACCCTCGTAGACTGTATTGTGGCCCAACTACGGGGCTTTTGCACATTGATGGCTTACTAAATATCATGATAACTTACGTTTTCACTGAAACATAGTACAGGATATTGCCTACTCTAGATTAGGAGATTCAGTGAATATTCACCTAAAGTTAGGAATGAATGACAAGAGAAAATAATAGAACTTCTAATAGTGGTGCTAAGATTAATGAGTAAATGTATTCCAGCACTTACTCATACAGCCATAGCATGCATATGGATACATGCCTAGATATGCATATACACATGTATATATGTATATCTGTATGTGTATATACACATTCATATGTATATATATCCATTGTATTTATAATGTACTATGTGATTTTTTTGTTTCTTTTGTATGTTCTTCCCCCATGGAATAACCCCTGTTTTCATTGTATTTGATTCCAGTGCCTTGTATCTTGTATATACATTTTTCTAATTTGGGGAGGGGAAGGGAAATAACAAAATGCTGAAATAAGGACACAGGTTGACCCATTATAGCAATGAGACGTACAAGACACAATGCTGAAAATGAACTTTACAACTCCCTGGTGGGGGGGGGAGGGATGGTGGGAAGGAGGAGTTGGAGAGGTGGGGAGGGCAGAGATGGTAGGGAAGTAACAATGCTGGATAGGAAATGTAGTCATTACCTTACTCATATAACTGTAACCCCTCTGTACAACATCTTTACAATAACAGATTGCTTTCCTGTTTAAGTGGTTCATCTCATGTATGTTTGTGTGTATGTGTGTGTGTGTGTGTGTGTGTGTGTGTGTGCAAAATGGAAAGAAACATCAGAATGGGTCAGGGCAGTGGAAATGAGCTTTGAACTTGTTACTCTTGCCTGTGGACAAGCATCTGGGAAAATTAATCCATGCCCATAATCACCACCCAACTTCTTATGAGTCAATCATCTGAATCCTTAGGAGACTTGAATGTTATCCAGTGACAAGCTGATTAGCCACATTGGTGTGTTATAAACTAATCATTTAATTTGTTTTGTTTTCATGCTGAAACATAATGTACAAGTTGCCATTCATTGCTATTTTGCTGATGAATTAGAGATTTGGGAATGGTATGGTATTAAACTAAAAGCAAAGAGAAGTTGAAAGAAAGCAAATACCATTTCTATCCTATGAATTTTAGTTATTTAAAAAATTACCAGTATATTACCATAATAAGAGAAATGGGGTTCCTTTTATGATATTTGTATATAATTATGCCCTTTATAAATAGTAATTGACTTGAAAATAGATCCTTGTCCTGCAGGGTCAGGTTCTGGGGAAGAAAGCAAATTGCTAGAAAAATGAGTAAAGGATCACTTAGGCTTGCCCAACTTGCCCAGAAAATTCCTATAATTCTCTGAATTTCTGTCTAGATTCCCATTCAAACAATTTTTTTTAAATTTGTGTTAGAGTCTGGCCACCACAATGAAAGAATAATAGGTTAGGATTTTAAAGTATGCAAGGTAGATTTCGAAGTATGTAATTTGCAACTGGGTTTTCAATGCTTTGAAAAACCAAGCTAGGCTCTTGAAAATAGTAAGCATTCTTTGTTTTCCCTAGGAAGCCTAGACAGACAAGCTGGGGCTGACCTTGAGCAAAAATATAGGTGGAAATGAGGTTCGAGGATTCCCACTGACACAAAAGCAATGCTCTTCATGACTTTGCTTCCTAAAATCCTTATAGTAATCACTGCTTGACTACATCTCCTTGGGATACTGTTAAGAAAATATATATTAGATTCTAAGATTATAAAATCTTTTTTTGGGGGGAGGGTCCGGTTGTGGGGCCTGAACTCTGGGCCTGGGCGTTGTCCCTCAGCTCTTCAGCTCAAGGCTAGCGCCCACTTGAGCCACAGCGCCACTTCCGGATTTTTTCCCCTGCTTATGTGGTGCTGAGGAATCGAACCCAGGGCCTCATGCATGCAAGGCAAGCGCTCTACCACTGAGCCACCTTCCCAGCCCCAGATTATAAGATCTTATTCTATAATATTAGTTCTAAGACCATCTTTAAAGTGGAACCAAAAGGTCCAAGTAATGGTGACAGCTGTGTCCCTTATCCTCTGTCAAGTACTATAAAAACAAATTCATGCAGAAGGTATGCCTATTGCCCCCATTGGACAGATGAGTACACTGAGAATCTGTTATGCCCAGGGTTCTGTGGCGAATGTGTAGAGAAGTTCAGATGCAATTCATTACATTGGATGAGTAGGCAGGGTTAAGGTTATAGTGATGAAAAAGTTTGATTTTTTTTTTTATTAAAAATTCTCCTCCTCATGCATCCTGAGTGTGTTTGCTGTATACTTTAACACGAATATCATAGTCTTCCATATGTTTAGGAGAGAGAGAAAGCTGAAAGAACAGTCAAAGCACTTAGAGAACCATTTTTCATTGTTTGGTGTCATCCTAGACCTGTGGCCTTTGGAAGGATAGGATTGGAATGCGTGCATCATACTAAAGTGGTCCACCAGGAGAGGACATTTCACATTTGGCTCAGGAACCAACAAATCTCCTGGTCAAGGCTTCATATCTGGTTTGGGATGTGCTTTCTCTACATTTGACAGCCTTAATTTAATTCTACGTCTTTATTTCTGAGTGGGTGAAATGGGCCGTGGGGAGGGAGGCTTCTCTTGCTTTATTTTGTTCTTCTTTCTGACCCCAACTTTCCCTTGAACCTACTTTTCTCCTCTCCTCTGGCCTGGCAGGTCATTGGTGGAAGGCACTCTCTGCCTCTTCTGGCAACACCCTCTCGGTTTACTCTGGACAAACAGCCCTCTTCCATTCACATGCCACTTGTACAAAGATGAATAGCATAACACAAGCTCTGACAACTGAGTTTTTCTCAAGGGTAACCTTTGACCAGGTCATGTGACTGAGATGTGGAACTGCCAGGCAACTGAATGTAAGCCTGTAACTCTTAAAGCTATCTTACTCTGATAGAAGAGAGCTACCCAGGAATGATACAATAAAGGCAGGGTTTGCCCTCACAAGAGAGAGCCAGGCTCTATGATAGCCCATGTGACCCTCAATCTAGTTATTCTTTGGTCTCTTACTCAAGTGAAAGTATTTGAAATGGTTTCTAAAGTCTGATGACTTGTGTGTCTGTTATCTTCTGACTTTACTAAGACATTTGCATTGATCACTGGTTTCCATTGTTTTACAAACTGCTTTCCAGTCCAAGTGGTTTATCTTATTCTTAATCTCCTCATCTCCATAATTTGTGGTTCTAGAAACATGAAGCCTAAGACCAGTTGAACCATTCTCCCCATGAACAATCTGAAATTACTTTTTTAATAACTGTTTCCACTTGGTTGTTCTTATAGTTTTAGGGTTTTTGTGTTAAATAAATTGTGAGTTTCTTAGATTTATGAATTAAGTAGCCCAAATCTCAGGCTATACAAATAAATTGTTATACAATATCGCTGATAAAAATTGGCTATTATAATTTAATATGATGATATTGGTGAGTGAATGATGTGGTTTATTATTAGGGATGTAAGATGTGCTCATATGAGTACTATGATTTTCTAAGTTTTTAATTTTGAGAAACAGAGTCTAGTGAACTTTTCTTGCTGATGTGAGCCTTTAACACAGTCTTCCAGATCTCAGTCTCCTTAGTAGCTAGGATTACAGGATAAGCCACTGGAACTCAGCTAGCTTTTCTTTCTCAAAACCATAACAATCATTTTAGCTTAAAAATAAGTATTCAGCTTGCTCTTGAAGTCCACACCTTAAAAGAAAATTAAAATGAGTCTCTCACCCCTAACAGTTTTCAACTAAGCACTTCAGCTCAGAAGCATGAATTCTGTTCCTTTGACCCAAATGGTTTGAAGCCAAATTGAAATTTATATCACTGTTCCAAAATTATACTAGAAATATGTATTACCTTTTCAAAATTATACATTACTAACAAGGATAGAATCTCTAACCATAGCTATAAATAAAGAGATAGGGTGATTAGGCTAATTGATTCACAATGAGGACTCTGAGCTCAAGAAAAACATTGGAACTTGATTTAATTATCCAAAGGATAGATTTTTACTTTTCATTTCCTTCTGTGAACATTGTTGCTCAAACTAATGAGAGAGAAAGAGAGAGAAACTCATACATGTGATACTTTGTTCTCCTATAGAGAACTGTATTCAGATGTTGGCTAAGAGGAATTAGCAAAACTTGAAAGAACCCAAAAAAGCACATAGGGTGAAGGTGGTTGAAACACGGTATGTGCCTGTGTGAGAATGGAGTAATGAAGCCTGGTGAGCTTATTTTGGGAATTGGGAAGGAAGGATGATGGAGAATGATAGCAGGGCTGAGTCCAGTCAAGGTGAATTGTAACCTTATGTGGACATGTCAAAATGAAACCCTCTGTACAAGTAACAGATGCTAATTTATGTCAATAATGTGAGTAGAGCTAGGGGAGAAGTTGAAACATGACCATCCTTAGAGCCCCGTAACACCCTGGGCCCTGAGTGTACAGATGCTAAACAGCCTGGCACTTCTACGTCCCTCAGCATACCTACAACACAAGGGACTTAGGTGGCTTCAGGCTAAAGCACTGTCACCTGAAAGGTTACTGCTGCTGTCAGTTTACAGAGGTCTGCTGGAGCCCATATGAGCTAGAATGAGGACAGGAGCATCAAGCTTTGGTAACATTTTGAGACAGTAAGAAAATAATATTGCACACAGATGTTTTTTTCCTTAAAGGAAAAGAAGAAAGAGAAATGAGAAAACACAACAAGACAGAATTTCCTCCCTATAAAATCCCCTTATTTATAAGGGAATTTATCCAGATGAAGTTTCTTGAACATAATAAAATTTTCTGTTCTAATCATTCTCATTTTTCAAAAGCCAGAAGAAAGGGAAGGGAGAATACTCAATTCAGATACACAGTGTAGTGGGATGTGTCATAGTAGTAATACTAATTGAAGTGAGGTAACTGAGCCTCGTAATGCTAATAACCTTGCATTTATTGACATTTACTATGAGCTAGGTACATTGCTAATAAATTCATGTAGTTTTTCATTATCATACCAACCCCATAAGAGTCATTATATGTGATTAAATATAGAAAATCTGAAGCACAAAAAAGCTATATAAGTTGGGAAGGCCAGGTGTTGAGCCCAAGCTGTCCAACCCTACATTCAGATTTTTATTGTTTTTCTGAGTCCTGAGATCTACAAATTCTATCCTAATTTCACCTATGGGAAACATGAGGCTTTGCCCGTTGTAAAGTGTTTTAATCCTGTTATTACAGCAAACATTTGAATGAGTCACTGAGCAGAAACAGCTGTGGTAGTGCCTTACTCCTAGACAATGGAAACAAGAGTAATTGGATTAGGGATAGAGCTTTGTCATTATGAAAGCATTATCAGTGTATCACTTCATTTTGTGTTTGCAATTGACTAGGAAGGACTGTACTTACCTTATTCTACTTACAGAGAGAACATAAGGATCATAGGAGGAAAAAAAAAAAGATTGGCCAAGATTTTCATGATCCTTTATGCTTAGATCCAATTTATTTCCTTGCAGTGGTTGGAACTATTAAAAAGGTTAGTTTGGGTGTGATGAAGGTGATGGCTGTTGGGGATAAGGGAGGACTGCTAAGGATGGATGTGAGCACATTTGGATGATTTCAATGCACTCCATTTACAGGCAAGCTCCATCCAAAGGCCCAGAAACAGAAGTACAAATAGCAGACAGAGGAGAGAGAGTACCAGGCATGATTGTCAGTGCTGATGTCAGAAAGGGAGCAAAACATACAGCTTTTCGATCCTCAGGGAATTAGTAGAGACTGCTTTGTGCTACAGTAAATGTTTCCATTTGGGGGGGGGGGGTGAAAAGGATATATGTATATGTACATATATAGTACTTACATTATACATTATATATTATTATATATTTAATATATATTATGTTATATGCTGTTTGGTGGGTCCTAGCTCATGGCACTTGTAAAAGCCCAACATGCTTCCTCTTGCTTCCACAAGACCAGCCAGCTCTTACATTTCACAAAACAAGAAAACAATAAAAGCTAACCCTGAAGAGCAAAACATTTATTTTCTTGTGATCTGCACTCTCAAGACAGGCAGGTTTAGAATTGGAGGCTGCTCAAGGTCATTCACCAAGTAATCAGTAGAGGAAGCAAAGCAATTCATCTTCTGAATTTTGCTCTAGCCATCAGATTTTCTATTTGCAAAAGGTGACCAGGTATCAAATGTTTATGAAAGAAAGTAGAACTGTGATGATATCCCAGCAATCCCCTTCTAAACACCATATGGCAGCAGGCTGGCTTCTTGTTCACTCTGCTTTAATATGTAATACCTAAGCAAATCTCCATGAAGAGAAGGAGCACATTAGAAATGTATGCAGATTGAAGGTGTCACATGTAAATCACAAAGAAATCATTACTACAGGTTAATGTCCGGGAAAATAACCTATCAAGATGGTTAAAAGGAATTAAGAGACTCAATAAATAAGGAAACTCATCCTTAACGACATGATCTTTGTTAGAAAACAACATGGCTCTTGAAACTCTGATAAATATAAACCAAATAAAAAGGAACAAAAACACACAATTGGCTTTAGGTATGGGTGGCATGCAGAGAGTATTGTCAAAAAACTGACTCTGGAGGAAGAGTACCATTTGGTTTTACAACCTGACTCTAGACAATATGCATATACTTGGTTGAATTTCATTATCACTCCCCAACATTCCCTTTTGTTCTTTTATTAACTTAAAAATCACGTTACTTGTTTTATTGTTTTTATTAATGTATTCCATAGAAGTTTTCAGCATCTTAATAATAATAATTTAAACAATTACAAATCACACTTACTTTGATTTCTAATTCACAGTAACATGTAGGATATTCCTGCTGTTTTCTTTTGCTTGCGTCTCTTTGGATTTTTTGCATGTAGCTCTTTTCACATGGCATGAATGATGTTTTCCTTCCTTCAACTGAAATACTGTGATACATTATTTTTCTGTTTACTGTAGCCTATCAGATATGAAGCTATGTTTACTACCCTGGTAAAAAGTATCCTCGTCTTATTGGTCCAGAGCTCAGCACTGTATCTAAGACATATGATATTATGTATTCCTCCAGCAAAGCTTAACAGAAGGAAGGGAATGGAGATGTTCATGGCTCTGCACGCCCACAGGTCAGTCTCCTTTCTTCCTCCCCATTGTTGGGATGGAGAATTATTTTAAGGGTCTGACAAAGAGGTCAACTCTGACTATACAACATAATAAAGTCGATATATGAAAAGCTCTGATTCTGAGCTTCTTTTGGTGAGAAAATGATAAGTCTGTTGTGAACTTTCAAGGCAGATACACACAATTGATTGATTGATTTACTGATTTCTTCTTTCTTTTCTCTTCTTTGAGATGCTATGGATCAAATACAGCCTTGTACATCCTAGGCAAATGCTCTACCACTGACATGCCTTCCTAGTCCAATAACATGATTTGTCTTTGTAATACATGACCTTTGGATGCTGGAAAAATCATATATATATATATATGTGTATATATCTCTCTATTTTTTTTTCTTTTTTGTCGGTCATGGGGCTTGAACTCTGGGCTTGAGCGCTGTCCCTCAGCATTTCAGCTCAAGGCTAGTGCTCTACCACTTGAGCTACAGCACCACTCCCAGTTTTTTTCTGGTGGTTTATTGGAGATACAAGTTTCACAGCCTATTTTCACAATTAAAAAATAAATAAATGAATAGACAAATTTAAAAAAAGAAAAGGAATAAAAAGTTTCACAGCCTTTCCTTCCTGGGCTGGCTTTGAAATGCAATCCTCAGATCTCAGCCTCCTGAGTAGCTAGGATTCTAGGCATGAGCCACTGGCGCCTGGCCCAAAATATATTTTAATAACTGTAAAGTGAGGATAACCCATGTAGTTTTGTTTTTCCAAAATAAATGTTTAATCATGAAGGTGAAGCACTTAGAAACACATTAGATGCAAAAGAGTATATTCCTAAGTAGTATTATGTATGACATATGATTGTCTGAAGAGCTATGCATTCTATTAGATCAGCATGTAATTCAATAGAGGAGTAATTACTTGTCAATAAATGGCACTGAAGAAATTGGATATCTGTAGGCAAATAAATAAACCCTGAAGACAAACTTCACATTTCACTCAGAACCCAACTAAAGAGAAATCATAGACTTAAATCTAAAATATCAAACATTAAAATTTTAAGGAAGAAAAATGAAAAATACGTTCAGAATCTAGGATCTGGTAAAAAAAAACCTATTTAGATGGTAAAACAATTAACAAAGGGGAAAACTGATAAATTCGATTTCATTAAAATGAGGCTCAATTGCTCTCAAAAACATTCTTAAATCATATGGATAGGTCATAGCAATAATGGATTTGAGTCTAGAATCAAGATTTCTCCAAACCCAATATTTAAGAAAACAATTCATCTGAAAACGGTGGATTACAAGCTTCTTTCATTGGACTCTGTGAATGAGAAGTGTCAGTGAAACAAAAAAATAGACTATATGCCAAAAGAGCAAAGAGAAAGAGCATCAAGATTTCAGAAAGAAGAGACAAGACAGCTGAAACATAGGAGAGAAGAAAAGGCAACACAGAGAAATTTTTGCAACAATGAAAAGCTCAGGACTGTTCTTTTCACTGCTGAGTTCCACCAGATCTTTCAGGAAGAACTAGCACCAGTGGTCTTCAAACTATTGTATGAAACAGAAAGTGAAGGACTGCTTCCACTTACTTTATAATAGTATTATCCGACACCCCAAACTTGATGAGGATGCGAAAAATTAGAAATTTACACACTAATTTCTTTGAGAGATGCAAAAATTCTTAATAAAATGTTTGCAACTAGATTCAATAATATATTTAAAAAATCACACACTATTATCAAAATTGTTTAATTCCAAGGAGGAAAGGGTGGGTCAACAAAGGATAGGTTACAAAGCCAATGAGTAAATCTAGGTTATTTAACTTGCAAAGGATGGTGGTAGGTGAAAGGTGATCTTCCATATTGGAAAACAAATTATTAGGTTTGAAAAAAAATGAAAACCTAGTGTATGTTGATTTAAAGCAAAAGAGATTTTCGTTATTATAAAAATAGAAAGATAATTTAGTTATATATATTTTTTCCTCCTGCAAATATTGTATTATAGTCTTTTCCCCCTCTTGCAAACATTGTATGGTATTATACATTTGTTACAAAGCCAGGAACTGGTAGCTGATACCTGTAAATCCTACCTACCCAGGAGGCTGAGATCTAAGAATACTGGTTTAAAGTCAGCCAAGGCAGACAAAAGTCATGATGGGCTATGAATATGGCTTAGTGGTGCTTTGCCTAGCATGCATGAGGCCCTTGGTTTGATTCCTTGGTATCACATAAATAATAAACAAAATTATAAAAAACAAAGGATGGGTAAATAAATTATAATACAACACTTAAATAGAATCAAAGCCAAAACTCATATGAACTTATCAATGAATAGAGAAACCCCTGAACAATTTAAAAGTAAGGACTTTCTCTACTTTTGTTCAATATAGTTCTTAAATTCCTAGCTAACGTAATTAAGTAAGACAAAGAAAGGAAATACAAATAGAAAAGGAAGTTCTCAAATTAGCTCTACTTCAGATTATCTGATATTAGATTTATAATATATACTTATAATATCCTAATAACAAATATATATGTATTTATAATACCACAAAAATTCCACCAAAAACCTTTAGATAGTCACTTTAAGCAGAGTAGCAAAATACACAAAATCAACATAGGAAAACCAGTAACTTTTCTATGAACAGGATGAGAAAAATAGTAGGAACTCAATCCCATTCAGAATAGCCTTAAAAAGACCTAGCAATAAACCTTACAAAGAAATGAAAAACTGTTACAATAAAAACTATAAAACACTAAAGAAATTTTAAAAGCCACTAAAATATGGAAAGATATCCCTCATCCCTACATTGGCAGAAATAATATTGTGAGACTATATTACTGAGAGCTAACTACAGATTTTATGTCCCCTCCCATCAAAAATCCAATAAACTTCTTCACAGAAATAAACAATCCTAAAATTCATGAGGAGGCATAGAAGACCAAGTTAGACAAAGCAATCTCAGGAAAAAGAACAATGCTTGTGGTATTGCAATACCTGATTTGAAATTATACTAAAGAGCCAGAGACATAAAAACAACATGGTACCAACATAAAAACAGACATGAGGACCAATGGAACAGTGTAAGGGGCTCAGAAATAAACCATTATGACCTACACATTACACATTTGCTTTTTTTTCCCAGAAAAGGAAAAAGATTTTCTGTAGAGTATTCAATGACATTGGTTTTTACAATAACCAATAGCTAGAAACTATCCTCAATCTCCTTCAGTGGGCGGATAGCTAAACAGACTGGCATATCCATAATCACCACTCCACAATAAAAAAAGTTTTACATACACAACCCGATAAATCTCTACGAATTTACACTATATGAAAAAAAGCCAGTCTCAGATGCTATAGCTCAAGCCTGTAACTTAGGAAGTAGAGATTTGGAATCATGGTTTGAAGGCAGATCAGGTTAAACAAAAATGGGAGGCCATAGCAAATCATAGTTACAGGGGAAACCCCAGTGGTTGAGCAGGGTGGCTTGCCTATAATCCCAGAAACATAGAGAAGCACAAATGTGAGGATCATGGATCAGGCCATCATCATGACAAGCAAGACCCTGTCTCAAAATGTAATCAACATAAAAAGAGCTAGTAAAGCCAGGTGCCAGTGGCTCATGCCTGTCGTCTTAGCTATTCAGGAGGCTGAGATCTGAGGATCGTGGCTCAAAGCCAGCCTGGACAGGAATGTCTGTGAGACCCTTATCTCCAATAAACCACCAGAAAATCAGAAGTAGCGCTGTGGATCAAGTGGTAGAGTGCTTGCCTTGAGCTGAAGAGCAGAGGGACAGCACCCAGGCCCAGAGTTCAAACCCCACAACTGACCAAAAAAAAAAAAAAAAGCTAGTAAAGTGGCTCATATGTGCTAACTAGCACATGTGAAAGAATTTGACTTCAAACCCCAATACCACACACATAATACAAGCACAAAGCGAATCTCAAAAGTAGGTATTATTCTATTTATATAATATTTGTGAGCAAACATAATTATAGAAAGAATGATCACCATATTAGATGCTGGGTTGGCTGGAGTTTACATGGATTTTTAGGGTTAACAGAAGAGAATCTTGTGTCTTTAGTCCACTGTGTTTTTATTATGGTAAGTGCTTAGTGAAGTTATACATGTGATAAAGCATAGATAACCCATACATCATACATACATCACACAAGTGAGAATAAATATAACTGATAAAATTTGAGTACATTCTGCCTGTTAGCAATGTCAGTTTCCTGCGAGTGAGCTTCTACTATAATTTTACATGAAACGCCATTCAAAACTCAATGGGAGGCTGGGAAGGTTACATGTTACACTACTCTATGCTGCTTGTAATTTCCTACAAATAACTAATTATTTAAAAATGAAAAGTTAGGGAAGGAATCCAAAAGCATAACTCCTCTCAACAACGAATGCAGTTTTTATCAAAATAAACACCAGGAAGTGGAAACATATTTTTATGGGTGGGAAAAGCGGGGGGGGGGGGGGAATACGTGGAGGGAGGGTGAGCAAATGTTGCTGTTTTCTTCAACATAGGTTATATAAAAAATGAACTATGTCACTTGAGGGTAAGGATGGAAGTGGGAAAATGGAGAGAATGAAAGAATGGGTGACATTGTAACTGGACTTAGGGAATTGTAACCCTTTTCTACTACTACTTAATTGTAATCATGGTGATAATAAGAAATAATAACAAAACAGCAAGGCAAATGGAATCATTCATTTCTGTATTTAAATCAGTGTTCTCAAAGCCTTCCACTTTATGGCAAGTTCCGAGGAGCTCATTCATATGTGTGACATGGCTGAGTTATACAAAACCCAGTGCCAGCCCCCACTTCCATATCTAGTTCCCAGCCCTAAATCCCAGAATCCATTGGAGATAAATTGATCTCTTCTCTCTCCATTCACAAGTATAAATATTAACTTAAAATGCTTCCTAAGAAATAGGAAATGCAAGATGTAGTGTATTCTATCACAGTTCTGCACACTCCCGTCCCACATAGTTACTTTGGAGTCACCATATGCTAAGTGTTATGTAAAACACGTGCAGTGAGATACACTATGGAGTCTACAGAATTACAGTTTAAGCAACAGTGTATGTCTGTACTTAATTCTCACCAATAACACAAAAATAAGAAGTAACTGACAACTTCAGCTCTGAAACTAGATTTCTGTTTGGCAAATCACTTTAAGTCTTAAACATGACAATTCAATTGGTTAATATTAATGATACAAATCATAATTAAATAACACATAAGTGTAGGGTGAAAAAAATTCATCAGGCACAGTGTTACAAATGTCTTACACTTTATGTACAATAAAACCTCATTAATTTAGACACCACTAATTGGCAACTTGTAACCATTTAGGATGTTTTTATATCCCTTTTTAATTTTTAAGAAAGAAGGATTTGCTATTTAAAACAATTTGTGCAAAACACAAAAATAAACAAAAAACAAAAAAAAACAATTTGTGCAAAGAAAATTCTAACTCTTAGGAATTTTCACAAAACACTTTTTAAAGCATCAGTGAGTAGTTCAGAAGTTCTCATATATGTTCAAGGATGGAAGGGTTCATTTAGAAGCTACTCCTATCTATTCACTGACTCACTGGAAGATTTAGGATGGTGCCACAGTGTACGAGCAGGGACCAAATTGTAACAAGCATTCCCTAAGTAGAATGCATGGCTCAAATGGTAGAGCATGTGCCTGGCAAGCTTGAGTTCCGAGTTCAATCCCTGATACTATCAGCATATAGAGTTCCCTAAACTCATTCATTTCCAAGAAAGCCCTCCTGAGCTCCAGTCTTCATCCAGGAGTAGTAGTCCCCATTTGTCAGTCTGCTTACCTTAGACTAATTTAAGCTTGGGTTAGGCTGTGTTATATTTTAGAATCGGGAAGGCCAAGAGGCTAGTCAGACAAAATCCTAAGGTTAACAGGATTAAAAAAGAAAATTATGAGCATGGGTGTGCAAGTGTCTTTAGCATTTTATGACTTACTAAGCTCTGGGTAGATGCCCAAGAATGGTGTGGCTGGATCATATAGCACATCAATGCCCTACAATGGATGAGTAGACCAAGAAAATGTAGTACTTATACACAATGGACGTTTAATCATCCCTTAGAAAGAATAATATTAGGTAATTGGCAGGGAAATGGATGGACCTGGAACAAATCCTGTTAAGTAAGCCAGGCTCAGAGAGACAAACAGAGCATCTTTTCTCTCATATGTAGACGCTAGATCTAAAATACAAGTAGGCATGATCGCATGTATAAAGCTTAATGCATTTACACACACACACACATACACACACACACACACACACACACACACACACACACACACACACACACACACACTAACCAAAAAAGGCTTTACTTAAGGGAGGAATCAACTGAAGTAATATTTATCAAAATAAATACTAGGAAGTGGGAATACATTTTTTTCGGGGGGGGGAAAGAAGGTCACAAGAATGGAGTAGGGAAGGGTGAACAAATGCAGCCATTGTATTCAATGTATGCTATGTAAAAAAGTGAACTATATAACTTATGGATAGGGAAATGAGGGAGAAGGAAGGGAGAGGGTACACTGACCAAAAAGCATTGTACTCATAACCTGACATATGGAACTGTAACACCTTTGTACAACTACTTAATAATAATAATTGAAAAAGAAGGGGAAGAAAGAAGAAAAATAACATGACAAAAGGATCAAATCTAATTTCTAAAATCAAAATTTTATCTGTCTCTATTTAGATAATTTGAAAATGACAGGATTTTCCACTTAGCGTTTTAAGCTATCACACTCTCTCTCTCTCTCTCTCTGAGGGGCCTTGCTTTTGGTTTTGGTTTTTCTGGGGATCAGAAATAACATCTTTGAATAAAGCACTAAATTAAGTATGATACCGAGGAGTTGGCCTTACCCTTTCCTTCGTTTCTATTTGCTGGCTTATAAAAAGAATGACAAGTTGGGCTACTCAGCTAAGAGACTTGTAAAGAAGCAGGGAAAGCCCAGTTTCCAGGAAGTGAAGCTGCAATGGTATCTCAGCCATGTCATCCAGTGATTGAAAACTGTCTCAGAAAAGCACACTTGGGAATTCAGGGTTTGTACTCTGTACCCAAAGTGATATTTCTCTTTTATTAATTTATTTCTAAGCTGGAAGATAATTAACTGAAAGTCAAGAAAAGCTGGACTTTGCAGGTTACTATCTCCCATTATGTTTTGAGTCCCAAGAGCCTAGAAAAACGTGTGAATCCTATTATTAATCCAGAAACTTCCCCAGAAAGTAACAGCATCCAGAAAAGATCATCAGAGTGCTACTAACACTTTCCTTTTGCTTACATCTTCAATAAAAGCACATTTTACTTACTTCATACTCTATCCAATCAGAAATGGTAAAAGTTGTGTATAAAGTCATTCATGTAATTGGCAAGGTTATGACAAGTAGGCCTCTTGCTTCACAACTCTTGGTCTCTATACTTTCAAATATAAAGTTGTAAAATTTTTCATTCTGTAGTTTTAAATAGGCAAGCAAAAATATCCTGTGATGACTTGTATCTGCAGAAGGGCATTTCCCCTCTCCCCTCACAATCATAGCGAAATATGTGAACTATCCACAGAAGAGTGGATGCTTACAACCTCCACACTTCCATTGACAGAGATTAAGTGTGGCCAGAAGAGAGAATAACTTAATGCTTCTTACCATTCTGGATCCATAGCTAAGATGCTTTCGGTCTCTATGCAACAAAGCTGAGGCTTGTAAATGGAGATATACCTGCTTTTTTTCCTGGCAGTACAAATCAATGCACAAGAGTTCTCTTTGTGAAAAATGTAAAGCAGCTTCAGAAGGCACACTGAACTCTCAAGAACAGGCAGGAAGCGAGACTTTTCCTTCCCTCCTTTCTATGTACCTGGTCCCTTTCCAAAGGAGAGGAATACACATTAGACAGCCCAGATTCCAGGACATTGAATCAGTGTGCCACATAGTGACTTCACTGTAGAGTCAAATGTCATGTGACGTATGAGACAAATAAGGGCATGAAAGGAAGCCAGACCCAGAGAAACAAAGGTTGCATGGTTTCTTTCATGTGTGGTAGATACACTGTGCCTATAGAGCTCTAAGTAAGCACTGTGGTTCCGTATGCAAATACAAGTGAATTAACTGAAATGTAATAGACTCTTCAGAGAGCTGAAGTAGTATAATCTTTTAGAAAGACTAGGTTAAAGACCAACAATATCAACACCAGGAAATTCTTCTACCTTCTACCCCTTGGCTCCATGCTCTGAGGATAGAGGAATGAAGGAGGGAATTGGGAGAAATGCAGTCAAGAATTTACCACACAATTAAGAAAAGTAAGGGAAGGGGTGGGTTAAAAGAAGGTGAGAATGTGACACTGATCAAGATGTACTGGATTCATAAACTGCTCTGTTAAATGGCACCCCCTTTGTACAACGAAAGGGATTTTTTTTTTAATGAGGGCATAATGCTCCTCTGACCAGCTGGAGTGAAAAGAAAGGAAGGGATTCTTCCATCTTCTGGAACGCTCTTCTCTGGTACTCCCAATGTAGTTGCCTAGTGACAATAACTTGACATTGGCATTTGTGCTAAAAAGAGAAGAGAAAGTTCTCTATTGGTCTCTTTGGCCAGTAACTAATTGTTTCTCTCGCTATTTCTCAAATGCCTGCCCGCAGGTGCACAGCTATTGTGCTTCTGTTAAACAATTTCTCTTGTTCATTGGTCTCTAAAGGGAACACTACAAGTAGGCTGTGACATTTGGAAAATGTTGAGTGTTCCTGGAACATTGGCATACAATATCTAACACTATGCCACACCTTCTATTGTCTCTAAAAGCACTGTAGAGAGTTTACTGACTATTCAAAAGATCAGAGGTCCATATCCCAGTTCATAAATAAATCTGAGCCATCTCTTCAGCTTTTCAATCTCTTCAAATGTGATATTTTGTTGCCTCATTTGTAAAAATACCTCATTTGCAAAAGAGCTGCTCTGAGCATCAGATTTCAAAAAGCGTAAGAAAGCCTTTTAGTGGTAAAACACTATTTATTTATAAGGTGCTATTATATATTTAAAAGGCAAGTTCATTTCCAATGAAACCATCTGTCTTTCTATCTATAAATGTACTCATGGGGTTGTTACAGGACATAGGGGCTGCAAATGGTTCTGACTAATTGTCTAAGAGTTTCAGTGGATCAGTTGGCTGTTTGCTCTAAATGGCACGAATGAAGCAGATGGACCTCTATCTTCCTCCTCATGAAACCTGCTCATTGTTTTGGCAACTAAGCATTTGAGAGATTGGAAGTTAAACTAAGTGCTACTTCAAATCGTCCAACTGCAAATCTATTACAAGAGGCATGAACCCATCTTGAAATGGTACTAATATCATCACCACAATGTTGGATCTAACCGTTTTGTTTGGTGATGGAGCAGCCTTTGTGCAATGAAATTCACCTAGAGTTTGAGGAACCTCTTCTAGGAAAGGTTAAGCGATTACAAAAAAATTCCTCTTCCCTAACACTAGGGAGGAATGAATAGTGTCTATTTTACCATAAACTGGAAACTGAAGACTTTGTTAGTAAATAAACATCTGGGTTTAGACTCAGGACTTCTACAATTCCAACAACCTACTGATAAATTTCATAACATCAGCTCAAGTCAATGTTACACAATATTTTGTAGTCCTTACATTCTTCCTTATAGGACTTTTTAATTGTAAATCCCCATTTTGTGTGCTGTTAATAGGGCTTGAACCCAGGGTTTTAAACTCTTTGCTCATCTACCATGCTAAGGGCTGGTGTTCTGCCACTTGAGCCTTGCCTTTCATCTGCCATTTTTTCTTTGTTAATTGGAGATAGAGTCTCTCAGATTTTTCTGCCTGGACTGGCTTCAAATTTCAATTCTCAGATGTCAGAATCCTAAGTAGTGAAGATTACAGATGTGACCTACCCTCACCCAACTCTATCATAAATTCTTGATGAATGGAAAGTGAGATGAAAAGAGATAGTGTGTGTGTGTCTGTGTGTGTGTGTGAGTAAATGCACATACACACATGTGTGTCAAACTTGGAGCTTCAACTCAGAGACTAGGTACTGTCCCTGAACTATTTCCTCAAGACTAGCACTCTACAACTTGAGCCACAACTCCATTTCCAGTTTTCTTAGTGATTAATTGGAGAGTCTCCTAGACTTTTCCTGTCCAGGCTGGCTTTGAACCGTGATCCTCAGATCTCAGCCTCTTGAGTAGCTAGGATTATAAGCATGAGCTACTGGTGCCCAGCTAAGACAATTCCTTACTGCTAATTTGATTGCCATAAACATAAAAGTTACATTTTGTCTGAGTAAGTATAATTATATATCCCCAACATACTTCAAGTTTGTGCTTCAAATTAGCCTCCCATAAAAATGTAATATGCAGTACTTAACTAAAGTCTCACTCTGACAAAAATCTTCTTAGAAATTAATCTGTAAGAAATCTATACATAAGAAAAATGTAGGATAGGTTTAAAAATCTTCACTCCTAATAAAAACCGATGGATCACTAATTTATACATTTCAAACATTGATTTAAAAGCAAGCTCACTTTAAACTATGAATCTCAATGCTCATTAATAAGCTAATATTTTACTTCCATGCAAAGTCTCTTTTATAAAATTGGGTATGCATTGATTGATGCTCCAGATAGGAGAAAATTAGGCAAAGGCAAAGCATAGAGTTTAGTATTACAATTGCCTAAGTGTCTGTGTTTCTTCTAAAATATTACCAAGTGTTTACTCATCAGCCATCAATTTGGCAACAAAAAGGATCAACAGAATAATTCTATTTTTCCATTAGTTCTCAATACCTTTTGTCAGCTTTTGATTAAACAGTGTCATTTAATCTCCTACCAAGTTGCCATAATCGCAAAAACAAAAAATGTCCTAATTTAGTTAAACAGTCACATAATGTATCTGCATTAAAAATGTAAAGCTTCATTTCTATACAAGTCACCTGAAAGAAACATGTTAACTGGCAGCAGGCACCTGCAGCCAGACCTTACATTTGGTGTCATATTGTTAATCTCTCTTCAGAGAAAATTCTGAATTTTTTCATCCTGGGCATGTAACTAAAAAGGTCAATTTGCCGGACAAAATCAATTGCTCCGTGAGATTCAACAAGGTCTGGATCTCAACCTGCAGAAGGCTTTCTGTAGGAGCCCTGTAAGTGTCTTGAGGTAGTGGCTAATCATCGTATCTGCTATTCTGGTGCTATGTAAGATCCTCTTTAAATCTCAGTTGCCCATTTCTTGTTACTCCAGTCCTCTGTTAAATTACTTCTTTATATGCAACTTTGTGTTTGGGGTAGTTTCTCTTTTCAGGTTGGATCTTGCCTAATACAACATTTTTGCATATACTTTTACTTTTTCTTTCTTTTTTTTTTTTTTTACAATGAATAGGAAATATATTTGCAATTAAACACAAATCAACAAAATTTTAAAGTAAAAGCATACAAAGGTAAGAAAAATAGAGATCTTATTTATATGTTTATTATTATGAGGTAATTTGCTGTTTTGTTTATTTATTTCTTCATTTTGAGGTATGGTGACTCGAACCCAGGATGTTGCACTTGCTAGGCAAGCATTTTGTCACTGAGTTACATCCCAGTGTATTAATGTGCTTTTAAAATATGCCATACACCAGAATGCCACCAAGTACCTTTATGAACACAGGAACTAATACACAAATGCTCAATTATCCATTTGTTCCTGTTATGTTGGTGGCATTTCAAACAAACCAAGGGAGGGTGTATTACCTACTTGAAGCCCAATACTCTGTTATTTTTAAACAGAACAATTCTGTAATGGTTCTAGACCCAGAGATAGTAGTAAGATACCCCACCCTTAATGAGAAAGACTTCCTATTTCTCTTTCCCATGTTTCAGCTTTACTTCTCTCTGTCCCACTTTCACTCTCAATAAATGTTCACATGTATGGTAGTTCTTGATATTTTCTGAATGTTAAATTCGGCAAAGAGGCAATTTCCTTTTATCTGTATTATATACCAAGGTCCCAAGTGGGAATCACATTGAGCTACTGTGGGACAGAAAAAAGTTATTTTTAGCAGCCAACTATGGTTGATCTAGAAAGCATAAAGTAGGGTTTGTACCAAGCAGATCCTAACAATTCCAGAGAGAAAAACCAAGAAGACAGAGAAAATGAGTAGGAAGAATTGAAATAGGAACTGGGAGACATCAACTAAAGTTCTGTACTGACAATTGCTATATATTTTAGCCAAGTATTAATCTAGGATGCAGCATTCAATCCTTACAATCCTCTATTTCTTAGAACCATGAGAGAGCTGGTACTCAAAAAAACTAACGTGTTCAAGATTTCATAATAGGTAAGTACATTAGAATGGCTCTCAACATAGAAGAATCCCTTATTATCTGTGAGCAAAATCCACCAGGAAAACGTGGTGTGAGCATATACACTACCCATGTTCTCCACGTCCCTAAATTACATATAATTCCTGATATAATGTGAATTCTATATAAGCAGATGTTGAGTATTATTTAGAGAATTATGACAGAAAAATCTATATATGTTCAAACCGTTTTCAGAGTATTGGGGGAATATTTTGGATCTCAGGTTGGTTGAATCTATGGATGCTAAGCCCACAAGAACAAAAGCACTGCTAACTGCCCTCACTATCACAGAAATACAAGTTATTCATCTTGGAGAGTCTCTGTTTCTGAAAGCACTGTTTCTAAGTGGGTTTCCATAACTAATCTAATGAGTTGTGATGGGTTATGGAAGGTGGAAATGTTTAATTCAAAATAAGTCATTGATAGAAACAAAATAAGATTTCTGTCTAACTATATTCAATTCTCTCTAAAAGTTGGTATTTTTTGAGACAGCAAACAATTATCCTGAGAGAACAGAAATGCGTCCTTCTTGAACTAAGATGAGAACGCACGTTGTCCTGTAAGAATAAGGCTTTTGAATCTCCACAGACTGTAGAGTAGGATTCCAGAGTATCTACTCCTCCTTAATTCATTCTAGAGTATTTACTAAGCCTGGATATAGAGCCCAAAACCCACCAGAAATTGCACCAAACAGACCTTCAACTTTCATTGTTTCAATTGAAAGTCACTCGCTCTGACAGTTTGCTTTAGCTATGTGATTTTCAGGAATGGAGTAGTCACACTGCAAATATGAATTACATTGTTCCCTGCTTTCCTTTAGCTTCCAAGGCTGAGAATAAACTGTGTAAGAAGTATGGGGAGAGGTGGCGGTGGAGCTTTATCCTGGAAGGTCAAGCAGAGCTTAGTGGGCTAGATGAAAATTCATGAAAAGGGAACCCAGTGCAGTGTCACTTGTGACTGAATCAGAAGCCAATGTTTCTGGCAATGGAAAAAAAAATGGAAGTGGCGCTTTTCTATACTTTAATCACACCCAGAGTTGATGAATCCCAAACACCCTCTTCTGGGTTAGCACTGCAAATTTCGTTTCCAAAGGAGAAGACATGCAACATGTGAAGATGGCATTGGTGTGGCTCCCTCCTCCCCAGACATAGCTTCAGAGGATTGAATGTGAAAAGAAATCTAAATCTGTTTGCTTGGAAACTGGCCATGGAAGTAAGTTCCCTCTGAGAAGACTGCTGACTCCTCTCATCACCCACAAAGTCAGTATCTAGCTTGTTTCTGCAGGAGGCCAATTCCAAATTCAGTTTCCAAACACCTGCCACTGCCTTTCTTTGATTTCATTCTCAAATGCCATAGTGGGGAATCTGTTCATGAAATCACCACCCCAGCAAAATCCCACAGAAATTTCAGCTGTTGTATTATCTGTATACATCCCTAACGAGAGTCATAGCATGGAGTATAGCGATTCTCAGCAAAGCCAGTCTAGGGTGAGGGGCAAAGGAATAAGCCACCATGACCTCCTACTTGAATTCCAAAACTGTGGCTTCTGCATAGCACTTTCAGTTCTTTCCTCTTCCTTTTTCTTGGCTCATTTGTTCTTACCAGTAAAACAGTAATGAGTTACTGTTCTAGACAAAAGGAATGAGAGTAAGCACAGGAAAAAGAAATTACAGGAAGACTTCTTTATGGCCATATAACCTCAGCAGTATCAAAGCATATTTTCTCTTAGCTCTGGAGTTGTTTTCCCCCTCTAGGACTTTCTAATCCTAGAAGTCTTAGTTTACAGGCTGCTCATGAGTTCTTGTTCTGTTATTTAAAACTTATGGGTTTTCAAATCTATGGAGACAGAAAGTAGATTAGTAGTTGCCCAGGACTGAGGAAGAAGATTGACTAAAAACAGACATGTGAAACTTTTCTGGGATGATGGAAATGTGCAAAAAAAATGGACTCTGGTAAAGCCTGTATGTGCTGTATGCTTGCTAAAAGTCATTACAATTTTGCCTTTAAGACAAATGGATTTAAGATATCTAAATTAAACTTTAGTAAGCTGTTAGCCAAAAATAGGATAGACTGAGGGATGGAAGCATGGATGGATTACTAGATAATGCAATAGATAAATTAAATATATACTAAGAAGTTAGTTGTACAAGCTAGGTGTTGGAAATGAATGTTCACTGCATAACATCCTACTTTTCTGAGTATTTGAAACATCCATAATGAAATAGAAAGTAATGGGCTGGGAAGGTGGCTCAGTGGTAGAGTGCTTGCCTTGCATGCATGAGGCCCTGGGTTCAATTCCTCAGCACCACATAAGCAGAAAAAGCCAGAAATGGTGCTATGACTCGAGTGCTAGAGCACTAGCCTTGAGCTAAAGAGCTGAGGGACAGTGCCCAGGCCCAGAGTTCAGGCCCCATGACCGGCCAAAACAAACAAACAAAAAAGAAAGTAGTACATATAAAATTTGTGTTTCTAGGTTTGATACATTTTACTTTGCATACATTTCCATAAATGTAGAAATATATATATTTAAATTTAAAATGGAAATAAACAAAATTCTTACTGTTTGAATGTAAATATAACCAAAATGTTAGTTTTTGTGGTTAAAGATAATAGTCAGTATTATTGAATTAATGAGAGAAATGGTTACTCATTTTTCCAAGGATTTTACATACATTCTCACAGTTACTTGTCATAAATAGCTACTATAGGAAGGTATGATAAATATTTCTCTAATATCCAGGTATATATGAGCTAGAATTGGAAACATCTGACATCCAAGAGCCAACAACTACCTTTTGATTTAATAAACACACATTGGGAGCTGCTCTTACAATAAGGGTGACATTTTTATGTCTAAACATCTTCTTCCCTCACCAAAAGGAATAAAATCATGTGAAAAAAGTCCCTTATCCTACTGAGTTTACAGTTAGCTTGACCACACCATAGGTCCAGCCAACATTTGAACATTAGAAAAATATTTCACATCTTTGGGGAAAAAATTAAAAAGAAGATATCTTGCTGTGAGGTACCATAGCCTGTATCAACCACCATCCCATGAAAAAGGCCCAGGAGTCATATATTAGACAGTAGAACAGCAAGTGTTTTCTTTTACTGTTAGACTAAAAATAAAACCCTAGACATCTATATTGAAAGCTACTATGGAAAGATGTCTATGTTTGTTTCAAAGAGGTAAAAGTTTGTTGCTGGACACTGAAAAAAATAAGAAAAAGCAATTAGAAGTCAGAGTTATCTGCCTGACTGTCAACGCAGGAAATCAGTGAGGGAATGTTCAGTACAATCTGCGAATCTGATGAAACTCTTATGTCTATTTGGTTCCAAGACCTCAGGCGAGTAGCCAAGATTTCTCAGATTTGATGGAAGTCAAGCTGTATGTCTTACAAAAGTTGGGCCAGATGCCATGGTTGAAGGGAACAAGTAGTGGGTCGCCAAGAGGGTTGAAGGAAAAATTGGTGAAAGCCATTTTTGGACAAAATGAACTCACTATGGCTGTACACTGTCTTCAGTACCTCCCCATACACTCTGAGTTCTTTTTTTTCCTTATCTTTTCTCCCAATTATAATCTCTTTACCTTAGATCTCTTAATAAAGGCTCTATATTGGCACAGTTCAAGACGTGGAACCCTTCTCTATTTCCCTTGCAAATTCACTATCAGATCAGATAGTTCTATTCCAGCTTTTGAGTATTAGTAAATTCTGAGCTTCAAACTAAGCACTAGTACTGTAGAAGCAAAAGAATAATTCTAATTCTTGAGACAGTGATAGTATAGGAGAACAGTAGAGAAATTAATTACTAAATAGCTAAATAAGAACGAGTATAGCAAAAGTACAGAGCCTTCTTGTACTGTTGTATAATATAAAATATACAGTGATAATGCATTTTATTTAATTTTTTTTGTTGGTCATAGAGCTTGAACTCTGGGCCTGGGCAATGTCCCTCAGATCTTCACCTCAAGGATAGCGCTCTACCACTTGAGCCATAGCACCATTTGTGGTTTTTCTGGTGGTTTATTGCAGATAAGAGTCTCACAGACGTTCCTGCTCGGGGTGGCTTTGAACTGTGATCCTCAGATCTCAGCCTCCTGAGTAGCTAGGATTACAGGCATGAGCCACTGGCACCCAGTTATTTAGAAATATTATATATATATATATTAAAAGTGTTGCACAGAGGGGTTACAGTTACATGAGTATGGTAATGAATACATTTCGTAGCGAGCAGTTACCTCCTTTGGTTCCCCCTACCATCACTTCCTTCTCCACCTCCCCAACTCCTCCCACCCCCCCCACCCCGACATTGTAAAGTTCGTTTTCAACATAGTATCCTGTACATTTTGTTGTCACAATGGGTCAACCTGTATCCCCATTTAAGTGTTCTGCAATACCCCTTCCCCTCCCCAAATTACAAAAATGTATATACAAGATGCAGAACACCAGCATCAAATACAATGAAAACAGGGATTATACCATGGGGGAAGAACATACAAAAGTAACAAAAGAATCACATAGTGCATTGTAAGTGCATTAAAAACACTAGCAAGAAAGAAAAAAAACCACTTGTGTCCCTGTCTTGGGTACATTTTGCTTAACATTATCTTATGTGGTCATATGTACATAGCCTTTGACCTTCTTTACTTGTCCTAGACATGTACTAGGCATTGCAAACAAGGGAAACAATGGGACCTATGTTTTTTTGGGGCTGGCTTACTTCATTTAATATAATTTTTTCTAAGTCTTTCCTTTGGGTAAATACTCAAAAGTGGGATTGCTGGGTCATAGGGGAGCTCTATGTGGAGTCTTTTGAGGAACCTCCATACTGCTTTCCAGAGTGGTTGAACAAGTTTATACTCCCATCAACAGTGCAGTAGGGTTCCCTTTTGGCCACATCCTCTCCAGCATCTGTTGTTACCAGATTTCTTGATTATAGCCATTCCAACTGGGGTAAGGTGGAATCTCAATGTTGTCTTGATGTGCATTTCTTTTATGGTTACAGAGGTTGAGTATTTCTTCATGTGTCTATTGGCCATTCTTATTTCCTCATCAGAGAAGTCTCTTTTTAAGTCTTTAGCCCATTTATTAATCGGGCAGTTTCTTTGAGGATTTGTTGTTGGGGATTTAGCTTTTTGGGTTCTAAGTATATTTTGGATATGAGACCCTTGTCCATAAGACTCACTACCTCTCAGTATCAGGCCTGACATTATAATGAATGTTTAGTAAGAGTTTATACCACACTGAGTAATGTAATATGCTTTGCATGTGTGATCTGGTTTTATCTTCACAATAACCCACTGAGTAACTGCTTCTATCATTCCCACATTTCTGCACATGAGAAAAGCCTCCAATGCACCTGTTTAAATAGGTTGTGTTTCATCTCTCCATCATGGAGGCCAGTCGCCAAGCGAGATGCTTATGCACTTGTCAACCTGTCTCCAAGTGGAGACCTTGCTTGTTTTCTTTAAAAGGCAGCCTCCAAAATAAAACATGCACTCCACCCCAAGTTACAACAAGTGATAAAAGATTTCCTTCCGGGGAATCACTTTTCACTTACAATGTGAAGCTCTTGCACCACAGAGTGTCTGTGGTGAGGGAGGAAGAAAGAATCATTTTACTCAAATGAAAAAGCCCAGGTGCTCCCTTTACTGAGTGATAAATTCACACCCTGTTTTGGAAATTCACCAAGGATTTAAGCCAGATCTGCAGAGAGAAACTTACTATCTCTGATCAAACTTGGCAGGAAAAAAAATAAAACAAACCCTTTGCCAATGCCATAAAATACATAGAATTGATCAGCATTATATTTTTTATATCCCTTTGGGCCCTTTACTTCATTTCTCTTTTTAAAAAGTAATCCTTTGACCCATATTCCAGTATGGAGCCTTGCTATATGGGAAGTGACTTCTTGAGTTTGCAGTGCTCACTGTCTAGGTATACCTGGATATGGGCTGTCTCTAACTTGGCAAGGCTTGAAAGGGACTGGCAGAATTCCAGCCCCTGTAATTATGTTCTAATCTGTCTTTATTCCCTCTCCTCATTTTTCATGTAATATTCTCAACACAGTTCAAAACTGCAATTTCATTGCTTTTTTAATAGAAAAGAAAATTAATAGATACACTTAGACATTATCGAATGACATATGGGTCACCAAAAACTCTCATCAGACTAAAACTAAACAGAGATTGCTAAGATATAAACTAACCACCATTTAGATACAGATTTTTTTTTCTGGATGAATATTTGCCTATGAGTTAGACCTACTAGAAATGTTGGGTACTTCGAAGAAGAAAGAAGAAACAGGAGTGGCAGGTGGAAGAAGAAGAAAATGAAGGAGGAAGAGATGGAAGACAAAAAATTAATGATCTTTAATTTTTTGAACCCCAAGATAAGGATTCAAATGTCTTTTTCTTTCTTGCGATTGTTTCTAACTTATTTATAAGATGATTTCTTTATTGCTTTGTATGTCCCTCTACCATGGTATAGCCCCTGTTTTCACTGTATTTGATGTTGATATATTTTCTGGAGGGGAAGGGAAAAAACAAATTGTTTAAATAGGGATACAGGTGGACCCATTGCAACAATGGGATGTACAGACATTATGTCAAAAAATGAACTTTACAACTTTGGGGGGCGGGAAGGGGGGGAGATGGGAGGGGATGGAAAGGGAAAACAAAGAAGGAGGCAACAATGCTTGTTAAGAAATGTACTCATTACCTTGCCCATGTAATTGTAACCCTCTGTACGGTATTTTCACACTAAAAATGTATAAAAATAAATAAATAAATCCATAAAATCAAAAGAAGAAATGATCTTGAAATTCTGAATGTTTCTCTAAATCACTATCAGTGACTGCTTGATTGCAGGCCTTCAGCAGCTTTTCCACACATCGACATCTGAACTGCAATATTATAGCAAACAGAGGCCAAATCAGCTTCTCCCATGTGCTGCTCAACCCCTAGGACAAGGCTGCTACCTTTGCAACTCTGAACTTCCTGGAGGCCACTGGGGCTGCTACCTTCTCTAGGGTGTGTTTCCAGGTCCAGGTGCTTGCTGGACAATGGCAGAACTCATGAAGCATGGTTTCAGTGAAAAGCGGGAAGCGGAGAAATGCCTCATCTGTGAGAATTGCTGGCTCTGTGACTTGGTCCAAATCACTTCTGAGCTCTCGGAGTTTTCTGACTTCAAAACAAAACTAATCCATTATGTGCTGGCTACATCTCATGTCGCTTGAGTGGCTTAAGCACTATACATAAGAGTACCTTGGCAAATGTTCTATGTAATGAAAATTAATACAAAATAGAGGAAGGTAAGGATGAAGCAGGCAACAGGAATTCAATTCTGTTTCCCAATTCAGATTCCAAGCTTCTTGAGGTCAAAGCTAACAAATTAAAATTCTTATTTTTGTGGGTTTCTCGGGTTTCCTCTCTTGGAACTTCATAAACAGGAAAGGAAGGGGAGGTGAGCTGGGAGGAGAGTAGGTAAACATTTTGAAGTGATAATGCACATAGGCATATAAAATCATGCCCCTAAGTAGGAGAGTCATTCATTTGAACATGAGAGAGAAGAGTGGAAAGCCTGCGGTTATGAAAATATGGTTGTTCCTCTTCCTTTGTTAATAAGCATGTAGGACACTTGAAACATCAGCCAGCCTACAAGCAAAGCCCATCTGCACATGACACAGAATCACTTCATTTGTAATTGCCTGATCAAGAAGTTCCAAAGGACAGTGGGGAAAGCTCAACTCCCTTGAGACTGATAAAATTACAACATTTTCCCATCAATTAGTCAGTCTGTCTTTGAAAGTAAGTCTGTTGAACTCTGGAAATAGGACCTGAATTTTAATTCGGTTAACAACTGCACAGTGAATGGGCATTTTGATTTTGATGTAAGTACCTTTTCCTGTGCAAAATAAAGCTTGTTCAGTTGTGGCTCGATTATATGCGATAAGCATGCATAATAATGCCTTACCTCTCGTTACTGATAGTCTTCAAAGCATTTTCTTATATGTATTCAGTTATATGTGTTCTATGTATTCAGGGTTCACACCCATCTAGGATGTCACAGATGAGTTACTTGAGGCCAAGGGATATAAAGAAACATGCTAATGATCCCTTAACTTGCCAAGTAAGGAAAATAACAAAGAATAAAATTCAGATATGGAAGTTCAGGCTTAGAAAAATTAAAATAAGTTTCTCAAGACCTTCTAGTTAGTAAGTACTAAAGACATGAATAGGACCTAGGGAGCTGGCTCCACACGATACTCTCTTACCCTTCTACTAGCTTCCTGACATTTTGGATGTCTACAACAGAGCTTGTTTGGCATATAGCAAATGCTCAGGAAATGGATATTTTCTGTCACTATCAGCATTTATGAGCAAAAGTAGAAAGCAAGGAAGACATGAATAGAGGAGATTATGACCTTTATGATGTTACCAGCTGACCCTCCGCCAGGTGAAACCATAACACCATCATAGCCAGCAACTACCATGCATCTATTCCGATGGTGCTTTCAATGGTCTTGGTCTTTTAAGTATAAATCACCAGAAATATACAGGTATAATATCCTGATTAGGCATTGTAGGTTGTTGAGAATTTCCCATTCATGTTTTTGTTTACTTCTTATATATTTTTTATAGTTGTAAAGGTAAGTACTCTATTTCTTAGCTGTATTCTCAACCTTCATAGGCTCTCTTGAACATGAGACTATATTAGACTCAAACTCAGAAGAATCACTGAATCAAATCATGAAAAACCACAGCCCAAAGGTTCTCAAACCAGAGTCGAGCTACTCATAGCATTCATTCCACCACCTCCCTGACAGTGAACCCTCTCTATTGTTCACTCTAGTTGTTTGAATTAAGTAACTCCTAGAAGCTGTTTAGGATAGACTTTAATTGCAAAGATGGAAGAATTGAGGCTCTGAACAATGAAGGAATCAACAACAATGAGACTAAACCTCAGCCAATGCTGGACAGGAAGTTCTCTACCCAGTGTGCTTTTATACCAACTGGATACAATCCCTTGTACTGAAAACCATGGGTCCAAAAGTTTTCAGGAGACAAAAAACACACAATTCAAAGTTAATACTTTCCTGATACATGGATTTCTAGACTGACAAAGCATTTCCCACCAAAAAATTAAAATGTAATAATAACCCTTCAGCCTAGGTTGCAAATATTTAAAAACAAGAAGATTCAACTTTGATTTTTTTGGGGGGGGGGGTCCAGTCGTGGGGCCTGAACTCTGGGCCTGGGCGCTGTCCCTCAGCTCTTCAGCTCAAGGCTAGCACTCTACCACTTGAGCCACAGCGCCACTTCTGGCTTTTTGCTTTTTGCTTATGTGGTGCTGAGGAATCGAACCCAGGGCCTCATGCGTGCAAGGCAGGTGCTCTACCACTGAGCCACCTTCCCAGCCCCTCAACTTTGATTTTTTGGTGAAATCTTTCATAGCTTAGGCCCCAGAGAGCACACAGGTCAGTGCGACTTCTTTTTTTCTTTCGTCAGTTGTGGGGCCTGAACTCTGGGCCTGGACACCATCCCTCAGCTGTTCAGCTCAAGGCTAGCGCTTGAGCCACAGCACCACTTCTGTTTTTTTCTGCTTTTGTGGTGCTGAGGAATTGGACCCAGGGCCTTGCACATGCAAGGCAAGCACTCTACAACTGAGCTACCTTCCCAGCCCCAGGGCAACTTTCTGGGTAGGAATAGAGGGTCTAAAAGCCAGGAAAGAAGAAATGCACATAAAAAGCATGCCACTGTTTTAGTCTTAATTCTTCCTTATAAGCAGGAGGGTTTCCATTTTCCTGCATCTACATTTATTTATGGAAGGTAATTCATACATGCATTTAAACCTTTCCCAAATATTTCACTCCTTATGTTGACTGTGAGTGGCTAACCAAAAAACATTGGCTAGGAAGGGAGATATAAAATACCCCCAAATAATAGCATTTCCCCAATACTAGCATAGTGATGGCTATAAAATCTGTGCTCGATAAATTTTATCCTCATTAACTGCATTCTAGCCAAAGAAAACAGTGAATAAAGGTTTAATAAAATGAATGTATTTGGTGTTAAGGGTTTCACAGAAACATGGCCATAGGACCTTGCATTGTAAATGGAAGGTTAAAAGTAGGGTGGTACTCAGAGGGCTTAGATCAGTCACTGATGTCAGCCTAATATTTCTAACAAGTTCAGGTGGAACAAGAATTATCCTTGCCTTGACTAGCATTTGCCATGGCCCTGGATAAACAACCATTGTCTTAATATCTTCATCCTGTCAATATGCATGAGGAAAAAAGATCACTTGGAAAGCTAAGTGTCTGGAATAGCACTCAGAAAACTTAGAAGGAATCTCAAGAAGTGAATGTTAGTCACTGCCTTTTAGGTAAAATTCTGTGAAAACATTCTTTGTTAGAAGGGCATGACAATAATAGGATATTTACCTAAAAGGCTTATGAATAAATATGTGTATCCATGCCATGCATACACACACACACACACACACACACACACACACAATATTCCTTAAAGATAATTAGAAGTTGTCTTAAGTTTACTTTATTTCTATAACAGTGTTGTCTGGTGGTAAATATTGATGATAATATTGAAAAATGTACTATATCTGGAAAAGATATCTGCAGAGCAAATACAGATAAAACAGAAGCAAAACACAAAGGATGATGTATTGCTTTTCTTTCTGTCTTTTCATTTTTGGTACTGAGGATCCAACCCAAGATGTTGTACTTACTAGGCAAGCATTTTACCACTGAACTACATCCCAGCCCAATATCCTGCTTTATTTCCATTTTCTTTAAATTTAATTTTATTGTTAAGGTGATGTAGAGGGGGGTTACAATTACATATGTAAGCTAGTAAGTAGATTTCTTCTTGAACATTGTTACCCCCTCCCTTGTTTTTTTTCCTACTTTCCCTCCCTCCCAATCCTCCACCAAGTTGTAAATTTCATTTCCAACATATTGTCTTGTGAGCATCACTGTTGCATTGGTTCACCCTTTGGGCTTTGTCTCACCATTTTATTGTTTCCCTTCCTTCCCCAAATCAGATAAATGTATATACATGACAAGGTACCAAAATCAAATACAATGACAACAGGACCTAAACCAAAGGGGGAAAAACTAAAGAAAAAAAGAAATAACCTACACAAAACATTAAAAAAAACAACAAAGAAAAACTTCTTGTTACATATCTTTGATTAGCATCATCTTATATGGTCATATGTACATACCTATTGTGATCCTCCGCTAGGACTATAGATGCATACTACTAAGAATTAGTATACATCTATAGTCCTAGCGCAGGATTACAATGAGGGAAATCATGGAGCAATGTTTCTTTGGGTCTGGCTTACTTCACTTAATATGCTTTTTTTCTGAGTCTTTCCATTTCCTTATGAATGTGGCAGGGGAGATGTCATTCTTTCTGATGGAAGCATAGAATTTCATTTTCTTGATCCATTCATTTGCTGAGGGGCTTCTAAGTTGGTTCCATATCTTAGCTATGATAACTAATGCTTCAATGAACATGGTTGTGGTGGTAGCTTTAGTATGGCCTTGTTTATGGTTATTTGGATAAATGCCCAAAAGTGGGATTGCTGGATCACAGGGGAACTCTATGTGTAGTTTTATATTTTATTTTACTTTACTGTAAAGATACTGTTACAGTTACATGAGTAAGGTAACGAGTATATTTCTCATCAAGCATTGTTACCCCCTCCTTGGTTGTTTTCCCACTATCTCTTCCCTCCCCCACTTCCTCCCTCCTCCCCCCCCCCCCCGAAGTTGTAAAGTTCATTTCCAATATAGTGTCTTGAGGGTATCATTGTTGCAATGGGTCTGAATCTCGGTTGTTTCTGTGGTGATGTTTCCATTCTCATCTCTGATTTTATTTGGGTGTGTCCTCTTCTTTTTCTGGTAAGATTTGCTAAGGATCTGTCAATTTTGTTAATTTTTTTGAAGAACCAACTCCTCCTTTTGTTGATACTTTCTATGTTTTTTTGCGGGGGGACTCTAATTCATTTAATTCTGATTTAATTTTAGTTATTTGTTTCTGTCTATTGGATTGGGGTTTGGCTTATTGCTCTTTTTCAAGGAGCTTCAGGTGCATCATTAAATTGTTGGTTTTAGATCTCTCCAAGTTGTTGATGTAGGAACCCAGAGCTATAAATTTTCCTCTGAGTACTGCCTTTGCTGTGTCCCTGAGGAGCTGGTAATTTGTATGTTCATTTTTGTTAAATATCATGAACATTTGAATTTCCTTTCTAATATATTCTATCCTGACCCACTGGTGGTTCAACAGTGTGTTGTTCAGCCTCCACGTGTTACAGGATTTTCTTTGGTGGATTTTTTGTGTTGAATTCTACTTTTATTCCTTTGTGGTCCGAGAGAATGCAAGGCATAATTTCAATGTTTCTGAATTTGGACAGATTTGCTTTGTGACCTAAAATGTGGTCTATTTTGGAGAATGTTCCATGTGCTGCTGAGAACATGTATTCTGTTGCTGCTGGGTAAAATATCTGTAGATGTCTGTTAAGTCTAGTTGGTCTATGAAGTTGTTTAGATCTAATGTTTCTCTGTTGAGTTTTTGCCAGGTTGCAAAAGTGGTGTGTTAAAATCCCCAACAATTAATTCCCTTTGTCTATGTATGATTTGAGGGAAAGTAGTGGTTCTTGAATAAATTTGGGTGCTCCATTATTTGGTGAATGTTTAGAATTGTTATATCCTCCTATGGAGAGATCCCTTTATTAGTATTCAATGTCCTTCTTTATCTCTTCTTGCTAATTTTAATTTGAAGTCTATTTTATCTGATATTAGGATTAGAACTCCTGCCTGTTTATGGAGGCCATTTGCTTGGTGGATTTTGTTCCAGCCTTTCACTTTCAGAATGTGTGTATCTCTGGAAGGCAGCAGACAGAAGAATCTTGCTTTTGATCCAACCAGAAAATCTATGTCCCTTATTTGGAGAGTTAAGTCCACTCATGTTGAGAGTTAGGACTGAGAAGTATTTGTTAGTTCCTGCCATGTTATCCACTTTCTTGGGGACTGTGACTATTGGGTTCTTACTATGCTTATCTGATTCTTTGTTTGGGGGGTTGTTTCTCTGCCTTAGTCATGTTTTTGTTGGTTTACTATGTGTAGGACATCTTTAAGAATCTTTTGTAGGGCTGGTTTGGTAGAGATACATTGTTTCAATTTTTCTTCACTGTGGAAGGTTTTAATTTGTCTTTCTGTTATGAAGGGGAGTTTAGCTAAGTACAGTATTCTTGGTTGATAATTGTTTGTCTTTAGAGCATGGCATACATTATTCCAGGCTGTTCTTGCTTCCATGGTCTCTGCTGAGAAATCTGTAGTTATTCTGATTTGTTTCCTTTTATAGGTGATTGATACTTTCTCCCTGACAGCTTTAAGGATCCGTTCCTTGGTCTCTATTGATCCTGTGCCGATCTTACAATGTGACAGTGGGATGTCCTGTTCTGGTCTGGTCTATTTGGGGTTCTAAAGGCTCCTTATATCTAAATAGGCCTATCTTTTTGCATGTTTGGGAAGTTCTCTGCTATGATCCTGTTAAATAAATTTCTTAGACATTAGCTTCTGTTTCTAGTCCCTCCTCTACACCCATTAGCCTTAAATTAGGCCTTTTGATGGTGTCTTCTATCTGTTGAATAGATCTATCATATTTCTTGGTTTTGTCTAGTATGTTCTTTCTCTATAATGTCTAGGCTATCTTCAGTCCCAGAGATTCGGTCTTCTGCATGGTCTAACCTATTGTCAAGACTTTCTACTTTGTTTTCTATTTCCATTCTTTCTAATTGGTCAGATTTGAGGGCTTCAATTTCTTTGTGGGAGCTTTCTTTTAGACCTTGTATGGACTTCTTTACCTCCTCAGTGTTTTCTCAAAATCCCTTAGTTGAGTGGTTATATTTTCAGTGGACTCCCTTTCCTTCAGTTAGAATTCATTCAGCTTTCCATTTGTGGCCTGCATGGATTCTTCTAGCTTTCTGTTTGTGGATCATATGAATCTCTCAGTTCATCTTTGTTTATTCTCATCATGCTCACACAATTCCTCTATTTACCTTTGGTTAGCTTCATCATGCTCATGCATTGCCTTATCATGGTCACACAAAGCCCTTTGCAGGCTTTCAGTCTTTTCATTCACCATGTTTACTAGTAGTGTTTGTAGAGGATTTTGAGAACTCCCCTCTGGATTATTCATTAACTGCTCTCTTGCCTGTTTAGCATGAGCAGGAGATGAGGTTTCTTTACTTGCCATTTTTCCTGTGTTTCTATGGCTTGTTCTGCCCATTTAGGTATGAAAGCAAAACCTATTCTGAGCTAGAACACTATTTAAAGACAAGCATAAATTCAGAGCCCTGTGGTTCTACAGATTTATAGTCAAGATGACTACAGATACAATCTAGTTCAAAAACAGATGACTAGGGATCAATGGACTAAGAAAGTCAAAGAAGGAGTCTGGTGACCAGAAATTATTGGGGGATTTGTGAGGAGAAAATAAGATTAGAGCAATGTAGGGAGAGAAAGGAAGGGAGGGAAGATAACTAAGACCTAAATTCAGAGAGTGGAAAAAGAGAGAAAAAAGGAGAAGAAAGGTGAAAAAAGGAAAAAAGAAACACAAAAAAATTTAAAAATGAAGAAGTTAAAAAATTATATAAGTATAATGAAATAATATGACAATTAAAGGCCCTAAGGTTGAGAAATTGTGAATTAAGTAATAAGTCTCTGAATTAAGTTGGCACACAATTAAGGATAAGGTCTAATAATCAAAGATGGGTATATATGGGGGATGAACAGAACAGCGATTAAGTAGAGCAAAAAAAAAGAAAAAGGACCAAAAGGGGAAAGGGGAAAAAATGAAAAAAGTAGAAAGAAATTTTTAAAAATTAAATAAAAAAAGAATTCTTTGATGTATTTGCGGGATCTTGTGTCTGTATCCAGTCTCTTGGTAGAGTCTCTGATTTGCTTGTGGTGTTTGGTTTTCCTGTAGCTTACTATGTTTCTTAACTCAATTTGTTTGAGCATGCTGAATGAAGCTCTGCCTTACCAGCATGAGTACTTTGTGACCCTCCTCCCAGACTAGTTCAGTGGGAGGGTGATCTGCTTTGAGTGTCACAAAAGAAGGAGATGGCTCCTTCCTCTATCTTGGAGTCCCTCTGAGGGAGTTTGAATGTGGGTGGGGTTGTGGCCTGTCAGTAATCAGTAGCTTATCCTTGCTGCCACTGTCTGGAGTACTCGAATCTGTCTCCTTAAACAACCTACCAGAATTTTTCCTCTCTGGACAAACTCTCTGTACTATGATGGCACAATTGGTGTGACTCTAGCCTTGTATTTTTCACTTGTTTCTATGTGAGAGCTGGGTAAGCTCTAGCTGCTCCTCTGCTATCTTCCTCCATCCCTATGTGTAGTCTTTTGAGGAACCTCCATACTGCTTTCCAGAGTGGCTGAACAAGTTTAACACTTTCTTATCAGGCATGAAATTCATCTTGTGAAAAGAATAAATTACTAAAAGGCAGACTTTCCACAATGACATCAGATAAAGTTAGCTATAAAGAGCCAGACTAAAAGCACCAGCTTCTATTCCTTAAGCTCTTTGTTGTTCTTAAAAAAACTTATGATATTGAAGATGTTAACTTTAGACTTGTAAATCAAAACAAATTGAAATATGCCAGGTTTCCATTACACTCTCCACCAATAGAATCAGGAAAATAAAGTGAAAAAGTTGGAGAATTTTTCAATCAGTTCACCACAAAGTTAATATTCCTGTAAGAAAAACTCTGCAGTTGGCCTCAAAATACTATGTGTCCTTCTCTGTTATATTTCTGTGTCCACCAAACATAAAATGGAAAATCTCCCTTCATTCTTTTCTTTGGACCTAAATGCCCTGGCTCGTTAAAATACTGCTTAACTTTCTTCAAAATCATTTTCAAAACCACTAAATATGCTTTTCTCCTTTTGATTTTTCTTAGTCTTTTTGACTTTTACCCAACTTTTTCTAGTACACACATCTGTTTTGAGGCATAAGAAGACTATTGAATCAGCAATACAGGAAGAAAGGCAATGTGCTTCTGTCATTGAACAAATGATGATGGTACAAATAATCACTTTGCAAGCCAGGCTATCTTCTCCAGAAAATATACTCTCAACTACGGTATTTTTCACTTAACGTATCAAGAGACAGTTCGATCTCTTTGTCATCGAGTTTTATGTACGGAGAGTTATACGGAACTGATCTGCTTATTCCCTTTCCACACATATACTTTAAGTCTTGACAATATAACAGGAAAGAGAAAAAGAGCAAGAGAGCAAAACTGGGTCCCAAATTCCTTTACTTTAGGTCAATCTTTTGTGTGGAATCAATTATATGGGCTAGAGTAACACTGAAGACCAAAAGGGCCATTATTACTGGAAGGAGACAGTCATTGGATTATTTCAGGAAGTGCAGTGAGATCACCATGTGAAGAACAGGCAGAGGGAAGGGTTTGCTTTCCTTGTTCTTGTGTGGTCCATAGGACTAGGATCTGGATAGGAGGTTCCGCCAGGGAGGCTGTCATAGAAGTGAGATGACCTTATCCACAGTAGAATAAAGCATTTTACACAAGCCAGATCTGTGGAAATCACAGACCATCCCTGGAGGCAGAAATAGCCTTAAGGAAAACATCAAAGCCTATCTCAGCCAGGGAAGACCAGGAGATCCAACAAGGAAGAAAGGAACCCAATTGAGAATGTCAGTCACCTCCACAGCAGCTATGCATGCAACAAAGAGATTAAGACAGATCATTGCACAGTAGAGACAAGATGAAAGAACACCACAATCCAAGAACTAAAGCCTGTCTTGGCATAGAGGCTGAGGGAGTCCATGCCTCTTCGCCCACATACCTGTGAGCAATTCTCATTTTGGACAACATTCTAGGGATTAGGCTGGAAATCTGAGAGGTTATGTTCTTTTTCTCGAGATAGAGCTACTGATCATGTTCTTTCAAGAGACTGAACTCTCCTTAAAGGGGATTAAACTAACAGATCTGACAGATCTGTGAATCTGAATGGACCTTCACTTCATTAATGATTGAGTAAGGAGTTGGGAAGGAGACTATAATAACTATAGACAAATTAAAGAACTGCACGTTCAAGTTGTAATGAGAACTAAAGTTGTTACCTCTTTTGCCCTCAGACTCATCACAAATGCCCTCTCATTGGTGATATTTAGCTCAGTTTGAATTAGTCTCTCCTCAGAGAACCACAAGACCTCAATTTGCTTTAGAAACAATTCTAATCAGCTCAGTATTATATAACATGTATTTATTTATTTATTTATATATTTGCAAAAAATTTTTGAACCCTTGTGCCTATCTCTGTAATCATATATAATTTGTTTCTTACTGACTGAATGAATTAACCAAATTTAGGAGATAATTTGTGGCATTCTTTTCTAATTAACAATGTTTTGTTTCAAAGGCTTAATACATGTTCTACGACAAGTACATTCATATTGTGACGTGCATAATGAACTGGGGACATAAGAAACTTATATACCAATGTATCATATGTAATTCTCAAAAGAATAGAGAAGTCACTACCTTTATATGCTGATGACAGTCCCAGCTTTATTTATTTATTTTGCCTAATATGTTTAAGTGTCTCTTACTTTTTTTTAATTGTCAAGTTGATGTACAGAGGACTTACAGTTATATAAGTTAGGTAGTTAGTACATTTCTTGTCAAACTTATTACCCCTTCCCTCATTTTTCTCCTAATTCCCTTCCCGAACCCCCAAGTTGCACAGATCATTTGTAACATATTGTCTTGCATATATCACTGTAGCACTGGTGCCTCCTTTGTCTTATTACTTTTCTTTTCTGGTAACAAACAATAAGTATAGGCATTAAGTAACAAACAATAAGTATAGCCAATAAGTATAGGTAGAAATGGTAACTATACTAGTATTCCCTTGATTAGGTTACTAATCAGTTGAATTTGAGGTAATGAAAAGAGAAATTATCCAAGGTGAGCTTGACTTAATCAAGTAAGCTATTGAAAAGGTGAACCATCAGATGAATGCTCTTTAGAAGAAAGGACTATAAGAAAATAAATAGCCAGGGATAGAAAATCAAGACCTTCTGAGGAGCTAAGAGTGATACCCAGTCATCAGCCAGCAAGAAGGCTGATTGGAACAATCTGAACACAGATAGAGGTAGGACTAGAACGACAGTTTATGAAGATGGTTGCATTATGCAGTCACTGTTGGCAGAAATAAAATAGGTAACAGCATAATGAAATATCATTATTTCCTAGACACTGCTCCTTCAAAATTTTATTTTGATATTCAACAATGGCCATATCAATAAACTACATACATAGGTAGATTTAACTCCTCTGTGTTTTGTTTCACTATTTTACTAGTCCTTGTCAAATTAAAATACATTTCAAAAAATGTCTTTAGGTTATAAAGAAACCTGTTCTAGAGGGGAATATAAATGCATTTCTCACTGTCAGGCAATGCCTATGATTTATTTTTTAAAGATATAATAGCTGCATCTATATTTCCCTAGCGATAAAAAGAAATCCCCTTAGTAATCCCTACAAAATCCTAAAGGGCTAAAAAGCAATGAAGAGGATTTCTAATGGTAAATTATAAATCCTTTTAGAGAACATCTTGGTTTAAAATAATTTCCCCCCCAAAAAGAATGCCTAGGAATTCAGTAGTACTATTTAGAAATCCTTCAACAAAATCAAGGACAGTTAAAAGGATTTCACTTTCAGAGTTGAGATGATGAGATGCAGCTATGTTTGTGATAGTCATTGGCAGTAAGAATTAAAGTCAACAGAGAAACACAATAACTCTATTTTGGTCCAGATTCTTCCATACCAGCTGTAACCCACAAAGACCTCAAGTGCTTCATAAGTCAAAGAATCTTTACACTAACAACCAAACTTTGCATATGCTTATCCTACATTCCTGTGGCCACAGATTTATCAACCAAACTATAGTGTTATACACACTTTCGTTTTCCTTTTGGTGTACAGGCTACACTTACTCTCAAACTTATTTAAGTTAGTATTGTGTTCCCTACCCACCCCTCTGTCAAAGTTATTGAATATATTGAATCATTTGTTTCAGTTGTTTCTTGTTCTGTGTCAATCTATAATTTCTGTCTACTGCAATTATTTACTAAATATGCAAACATTTAATCTTTGGGCAATAAAATTCAATGGGGTTGATGAATACATAGGGTCAAGTACATACATAGTATCAATTCTTGAGGTGCATTGAATACAGTGTTTAAAAATATCTTAGTGTTTCCTCCATTCCATCTCACCTCCTGATTACCCTCCAGAAACCAGAAATCTTTTTGCCATTTCTAAAGTCTTGGGCTTTTTAGAATGCCTTATAATGGTAATTATTCAGAATGTAGCCCACTCACATTGGCTTTTCTCACATAGTAATACACATTTAAATTTACTCTATATCCTTTCTATGATTTGATAGTACATTTCTTTTTATGGATGAGTAACAGTCGATTGTGCTGATGGACCACACACTGTGTTTATTCCATCCTGTACTGAAGCATACTTTGGTTGCTTCCAATTTGGGGTGAGTACAAATAAGACTGCTATAAACATACATATGCTTTTGAACCAGTTAAGTAAATACCTACCTACAAGTCGGAGTGCAGCGTCTTAGTGTGCAAATAGGTTGAGCCTTGTAAAAACTTGTCTCTCCTTATGTGGCTAGTTTTCTTCTGTCCTCCTTCCCACCCCATTGGTCCTGGGGCTTGAACTCAGGACCTGAGAGCTGTCCCTGAGCTTTTTGCTCAAGGCTAGTGCTCCACTACTTTGATCCACACCTCTACTTCTGGTATTCTGGTGGTTAATTGGAGATAAGAGTCTCATGGACTTGATTTTCCTGTCTAGACTGGCTTTGAACTGTGATCCTTAGATCTCAGCCTCCTCAATAGCTAGGATTACAGCTTTGAGTCACCAGCACCCAGCTTTTGGATGGACTATTTTTCATTCTAACCAGTGAAGAGCGCGAGTTCCCACTGCTTAATGTCTTGACGGTATTTGGAATTGCCAGTTTTAAAGATTTTAGTTATTCTATGGCTCCAACCCTTATCAGATTGTGTTTTGTTATGCTTTCTACTAATCTATGGCTTGTCTTTTAATTGTCTTCATACTGCCTTTCACAGAAGTTTTATGATTTTTAATAAATTCTAATTTGTGAGTTTTCATTGATCATGCTTTTGGTATTATTGGAAAACTTATCAAATACATGGCCATTTATATTTTCATCAAGTCTCCATTTTTTTTTTTTTTTGGTTGTGGGGCTTGAATTCTGGGCCTGGGCACTGCCCTGCACTCTTCAGCTCAAGGCGAGCGCTCTACCGCTTGAGCCACAAGGCCACTTCCAGTTTTCTAGTGGTTTATTGGAGATAAGAGTCTCATGGACTTTCCTGCCCAGGCTGCTTTGAACTGTAATCCTCAGATCTCCGCCTCCTGGGTAGCTAGGATTAAAGGTGTGAGCCACCAGCGCCTGGCAGTCAAGTCTCCATTTTTTGAGGGAAACTGAATTGAAATATGAAAAGTGCCAGAGTCAAGGTCATGTAACCTGAACTTCAATCCAAATGGTCTAACCTCCAAAGCCTATCATCTTATCATGGTTTTGTGCCACTTGAGAATCATGCTATTTAGTAGGATATTAAATAAGATAATGTGTGAAAAGTGTCTGGGCTATATTTAATGTGATCTATTGTTGCTGTTACTTATCATCATCATCATCATCATCATCTGAGAGATAATTAGATCCATACTTATTGGAGGGGGAAGGATTTTAACTACATTTTTTTCTTTTCTTTTTTGGTACTAATGGTCGAACCCAGGACATTGCACTTGCTAGGCAAGCAATTGGCCACTGAGCTATATCCCAGCCCAAGACCCAGTTTTGATTTCAATCATAACCACAATAATTTATGGTAAAACCTCCTTTGGACAAGGGGAACCCGATGCTTCAGATTGAGGTATGCTTATGAAACTTTATATGGCTATGATTAAATAATGCAGAAGTCTGAAAGCCCTTCACTTTCCAGATCAGCAAGAGTATATACAACCTCTAAGAAAAACTGTTTGTTTCCTAATAAGAAACCTGGACCGAGATTGTAGAGAAATTCCCACAGGTTCCCTGGGGTGTTTCTTTTCTTCTCACCTTCAAAAGAAAACACTTGGCATCTATTATTTAAGACAGGGACAATGTATTCTCTTATGAATGCAATAAATAACCAACGACAGTTCATGTAAGGGAAGGCGGGACATCCTGTGGGTCCTGCTGGAAGAGCAGGCTGCATCACTGATGATACCTTTCTTATTCTTTGAACTTTTACTGTGTGCTACACCCAGGACTAGGCACTTTGAACATCCTGTATTATTTAATCTTGTTATTGTTATTACCTTATTGATTTGTAAACCAGAAAATGAAAAGGCATAGAAATCAAACAACTGTGAAAGATATGACATGAGGATTTGAACTGCAGAATCTCTGACTCCAGGTCTTATGTGCTTTAACAGAGTAACTTCTCATCCAACAGAAATCACGCAGCTAGAAGTCCAAACACAGGAACTTAGGCATGTAAATTTTTTTTCATGTGTCTGGAAAAAAGGACAGGGTCTTATAGCAACTTAGACAATTGATGGGAAAAATTTAGAAAATTACATTAAAAGCTTTACCTATGCTATATGGCCAGATGACAAAGAATCATCTCCCACAAGCAGAATTCAATTTCTGAGTATTCATGAGCCAGTAATATCGCTTAAAGTGTATTTGGCAGACTAAGAAAACAACTCTGTTTTGCAATAAGGAGAAAGTACAAGAAGGACAGACAAAAAACATTTAGATCATGTTAAGTGTTAAGTTGTCGATGCATGTCAAGGAAAAGACCAATAGCTCAACCAATCTATTCCTTCTAACAAGCTAATCTAAGAAACCAATGCTAGCATATCTGACTGGGATAATAAGAATGAATTGAGCAACAGTTTCTGCAGAACTCAATGACATATCACAATAGATACCTAGACACAATAGATATCAAGAACATTACCTGCTTTGATGTTAACCCCTCTTTATGTAGACATTTTTTGTGTGTAAAGAATAATAACACCCATCTGAGGTTCAGATAGGCAATTTTTTTTTAAATATTATGAATTGAAGAATGTGCTGCCTCCAGAGTTAAGAAGATAGAAGTTGAACACATCTGGTTTCAAACACTTAATATGAGGACCTCAGTTGGTGGTTAAAAATATAGAAAGATATAGGATGTGACTTCTTATAATTTACTGATAAAATTGTCCTGAACATACAAGGTGGATATCTTCCTGAATAAGTATGAAATTAATTGTGTTTCCCCTAAAACTTCACATTTATTATATACACAGTACTCTATCATTGATCCTGTCGGGAGTCTGGGAGCAGAAAAGTGAAAGCAGAGGAAAACTATGACTTCTGCTAACAGTACTCTGATTTCCTTCCGGGACATTAATTCTCTTAACTACATAGTGTCGAGCTAGATCAATAAGATCTCTTTGGAGATTTTTAGTATTAAGCAGAATGATGCAAAAAGGGAGAAAAGAAAGTGACAAAAGAATAATGGTGGATTCATCCAATATAGAAGAGATGGAAATATGCTACATTTTCATTCACAAACATATGTTGATCCCCACTCTCTCACACACTATATCTTGTTTTTCCAACATCTCTGTCCAATTTTTGAGTCTCCTGAGTGTATTCCAATGATTAACTTTTTAATTTATATTAGGTAGAGCTGGTTTATTCTACACTGGCAGCAAATTGTTACAAATGATTATATTATTCAACAGATAAAAATATGCCAATTTCTTGGGAATCACAGAGGAGTTAATAACCTCAATAAATATGTGTTATATTCTTTCTTTCCTTAAAATTATTTTGTATACATGCCTGTAATTTTCGCTAGTCAGGAGGCTGTTCTGAGAATTATGGTTTGAAGCCAGCCCTGACAGACAAACCTGAGAGGCTCTTATCTCCAGTTAAACCAGCAAAAAGCTGGAAATGGAAGTGAGGCTCAAGTCCTAGAGCGCTAGTCATGAATGGAAGAGCCAAGTGAGACTGCAAGACCTAGGTTTTGAGACCCAATCCTGGCCATACTCACAAATAAACAACACTTTCATAAGTTTGGTGAGCAGAGGAGGGTTAATAAGTGAGAATGTGGAGAATTCTCAGAGTTCCTTAAGAAAACATGTACTCTTTAGGCTGGGCTATTGTGATAACAACTCATCTGGGAGCTTAGGGTATTAGTTCAGAGCCAAGGAAGAAATAAATAATTCCATCAAAACCATCTCTTTCTTCAACCTCACCTAATCCTGCTTGGATTTCTCACAATGGGTGGCCATATTTAGATGAATGTTTAAAAAATGGCTGACATAGCCAGGAGCTGGTGGCTCACTTCTATAATCCCAGCTCTTCAGGAGGCTGGAATCTGAGGATCACAGTTCAAAGCCAGCTTGGGCAGGAAATTATGTGACTCTTATCTCCAATTAACCACCAACAAGCCAGAAGTGGAGCTTTGGCTCAGGGACAGGGCCCAGACCTTGAATTCAAGCCCCAAGACTGGTACAAAAACAATAACCAAAAAAAAAAAAGAAAGAAAGAAAAGAAAAACAAAATTGAAAAATAGCTTACATGTTGTATGGATAAAACCAAGAAATGGAGTTCTGGGTAAAATTTAAACTGAAAAGTGGTAACAATGGAGAGAAATACAAGAAGTGGGTAAATGGATAGATAAAGTACAGGTGATTCATGGTTTTCTTAAACTGCCAGTGGAAGAAAAGAATGAAGATGAAAATTGGAAGATGAAAACAGGAATGACAATAAGAACAGTTGAAGATGACTGCCTACTTTTTACCTAGTAACAAGCTTGATGGGCCGAACCTAAAGCAACCATATTGCATCTCCACTAACATTCTCTCTTCATGCATTTAGAAGTGACTCACAGACCATTATGTGGTCTCATCTCTTGTCCTCGCCTCTCTGCTCACTCTGCACCAGCTCCATAAATCTTTTTTACAAGCCCCAAGTAGATCAAGCTATTTTTCTATTAGCCCCTGTCCTTGCTCATTCCTCTGTCTGACCTGATCCTCCTAGCTGCCAACACCTCCCATCCTCATATCACAGGAGTGTGTGTGTGTGTGTGTGTGTGTGTGTGTGTGTGTGTGTGCGCGCGCACGCGCGTGCACGCACGTGCACGCACGCACCCATACTGGGGTTTGAACTCAGGTTCTGGGCACTCTTAGTTTTTTTGTTTTTGTTTTTTATTTTCCTCAAGGCTTGGACTCTACCACTTGAGCCACACCTCCACTTCCGGCTTTTTTGAGAGTGAAGAGCTGAGAGTCACCTACCCTTCCCTCTCTAGGCTGGCTTCAAATCCTGATCCTCAGATCTTAGCCTCTTGATTACCTAGGGTTACAGGCATAAGGCCCTGGCGCCTGGTTTATGAATTCTAAATCAGAATCTTGTTCCCATCTTGTCAGGACAACTTCCCCCTCTTCACAATCTTGAATCTCCAGATTCTCTCTGTCTGTCTAGTAGTGCTTGTGGTCTTTTGATAATGCTAGTTTCAGGGTCAATCACATTGCAATGCCAAGGTTCATGAGGACTGGTGCTCATTAACTTCAATCATCACTGCATCCTTGGTGTTTAGAATGGTGACTGGAAGATAATAGAGTCTCTATAGGTAGGAGTTTTTAAATATTTATATTCAGATGGATTCAGATGTCAGTTTCATGAGAGACATTAATCTATGATCAGAACCACCTATCTTAAAAACAACATACACACTAAGAAAAATAGTGAGGAATAGCACACAAAGCAAATATATTGTCTAATCACAAATTCTACACTATGCTTATCTCTGGTAAGCAATTGTCCCAAGATTGTCCCCAGTGGATTTTGCTACCTGGATTTATGTGTTTGTATATTCATCTCTCACACTGGATAGATCAAACATATGCACACATAACTCACAAGGTACTGAAGAAATAGTAGCTTGTGATTTCCAAGGCCACGTCATGAAATATAAAGCTCCCTTGCATGACTTCCTTAAGGAAGATAGCTAGCTGCTATCTTGTAATAAAACTCTAGCAGACCCATAGAGAAGTCTAAAGAGTAAAGAACTAATGTCAGCTTTCAGTAGCTGGCATCAACATGTAAGCCCTGTGTGCTACTTACCTTAACATGAGATTGTCCAGCCCCAATCAAGATCTCAGATAACTGCCATCTCTGGAAGGTTTCATTTTATTTTTTTAACTTCAACTAAATTTTGCCTTGAGATGGCCTAACCCAGATGAGCTAGTCCTGAATTTCTCAGTTATAGAAACTGAGACAGAAAGTCTTGTTATTAATGGCTAAGTTTCAGGAGCAAATTGTTGTATAGAATACATCATAAATATATTTGACTGTCATCCATATGGCAAATATTACAAAGAAGGCAATAGCTACCTTAATATTACAAGCAACACTGGGGATGGCTTCTACCTCTACGGGATTGGGGCAATTGAATACATGTGTAAGGTATGTGGGATAGTTACAATACTTGTCAGTCCTGAGAAATGGTGAGAGGTTGCATTAGACATCAGAACTCTCTCCTGTAATATTTCTGGACCAAAAGGTAAATGGAGTTGACAGGATGGAACTTTAAGTTGGTTCAGTCAGATAATTCTGGAGCACAGGGTCACATAGGAACACTCCTAGGTCTATACCCATTAGGCTTCACCCAGTGTCTGAGCATCAAACCCCTGATCCAACGGAGTCTGATTAATGCACATTAACACTGAGAGGCAGGATGATGATAGGTGGTGTCTCAGGCTGGCCCCTGGTGCATTTGTGTGACCAACTTTCACTTCACAGGAAAGACCCTAAGAACCAAGCCTTCAGGCAGATGAGTTGATGTATGTGTGATGAAGCCTTCTAAGTTAGATTTCATTTTCCTCAGGCTCTGATAACTGAATCACACTTGAAGGGAAAAACAAATGGAAGGTGTTAAATAATAGGAAAAAAATCTTCAAAAATAGGATTTGGTGGTAATAGAAGAGACAGTTCCAATTATTTTTTCTGTTTCTCTCAAACACAAGCTCATTACAAATCCAGCATAGCAAAAAGAAAAAAAAAGTAAAGATTTGTGAAGGAGTTTGGTACTTTCACATCATGTTTAATCATGTTTGGGAAAGAAAAAAAAATCAAAAATCGTTGATGAGATTAGAAGACAAGACTACAATTTTAGTTACTATTGGTTTTGCATCTATCAATTTGGACTACAAATTTGTGAATTTCAATCTTAGAGATAGTAATTTATATATAGATTGTGTTGTGTTTTTTACAGTTGCATCTGTATAATAAAATAGAAAAAATTAAGTTCTCTAACACAACAAATATGAACAATGTGAGAAAAATTCTTAGAGATGTATAGCATTTGTTGACGGAGTAATAGCGTTGCCACAATTCCAAAAACTAAAACATACAACTGCAATTTTGGAAATCAATGTCTAAACACATTGGAAGCCAGAAAATCATGAGCGGACACTGCAGAACACAAATAGATAATCTAATAACACATGTGGGAGACAGCAAATAAACTGGTTAAGGAGCAAAAAGGGACGATGCTAATGTGATACGCCACCCTCTAAATTTAATTGTCTAAGAGGATTTCAACGTTTCTGGCGCTGCTTCCCATTTGTTATGAAGTCACATGTCCACTTTTTATACAACAATCTTAGAAATTACCACTACATAATGTACCATCTGCATGGAAGATTAGACATTTTTTAGGCTGTATTTGTTTTCCATTGCTGCATAACAAATTGCTGCAAATCTAAAGGCTTAAAATAACACACTCTTCTCACCTCACAGTTTCTTTGGGTCAGGAATCTGGCCTGCTCCAGCTGGGTTCTCTGCTTAAGAGTCTCCCAAGACTGAAGTCAAAATGTCATTGGGCTCTATCCTCAGTTAGAAATCTGCCTAGACAAAGATCTGTCTCCGCATGCTCTTGAGTCTTTGGCACAACTCATTCCCATGCAGGTGCATGTCTGAAATTCCATTGTGTCTTTTGCTACGTATTGATGAGGACCCCATTGGCAGTCAGAGCTGGTAGCAGGCACTTGCCATGTGGTTTTATCTGTGATATGGCAGATGTTGCATGCAGGGGAGAGGGAGGACACCTCTGAAGCTCTGTTGTTTTTCACATCTTTAGGCTCCAACCATTATCACATTTGGATTTGTTTTTACATTTTGATTAGCATCAGTTATCCAAAGGAATTTTATCTGACATGTCTATACATGCCTATGGTGTATCTTGATTGGATTCACCCCTCACCTCACTTTCTTATATCCTCCTTCCCCATTCCTTAAAGTACTCAATTGGATACACAAGGCTTAGGTACGTTCAAGAGATTTACTCAGAGCATCCCAGAGGGAGCATCTTGGAAACATGATCTGGAGGAAATTTTTCATAGGACATCTAGAACCATAGGCATGTATCTATGACCATAAGACATGCCTTGGTCTTCTTTTTTATTTCTTTTCCTGTGGAGAATCAGCTCCCCAGGGCTGTTAAAAGCTGATATTAAAACATTGTTGGGCCTTCTAAATGAGAATGATACCTAAACTACCTCTGAGTTTGGGTGAAGGAACATCAGAAATTTGTGTAAAATCCAATCCTTTGATGGAAGAACCCAGCCTGAGTAGCTTTGTCTTCAAAAATGAGAGGTAAGACAATAAAAATTCAGCAGTGGAGAAAGGAGACAAGTCAGCCCTCAAATTTGGTAGGACCCTGTACACACAGATACTGTTCCAACAATGTACTGTACCAACTTAGCTTGCTGAAAGAAATGAGTACTCAGCTCAACTATTGATTCAATCACTATGGAGAACTCCCAGGGTAAGAGTGAACTTTCTGGTACTGTATGCTCTTGAAATAAATGGTGATATCTGTGCCCATGGATAGGTCATAAACAGAAAAATAAAGTGGGGTGGGGATAGTTCCCATATCTTTGCATCCAACACACAGTAATGACCAGAATATTGTGTCTTCCCAGGGAAAAATGTTGGAAATTTTAAAGACACTAACTCTAGCTTCTCTTATTTCCTACAGTCAAAACTATAAAGTATTAAAGTCAATATGCAAGTGAATATGAAGTGAAACTATGAAAGGGCTTTCTATTTTTAAATATCAGCGTATTTTTTTTATTGCTACCTGGGAGAGAGTACCTATCTACGCACGAACACTGCTGAACAAGATGAGAAGGAGTTATGACCTTTACCAGCTATGTGATCTGGACTAAATATGTCAATTTTGCTTTAGATGTCTTCTTGTATTTTTATAAGATGGAAATAAAAGAGTAGTTGACTTACACACGTGTGGTTATCAACTGAGATATATACAACGCCTGACAAAGGATTAGAGAACTTAGCAATCACTATAAGTACTGGTGGGACTACTATTGCTAGACTTCAATAGAAACTTCAATGGGATTTTAATTGCTGTGAAATCATTGACATTAAACTGTGTTGATAATCAATTGGCTGTCCTTACATCTTTGTGAAACCAGACTTAGGCTACAGGCTCATTAGAATGACTGCTAGGACCCATTCCTAAGACATAGATTCAATATGTTAGATTGGGATGGTTCTGTGGAGAGTGACAAGATATTTTCGTTATCTTTATTTTTTGTGAAGTTTGCCACCTCACTAAAAGAAGGAAAAGTAGTTAGTTGTCCATCTAAGTGCTTATATTTTATTTCACTGCAGGGCTAATAATTTGGCCCTAATTTTTGCTTATCTGAATATTTCTGATAAATTATAAAAAGAGTGCCAATTTTAATTAACTATGAAATGTTATATAATTTAATAAAAAAAAAAACCCACACATAGAAAATGCAATGAGTAAGGTCTTGAGGTCTTGCTTCAAGAACAGGAACATGGAAGTGGCGCCATGCCTCAAGTGGTAAAGTGCTCACCTTGAGCTGAAGAGCTGAGGGACAGCGCCCAGGCCCAGAGTTCAAGCCCCACGACCAACAAAAAACAAAAAACAAAACAAAAACAAGAACAGCAACATTTCAAACAATGGTAAATTCGTGGGTTTTGATTATTGAAGGTTCACTCCATGTTAATCAGTTGAGAATAGTATCCACAATTTGTTAATTTGGGGCTAAAAAGTACATGTTTTCTAAAAATTACTCATTATACTATTTGATAACACTCAGAAGAAAATGTTTGATTAAGAACTTGGTATTAAGTTTGCCCTCAAATATTTAGTTTTTCACATGTAAAAATGTCTAGATTGTATTGATATAGAAGTACCTCCACGTTTTTCATAAAACACCTTAACCTTTTGGGCAATCAGGTCATTTGCATTTTCCATCAATGAGGTTTGTATGACTAATTGCAGTTCCTGGTCTTGCCAGAGATCATGTGACTAAGACCTGGCTAGTAAGTATACTCACTTTCTCAAGTACAGTAACTTTTTCAGGTACAGGTATGTTCCCAATAAGATGGTCCAAAGAGATATCAGCTATCAAATAGTGTTTGAAATTACTTAAAAATCTCCCCTTAGACTTTTAGTACTCAAGATGAGATACAGATTGTAAATAGGACATAGCTCCTTTGCTTCTACATAGCAAGGTCTGATAATATAAGACCAACCCAAAAGAGAGCATAGCTCAAAGAAAAAAATGTGATGTATATGACACTGATTGAGTGGATCAAACTGTGCCTGAAGCCTTGATATACTGTTGGCTTAATTCTCACATAAGTATCAAGGAATCATCTTTTTAATGTAAGCCACATTATACTGATTATTCTATCTATACCTGGAAAATAATATTTGGAAATTACTGGTTTTATAAGACAGGAGAAAATTACTATCAACACATATTTGACAATTTTATAGCAACACACGACAAAAAATAGAACCTTAGCATCTACCTAATTTTAAAGCTGTCGACAGCCTTTAAAATGCCTCAGTGCCATTGATTATCTCAAAGCTTTCTTTGGATTAAGTATCATGCAGTCTATATCATTATAAAAGTAAATTGAAATCAGCCATTATCTTGTATCTTTACAAAGTACATTGCATATTTCTTTCATGGTCTCATAATGTGAGACAGTTTAAAACACATCCCCAAATTCTTTGCCACTCACCAAAAATGGTTGGTTATTCATGAATAAAGCCATGTTTTTAAAATAAAGCATGCAATAATGCTTAAAATCACTCCAATCTCCACACAGCACATGAAATGATAAAGAAACTTTAGGTCAGATCCTTAAGTTGGTGTGGGGTAACTATATTTTATATTTATTGATTTTATATTTATTTCACAAATGATATGCATGTCACTCAAGCTGAAGAGAAGATTTGTGCCAATTAAAGTCAATATTTTGGTATCTAATATATTTTCTTTCTTTTGTTTAGAAATAGATGTTTGTACTAGGGATTATGATGTAACATGCATGTTTATGTGTCCAGTGCTTTTTGCTCAGAGCCACTAAGCCCATATTTTTTATTGGAATAATAAGGACAAATACTATGATGGAGTTTGTCTTTTTCCTTTGTCTATCCTTTGGGCTTCTGTGACATAGTTTGTAGTCATACTTTACTTCTAGTCTTAATTGATGTCAATTTTGAATTTTAAATCATTTATTGATTTAGCAAACACAATCTAAGGGACACTTTCTCTCTGGATCTAAATGTGTGCTTAATTTGATGTATTGTAGTACCAGGAACAAAAAATTACGGAATTACTATTACTCCTCCAAGCTGTAAATGTCCATATTTTAGAAATGCAAAAGAGAAAAAGAAAAAGATGAAATGCCTTGCACAGGGCCATAGAATCCCCATGATATCTGGCTCTAATTCTTTTTTATTCTCCATATTCTCTCAAAATCTGTACTTCTTCAATCTTGTAAGCCAAGGCTTGGACAAGTTCACTGTATTCTGCCTGGACAAGAGAGGCTGTTTAGATAGTCTGTGAAGTGAACACAGCCAGAGCCAGGTTTCTTTGCAATAATTCCCATTGGGTTTATCGACTAAGAGTTTCAGCTCATAAAGCACAAATGCCAGTTATCGAACTGAATTAAATCATTTCCAGAAGAGTGTGATATCTAAAAATCACCTGTGTATTACCGAATAAGTTAAAAAGAAATCCTCCTCCACATAATCCTTGCACTACAGTGTTAAGTCACGGTTCATTTTCTTGGGATTACCTGGGTTATGGAATTCTGATGCATGACACACAAGGTCAGTTTTATACCATGTGCAGATCTGCAACTGACCACTGAACTTCATAATTCCATAGTAGAATGTGATTTACTAAATGGGAACAGTTATGCTTGAAGTGAAAGAAAAAAAAAAGGAAAGTAGTTTTATAGGGCATCTGGGAGGCCAATAATACAGAGAAAAAGAGTTTGAGACTAGGAATGTGTAGCTTTTGGTTATCTCTTGATTAGTCATTAATTCACTGTATGACCTTGAGAAAATCACTTCAGCCTTGAGAGTTTCAGTTTTCTCAAAGGGGACTTGGAAATGTCGACCGAAACAATTGGAGTTCTATACAGAAAGCTTGTGAGTGGGAATGGAGTGGCCATTTGAACATATGTGGATAAGGCTTTTAATCTGCCTCACCCCCGGGAATCTGGCACTTTGCAGTCTTTGTGGGTACCAAGAGTTATCAATCCTTGTACCTCTTGAATTCTACAAAGACATGTGATCTAGGCTGATCTATCAGACTATCCCTCTTCACTCTGAACACAGCTATTGATCTAGAGCCCAACATATCATCAAAGAGAACAGTCACTTGTGGAAATTCTTAGGGGCAAAGGGAATCTAAGATTGAGCTGTTGCGTAGAAAATCACTGCAAAGCCA